>NC_090650.1:380296361-380601361 GCF_040937935.1 Hyperolius riggenbachi
GGGTCGTGCCCGGAATTGGTTTTGGCACGTACAGGATGCAAGTAGTATAGGGCACACAGAATACATCAGAAGGATCAACAGCACTATATCACACATTTACATACAGAGAAAGCAGGATAGGGCACACAGAAAACATCAGAAGGATCAACAACACTATATCACACATTACATACAGAGAAAGCATGCATACAATCGAAAAAAAAAACGCGCAATTCTTCTAGAATTACAAAATCACGTTATAGTGGGGAGTGCGTGGAGAGAGTTCAGTGAGTTCACAGCTGAGGAGAAGAAGCTGTTTCTGTGTCTGGTGGTCCTGGTGTAGATGGACCGATACCTCCGGCCCAAAGGGAGCTGGCTGAATAACCGGTTTCCTGGGTGTGAGGGGTCATTTGCAATCCTCAAAGCTCTGGAGCGCAGCCTTGAGTGGTAGAGGAGGTCCAGAGCAGGTAGCAGTTTACCGATGATTCTCTCTGCTGATCTGATGACTCTCTGTAATTTGTGTCTGTCGCTAGCGGAGGAGCTGGCATACCAGACTAGGATGGAAGAGCAGAGGACAGAGTTAATCGTAGCGGAGTAGAAGTTGGTCAGAAGTTTTGGGGACATACCGAACTTCTTCAGTTGGCGGAGAAAGAATAACCTCTGCTGGGCTTTCCTCTGGGTGGTGGAGGTGTTTGCCTTCCATTTCAGGTCGTTGGAGATGATTGTGCCCAGAAGTCGGACACAGGGAACTCTTTCAACTTCTTTGTCATCAATACGGATTGGAGGAGGGGGGTTGGCGTGCTTCCTAAAATCAACAATCATCTCAACAGTCTTTGCCGTGTTTAGGACCAGCCCGTTCACCCTGCACCAGTGGCAGATGCTCTCAACCTGGTGGCGGTACGCTTCCTCATCATTTTTTGGTGATGAGGCCGACGATGGTGGTGTCGTCAGCAAATTTGATCACTTTGACAAAGTCCGCTGTGGATCTGTAGGCGTTCGTATACAGGGAGAACAGGAATGGCGACAGGACACACCCTTGAGGTGCTCCTGTATTTGTAATCCGAGGTTGAGAGGAGATGGTGCCTAGCTTAACGGCCTGGGATCTGTTGGTGAGGAAGTCCATGATCCACAGGCGCAGAGTGGGGTGGACCCCGAGTGCGGCAAGGTTCTCCTGAAGTATTTTGGGGCTGATGGTATTGAACGCTGAGCTGAAGTCCAGGAGGAGGATCCTGGCGTACGTGCCGGGTTTGTCCAGGTGTTCATGGATAAGCTCCAGGCAGATATTGATGGCGTCGTCGGTGGACCTGTTTGCTCTGTATGCGAACTGGTGCTGATCCAGCAGGGCCTCAGTGGCGAGCTTGAGGAGGGGGAGCACCATACTTTCAAGAACCTTCATGATGACTGATGTAAGTGCCACGGGCCTGAAGTTGTTAAGGTCGGCGACACCCTGCTTTTTGGGGACATGGATGATGGTGGACCTCTTAAAGCAAGCAGGGACTTTACCGCTCCGAAGGGACTTGTTGAAGATAGAGGAAAGAATAGGGGCGAGCTGTCGAGCGCCGGTTTTCAGGCAGGCTGGTGACACACCGTCCGGGCCAGAGGCTTTCCTGACATTTAGCCTTAACAAGTGTTGCAGAACATCAGCCTCGTTCACCGGTGGAGGGGGCGAGTTTGTTCTCGGGGTCTCAGAGGCAGGGAGGGGTGGAGGTCCTCGTGGCTCTGGGGGAGTCTGGTTCTCAAATCTACAGTAAAATTCGCTGAGATTCTCGGCGAGCACAGCGCTCGGTGTTGCATGCTGCGCGGGGGGGGGGGGCTTATAGTTAGTGGCGGCCTTGAGCCCTTTCCACACAGCTCGTGAGTCGTTAGAGGAGAGGTTCTGTTCCAGTTTATCTGCATAGCTCTTCTTGGCAGCTCTCAGTTTTCTGTTCAGGTCATTCCTTGCCCTTCTGTATTCATCACGGTTGCCTGACTTGTGCGCGTCCTCCTTGCTTCTGCGCAGTTTCCGTAGTTTTTTTGAGAACCACGGTTTGTCGTTAGGGTAGAGTTTAAAGGTTTTCGTTGGAATACAGCGATTCTCACAGAAGTTAATGTATGAGGTAACATTTGCAGAATGGTGCAGAATACAGAGGATGACAATGTACAGTGCGGGGTACAGAGGAAGACAATGCGTGGTGCAGAATACAGAGGATGACAATGTACAGTGCGGGGTACAGAGGAAGACAATGCGTGGTGCAGAATACAGAGGATGACAATGTACAGTGCGGGGTACAGAGGAAGACAATGCGTGGTGCAGAATACAGAGGATGGCAATGTACAGTGCGGGGTACAGAGGAAGACAATGCGTGGTGCAGGATACAGAGGAAGACAATGCGTGGTGCAGAATACAGAGGATGACAATGTACAGTGCGGGGTACAGAGGAAGACAATGCGTGGTGCAGAATACAGAGGATGACAATGTACAGTGCGGGGTACAGAGGAAGACAATGCGTGGTGCAGAATACAGAGGATGACAATGTACAGTGCAGGATACAGAGGAAGACAATGCGTGGTGCAGAATACAGAGGAAGACAATGCGTGGTGCAGAATACAGAGGAAGACAATGTGCAGTGTGGGGTACAGAGGAAGCAATGCGTGATGCAGTATACAGTGGTAGACAATGCACAGTGTGGGATACAGAGGTAGCAGTAGCATGGACCCGACTGGGCTCGGCTTTTTCTACCAAAGCCAGGGCGGGTTCATGCTAGTGCGCAGGTGCAGGGCGGCCACACTTCGGGGGTCACAAATGGTTTGGTGGCAGAAGACTGGGGAAGCCTCTGAAGGATTCAGATGCTTACCCCTCCCCAAAGTACGTTTTTGTTTTTTCCCTCCCCCAAAACTCACAGATGTACTTTAATTGTTGTAGCCTACAATTATCTGCAGAATCGTGAGTGGGGGTGATTTTTGAGCATGTCCAACTGCCAACTAGTTGTCAGTGGGCATTGTCAGTGGGCATAGGGGGGCAACTGCAAACACTTGGCAAAGGCACCCAAAATGACCCTGAATAATAGCATTAGGCAACCTCTGTCACAAGTGTGTACAGGGCTTAAAGCAAACCTCAAGCGAAAAAAAAGGATGATATAATAAATTGTATGTGTAGTACAGATAATGAATAGAACATTAATAGCAAAGAAAAGGAGTCTCATATTTTTATTTTCAATTATATACCGTAGGTTTTTTTTTTTTTTTTTAATAACCTAGCATTATACTCACAGTTGCAGTTTTAAGACCACACTCTGCCCTTTAAGCTATAAAACAAAGCAGAAATAATGACGCTTTAAACTTTCTTGCAGTAAAACCTTATCTCAAGCTGTCTCTCCCCGTTTCTTGGCCGTTTAAGTGCTTCAGAAAACAGGACTGTATTCCACCCAGTGGGTCAAATAGCTCAGAGACACTCATTTGCATAGATAACAATTGAGTGTTTTTAACTCTTCCTGTACTGGAAAACGAAATGAAACTCTTTTCTTTGCTACTAATGTTCTATTTTTAACAGAAAAAAATGTTCTGTTTCTTAACTGTACTACACATACAATTCATTATCTCATAAGTTTATTTTCACTTCAGGTTTGCTTTAAATGTGTTTCAGCTATATCAATGTAATGTTAATATCTTTGCTTGAAGTATTATTATTTCCATATTTTCTTTCCATAAAAGGGGTAGGATGCCCTGAATGTAAGGAATAAATATTATTGCACTACACAGAGAAGACTAAGCAGCCTACAACAGTTCATTTAGCATCATAAAACGAGAAGGAATGCTGCAGTAGAATTCTACTAGCACTGGGAATTCATCTTGGTACGCATCCAAGGGCCAATGTGATAATTCTAACAGTATATATAAGAGTGGCTATAGCACTCAATCCATTATATCGAACCCCACTCTATTAATATACTTATGTGTAATTTAATTTCCAATACATTCCAGACCTATTTCTTAACTGAGCATGTTAGAGGCAGCTAATATATTACCAAACAGTGCTCTCAACAACATTGTTTAAGAAGATGTAAGCTACATTAATTTAATGGAGAACTTCTGTCTAGTGGAAAATCAAGACACTGCTTAGTAGTAAGGAGCTGCTCGAGTCACTAAATATAATCAATTAACACTTAAAGAGAAACCATAACCAAGAATTGAACTCCATCCCAATCAGTAGCTGATACCCCCTTTCCCATGAGAAATTTTTTTCCTTTTCACAAACGGATCATCAGGGGGGCCTGTATTGCTAATATTGTGGTGAAACCCCTCCCACAGTGTGATGTCAGGACCATGGTTCTGACATCACACGGTGGGAGCCTTGTTGCACTGTGGCAAATACAACTGGCCAAAAAGAAGCAAGCAACAACTCCTTCCACTGACCTCACCTGCCAGCAGTAAAAATGTCACCATGTTATAAATGTCAGAATATAAATCAGGGAGAGGAAAGATTTTACAATGGGCAAACACTGACTAAATCATTTATACGTAATTATTGTAAAAATGAAGCACTTTTTTGATTACATTATTTTTACTGGAGTTCCTCTTTAACTGCCTTTTCAGCACTTTGCAATTGAAAAAGTACCAAAAAGTAGGTGAAAAAGTCTTATCAAAATTATTCTCAGTATTTTCTTGCTTCCTGGTGGTTTAATTTTTTTCACCAAAGAAAAAAAAAGTGAATTGCATATGGGCCATTTAGTTTAAAGGACAACCGAGGTGATGTGACATAATGAGATAGATATGTGTATATACAGTGGCAAGCACAGAAATGACTATGTTGTGTTCCTTTTTTTCTTTCTCTGCCTGAAAGAGTTAAAGTGAACCTCCGGACTAAAAATCGACTTAGCAGCACTGAAAAGGCTTGGTGTTTCTTTAAAGGGAAGGTCCAAGCAAAAAAAAAAAAATGAGTTTCACTTACCTGGGGCTTCTACCAGCCCCATGCAGCCATCCTGTGCCCTCGTAGTAACTCACTGCTGCTCCAGTCCCCCGCTGGGAGCTTTCTGACCTCGGAGGTCAGGGCCGAATTGCGTACATTTTTACACATTCCCGCTAGTGCAGGAACATTAACGCATACATTTTTACGCGTTAGTGGTGCAACGCGTAAATTTTTGTTCCTGCACTAGCTGGAATGCGTAAAAATGTATGCAATGTGGCCCTGACCTCCGAGGTCAGAAAGCTGCCAGCGGGGGACTGGAGCAGCAGTGAGTGACTACAAGGGCACAGGATGGCTACATGGGGCTGGTAGAAGCCCCAGGTAAGTAAAACTCATTTTTTTTTTTTGCTTGAACCTTCCCTTTAACATTTTCACAGCATCATAACTTTGTTTCTCTTATCTAAGCCTCATTTTTAGCTGCACAGAAGAAAACTGCCCGGGCTTTTTCCCCCTGATGCTGTGCAAAGCATGATGGGATATCTGATTTTGTTGTTCTCGTTCTGCTGTTTTGGTGCAAATTTTTTTTTTTACATTTTGAATTTGACATTTGAAGCCTAGTGTGTGTAGCTGGGAGGGGTAATCAGGACACAGGATAGTTGGAACTGTGTCTCATGCTCCTTGTCACCTCCTTTCAACCAAAAAGATGGCTGCCCCCATGAATCACAAACATTTGCCTGTTCTTTTAAAACAGGGCGAGTAAGAGATTATATTACCTATCCTAATTAACATAACTAATGTAACTTGATGACAGTATGTTTGTTTAGGCTGAAGTTCCCCTTAAATCTCAGGTATGATAGTAACAGTTTCTGTCCGGGTCGGACTGGGTCAGACTATGGCATAACCCTCACTGATAAGCAATTACAGCCATAAAACACTTTCCTGACAGTAAATGGCTTCCAACAGCAGCCCCAATTATCTCACAAAATATGGTGGCTGGAGGTACTTGTATGGGTGTCCAGCAAGTTTGTTGTATGCCTCTTTTGCCGGGGATTGGGTGTGATGTCAGTGGCTGTCTGCAGTAGGTAGAGTTATTGCCAAATGGAGGTCCTGACACTTTGATTCCTGCTACAAGCTTGGAAGAGTGTTTCCAGTAAGGTTAGCGGTGGAGAAGCGGCATTTCCAACTTCACAGTGAGCCAGTGGGGCTAGATTTTTTTCAAGTAGGGCTAACAAAATATGCTGTCCCGTTCGCTCAGTGTGCCCTGTCCCCTTTTCTGTCTCCCTACAGCATTTGCACTTTGATACCGGCAGCAGCACCTGAACACAAGCACTCTCAGATCGCTGCCTAGGAACATACCTTTAGTTTAGTGTAGGCAGTGATTCATGGGGATTAGCGTTGATGGGGGTGTAGGAAGCAGTGAAAGGGCCAGTTCACACTCGTTTTAAAAACGTAACCATGGGATACGTATTTAAAGCTCTGCAGAAACGCTGGAAGCGGATCCTATGTTAAAAATAGGACCCACTCTCACTCATGCAGAAGCACAGATCGCACCGGATCCATGTTGCACAGAAAGAAAACGTCAGAGTCTGGATTTCACACTTTTTCCCGGACTGGACGGGAAAACGTGTCCAATGCAAGCCTATGAGAACAGACACTGCCCGCTCTCACCAGGCTAATCGCTGCATCCGCGTTGCCCATTTCGGCCGCATCCCTTCGTGATGTCATACGCCCGTTTCCCACCGTCCATCACCACCGCTCAGTCCATTCTGAGCCCGGGTTCTCCATTGGGCTGCAATAGACCAGCAACAGAGAGAATGTTGAACCAATGAAAATTCTCCCTGTTGCTAGGCAGAATTGGCCTGCTGCAGCCTATGGAAAACCACACTTCTGCTGGCCTCCAGGCTGTGGAAGGGAATGAGCGGTGAGACAAGTGGCGGGATGAGCGGTGGACACAGAATGTGCCCTACCATCCAGATCACATCCAGGTCAAATGGATTAGTTTTTCAGAAAACCGGATCGGTTTGACACGGATACGATCTGGAACCTGACAAATGTGGACCACCCTAACTTAAAGTGGTCTAACACCCAGCATTTCAACTTTGCTTTAATAGATTGCTTACAACTATTATGCCAAGCAGAAATTCACTGAATAGTTAAAACTCAGCATATTAGTGCTGTATTTAGCTAGGATTCTGCTGCTGAGATTTAGATACAAATGTAGCATGTTTGGAATGTAAATAAAAAAAAGTCTCTCAGAGAGCACAGAGGGCTTCCCAGACGGGCGAGTTTATTTACATTCCAAACATGATGCATTTGTATCTAAATCTCAACTCGGAAGTGGAATCCTAGCTGAATACAGCACTAAAATGCTGAGTTTTAACTATTCAGTGAATTTCTGCTTAAAAAAAAATATGGCATAATAGTTTTTAAGCTGTAAGCAATCTATTAAAGCAAAGTTGAAATGCTGGGTGTTAGACGGCTTCAAGAGATAGACGGTTTCCAGGGGAAAAGTCCACAAGATGTCCCTGCATCATCGACGCACCAGGTTCGGTATTATTTTTTCCTCTTGATTTTTCCCTCTAAACCTATATGTGTTTTATGGTTAGGAGAGCCTTATTGGTCCAAAAAAATACAGTAACTGCCTTTTCTGGCTGCACAAAAATCTTTTTCAATGAGTTGTAAGGGTGCCAACAAATTTGACCACATTTGTATATTATACACAGCCTCTTGTCCTTATTTTCCTGTAATAGCTCTACAATCATATGCAGAGATAGCCAAACAACTCACTACAAAGAAAAGAGTACATCTGGCTCACAGCACAATTAGCAATTCACACCTATCTACGCGGTTGCTCTTGGTAAAAGAAAAAACACCAAAGTTTTAATGGAACCATTAATGAAGGTTTTAACAGGTTTTCTCTTGCACATGCACATTCATTGAATCACAGGTTTTCATTTACTGTAGAAAAAAATGGAAAGGATTCTGAGTGGCTTAATTTTGACAACTATCTTATAGTAATTAATGTGGTACAATAATAGTGTGGTCTACAAAACACAGCAGGCAGGACTAACCACAATTTAATGAGTTTTTTCGTACTTTGGTGGATTTGCATCTTGTTCAATTAATCTAACCAGCTGCAGCTATGATGGTTTAATTTGTGGTTTGAAAAAGTAATGCTTTTTAGCACAACAGTGCAAAGATAATACGGTTTCTATACATGTTTTGAGCCCTTCTTCCTTCCTTCATTTTTCCTATGTGGACACGGTCGTGGACTGCAAACGGGGGAGCCTGCGGGGGAACGAGGACACTGGAAGGAGAACAGGAAGGCTTTATAGGACCTAGACTCTTCCCTCTACTTAGGTACTGTTTTTTTTTTAAATCCGCTTCAGACTCCCTTTAAAACTGATGTACCATGACCCTATCTCCTAACCAATGCTTACCTATCACCATCGCTCTCTACTTCAGCCTGAACCGATCATGGTGTCAATAAGTTCTACTGCTGGTAAACATTTGTGATAATTTTAGTGACAGGTGACTGCCAATAATGTGGGCTCATGCAAACATCCCACAGACAAAGCCAGCACTCCCAAACAACCATAGACAATATAATAAAGTGTAAGTGTCAGGCATAAAAGCAAAAATCAATTCTTTATTTTTATCTTGTAAGCAAGTAATAAGGATGCTAACCAGGCAACCCAAAAGTTAAAAATCACTCTTACTTTTCTTCTCCATAAAACATCAGTCCCCAGTTTTCCTGGCTCTTATTTAATACATCTGCCGCACAAAGGAAGTTGCAAGGCAGGCTGGGTTTTCTTTTTTTCTTCTTTACTTTTCCCTCAGACATAACTAATGCAGCCTGATTAGCTGAAGCTTCTTTCCCTCCCATTTTCCCCTCTCACCCCTCTGTTCCTCTCTGATTGGCCAATACTTCTCATGCTGAGACAATGCACTTCTGAGATAGTATGGCTTGCAGCTCCTCTAAGAAACTCAGCACCCGACCCATCTGCTTCACGTCAGAACAGGAAGAAATGAGGTTCTCAGATCCATTCAGCATTACAGCTGCAATGTTGGTCTGAGAATAGTCTTTGGCAATTAAGTATATTTAAGTTATCGAAGCAATTACACCTAAGCCCTTTTACACACTTGCACGCTGCTTACTCTTCCCCACTGCATCCCCGCTGCATGGGCCATGGAGACGGGCATACTTCACGCAATACGGTACGGCGGAAGAATCCAAATCACTGCAATCCCGATGCAAAGGCTGCAGCGCATTACCCTATGATCCTTGCCTTCAACAGTAATGCAAGTCAATGGGCAATCTGTGGGCACGTCAGGAGCGCGGCGTGGTGCACATGCATCCCAAGTGACAAACTTCCTGCCTAGCAACAGCCCTTAGAGTAAATCTGTAACGATAAATTAAAGAGACGCTGTAACTTTAAAAAAGTGCCCCTGGGGGGTACTTACCTCGGGGGAGCCTAACGATTCTTCCCCTGTCCTCCTGCATCCCACTGTGGTCTCGCTGTGCCCCTCGTAAGCCACAGCCGACAATTTGTCAGGCTGTGGTGCAGACACCTGTGCAGTAGAGCGGACCCAACCGGGATTGGCTATTTTCACCCGATTCTGAGCCGAGAGCCACTACTGCACCTGCGCTGGAGCCGGGAAGATAAATATTTACATGGCCGCTATTCGGAGTGGCCCAGCGAGACCACCGGTCAATAGGATGCAGAGGCTTCCCCCTCCCGAGGTAAGTACCCCCCAGAGGCACTTTTTAAAGTTACAGATTCTCTTTAATGGGAAAGAAATTCAGATACTTATCTCAGTAAGGCTTACCACCAGGAGCTTCCCACTTCCTGACCACCGCTGGACCCTAAGACCCTCTTGAAGTTTGTGGCTGCAATCCTGCCCGTGAACAAGCTCAGCCGCACTGCGCAGGGTGCCTTACGCCTGCGCAGTAGCATAGAGCCTGCTCTAGTTCGTCAGAAAAAACAGAGCTTCATCGGCTCTGTGCTATTGCGCTGGCGTGTGGCGCCCTGCACCTAGTAAGTGTGGCAGCAGACAGGAGCGCTGGATAGATGCCCTTGTTGAACAAGTTTGGAGAGTCCCAGCGTTGGATCGGTGGAGGCGAGGAGGGTGGTGGAATCCACTGGATTATCTAGAGGCTTCACTCTGCTGAGGCAAGTACACAAGGAGGGCACTTTATTTTTCCCTTCAGGTACACTTTAAAGTCGTATGAAACTCAGCATTTCCTCTTTGCCTAAAAGATTATGTACAGCATAAAATCTACTAACAAAAAAAAAAATTGTAGCAGAACAGCATTCAAACAGTTAAACACAACACTTTGTTCTTCAGTAGAAAGCTTCTGGCCTTGTCGGAATAGGTGATAATTTGTTTACATTCCTTTGTCAGATTCCTCTAGTCAACATTAGCAAATTGCCGAAACGGAGCAGAGAAGCAGAAAGAGCCGAGAAGTGATCACTAGATAGATTTTAATATATAAATACAGCAGCTGTGAAATAAAAGGAAATCACAGCTTTCAGAACACATAAACTGTACTTTGGGAACTTGTAATTTGTAAACAGACAATATTACTTGTGCATAAAAGCAAACATGATAACTGTGAGGTAATAAAAAGGTAGGGAAAACACATTTTTATTGAATGTTATGTTAGAGTTTTATCCCACTTAACCACTTGAGGACTGCGGTGTTAAACCCCCCTAGTGACCAGGCCATTTTTACTTAATTGGGCCACTGCAGCTTTAAGGCAAAGCTGCAGGGCCGCACAACACAGTACACAAGTGATTCGCCCCCCCCCCCCCTTTCCCCCCCACCAGCAGAGCTCTCTGTTGGTGGGGTCTGATCACTCCCCCTATGTTTATTTATTTATTTATTTATTATGTAAATGTTTTTATTTATTTTTTTTAAATAAAAAAAACCATATTTCTTTAAATGTGTTCTCTCCCCCCCTCCGTCCCCCAGTCAGCCAATCACTGTGATCGGCTGTGATAGGCTTTAGCCTATCACCGCCAATCGCTTCTGTGTCACCCAGGGGGACAGCCGTGTCATACAGCTGTCCCCAGTACAGCGCTTCTGCTGATCGCAGCGCTCTCCCAAGCTGCAATCGCCGCTCGGAGACTGAAGGCGGGGCGGAGCTCCACCCCCCAAGCAGGAGATGCGCGTGCAGCGTGCGCGCGATCTCCTGCTAGCCCCATAGACGGCCGATCACGCCAATCGGCGTAGAGCGTTCCTGGGGCTGCCGCACTGCTTACGCCAATTGGCGTGGAGCAGTCGGCAAGTAGTTAAAGTAGATAAACTCCCCAAAGCTATTGGCAGGCACATCGCTCATGTATATCAGGACTAATGTTTACCTTCCTGAAGAAGCTGTTTTCAGAGAAGAAGAACACAGCTTTGCTACATTAGCTGACCTCAGAGAGATATTTTCATCCATATTAGGATAATGATCACCATAGTGAATATGCTTCTTAACATTTCTCTGCCATAGTTTTGTGTTCAGCTGCACATTAGCAGACAAATCGTTGACAAACCAGCATCAGTGCGCTCTACAAGGATGAGCAGAAGTTTGTTTTGATTATAGCTGTTCGGGTACATCTACCGCTGCACCCTCAAAATGGATTAATTGAAAAGGAGATCTACACGTTATTCATATGGAACGGCACAAAGTAAGTGGACATTTCTCAATCACGGGAAATGGGACAGTGCGACAGTAATAATGCATTTGCAGAAGCACATCATTTTACACAACATTAAGTGCTCGAGAACAACTTTCGTTTAGGATCCACAACGTGCTAGAAGCTTCAAGTTGACATATTACATTTAATGGCTGGTAGATAATCAATTGGCTGTACCTAAGAGGCAAACAAAATGTTCCCAGCGTTCAGTCTCCAGCTATGCGGGGAAAAGATATATTAATGCCATTAGTGACAACATTTAAAAAAAAAGAAAAAATGAAAACTAAAACACTCACAGAAAAAATAAAAATACAGGTTTCTGTCCGATTACCACTCAGCCTCTGATAGCTGAGCAAAATGAACCGCAAGCGTAGAGAGCTATAGACAGGCTGATTGAATTACTGGAGCCAGGAACTTGATGACCTGACCTGCTGCAGACCGACCACATCTACAGGAGTCAGACCTTGAAGCAAACCTGGTATATTTTTTAATATCAGTAAATGTACAAAGCTGCCTATTTTGGGTATTACAGGATCCCAGCGCTAAATCTAATTGGGTTGAACCCCATTTTGGAAGCAAATTCCCCTATGCTTTGTAAATTCAGAGCCAGTTGCCAGGATATAGCCATTTTTAGGTCTGCTGTCTGGCAAAGTGTACCTCTATACAGTATGCTGTTTGGCATGTGTTAAAGGGGCACTATAGCGAAACATTTTAAAATGCAAAATATGTGCAAACATAGACAAATAAGAAGTACATTTTTTTCTGGTGTAAAATGAGCCATAAATTACTTTTCTTCTATGTTGCTGTCACTTACAGTAGGTAGTAGAAATCCGACAGAAGCGGCAGGTTTTGGACTAGTCCATTTTTTCATAGGGGATTCTCAGCAAGGCTTTTATTCTTTATAAAGATATTCCCTAAAAAGGATTTAAGCAATGATGCTGGCCACGTTTCCTGCTCCCTACACAGTTTTTTGGCAGTTAGACAGAGCAACTGCTATTCACTAAGTGCTTTTGAAAATAAATAAATCCCTGAGAATCCCCCATGAAGAGATGGACTAGGCAAAAAGTTGTCACTTCTGTCAGATTTCTAATATCTACTGTGACAGCAACATAGGAGAAAAAGTAATTTATGGTTCATTTTACTCTGGAAAAAACGTACTTCTTATTTGTATATGCTTGCACATATTTAAATTTTACAATTTTTCGCCATAGTGCCCCTTTAATTGCCAGCCAGCTGCTTTCTCCAGCCCCTCCCACCTGAATATGCTTAAAGGACCACTATCACAAAAAAGTGTAAAATTTAAAATACAAGATTTAAATAACTATTAAACGTTTAATTTTTTTACTTTAGCCACTAGATGGCATATACACTATTCTAAAAGTTACCAGGAAGTGTTCGATCATTTTTGTAACTACATTTTTTAGTTTCACTTTTATGAATGAACATGCCACGTCATTCGAGGCAGGTTTATTCATTTACACTCCTTCGATTGGGGGACGCATGTTCCCCTTCATCACGCGTCGAAATGTAAATCCCACCATGAAAGAGCGGCGGGAGAGCGTGCACTCACGCCGCAACAACACTGGATGCATATATGCATCCAGACCGATTTACTGAGGCGCAAACTGGACGTATTTATGTGTCCAGTTAGAGATAAGTGATTAATAGCTGTGGGAGTGTCTAACTACGACACTTGTCTAACAACGACACTGTGTGACCCTAAGTATACTTATTTTTAATAAAGATAAAAAGAAAGATCCAGGAGGGGGGCTCTAGAGGGGCATGTGGATGCGATTGTGAGCTGTCAGGTCTCTGCTCTCTGAGCCCTGTTTGTTTTCCCTTAAATCTCCATCCTTCCTTTCTTTCAGGTCCTGCAGAGAGGGAGAGAGAGGCTTATTAGCTCCCAGCATGACTAGCACTGCAACTGGTACCATACCTTGGCAGCATGTCACAGGGGAGGGGCTAAATACATAAGGAAAACAAGCCTTATTAATTGAAAAAAAAAATTATATATATATATATATATATATATATATATATATATATATATATATATATATATATATATATATATATATATATATATATATATATATATATATATATATATATATATATATATATATATATATATATATATATATATGTATATCTTATATACACCCATCATTATAAATACAAATACTGGTGCAATGAGAGTAAATGTTAAAAACACTCCCAATGCAAATTCTATGCAGCTTGGGCCAATCAAAAATCGCCAGGAAGTGCAAGTAATTTGCCCCATTCCGTGCTGCATACAATTTGCATTAAATTTGCATGCAGGCTGGAATTACTAACATCACACTGTCCATTTCTGGTGCTATGGAATATGCAGGCATTAGGGAAGGTCAAAAAACAGATTACCGATTTCGCATATTTCTGATTTCTGAGTAGCTTATTTGGGGTCATTTTTTGGATTCTCTGATTGGCCAAATACTTCCGAGTTGTTTCTGCATTTTCTGATTGGTCCACTGATTCTGAGTTCTGTGACTGGTCTGAAATTACCAAGTTTCTGTAATGCGATATTTCCAACAAATTCCAATTTCCAAGGAGTAATTTTTTGGGCCATTTTTTGCATTCTCTGATTGGCCAAATACCGAGTTGTTTCCACATTCTATGAGGTTGGGTGCACACTAGGCAGTGCGTGAAAGGTTGCGTTTTGCTGCATATGCATTTTTGTCGTAATTAAGTACGCGTTGAGTGGGTTTGCGTTTCACACATGCGATTTGCTTTCGGTTTACTGCATTTGCGTTTCGCACATATGAATCGCAAGTGCATTTTTGTGCATTTTGTATGCGTTTCTGATGTGCGTTTTACGCAAATTTTTGGGAATGTGGCTAGGATAAATCATGTCCTCTCTGGCTCATCACTATGAAGTCAACAAGAAGCAGAAATACATCAAACTTGTAAAAAAAAAAAAAACACATAAAAAGCAATAAAAAAACACAATAAAATGCTATACTGCTGCGTCACTATTGACATACATTATATGTGTTTTATTGCATTTTGGAAAAATATGCAGCAAGTTCTGCAGTTCAAAAACGCACGTTGCAGAACACAACATTTTTTCCATGCTGCCCATTCACTTACATTATGGGCGTTAAAGGGACACTTAAGTAAAAAAAAAATGAGTTTTACTCACCTGGGGCTTCCAATAGCCCCCTTCAGCTGTCCGGTGCCCTCGCCGTCTCCCTCCGATCCTCCTGGCCCCGCTGGCAGCCACTTCCTGTTTCGGTGACAGGAGCTGACAGGCTGGGGACGCGAGTGATTCTTCGCGTTCCAGGACACACTAGCGCCATCGATGCTGCTATAGCATATATCATGTACCATATAGCAGCATAGAGGGTGCTAATGTGTCTGGGAACACTAAGAATCACTCGCGTCCCCAGCCTGTCAGCTCCTGTCACTGAAACAGGAAGTGGCTGCCGGCGGGGCCAGGAGGATCGGAGGGAGACGGCGAGGGCACCGCACCGGACAGCTGCAGGGGGCTATTGGAAGCCCTAGGTGAGTAAAACTCATTTTTTTTTGTTTGACTTAAGTGTCGCTTTAACGCTAGCGTTTCTGCCTAGTGTGTTCCTACCCCGATTGGTCCAATGCTTCTGAGTTCTGTGATTGGTCTAAAACTATCGAGTTGTGGTAACGCGTTATTTCCACCAAAAATCTGATTTCCGAATTCTATTTTCTGAGTTTCCGATCAGAAATACCAATTTTCAATCGGAAATGTGGAAATTTCAATTCCGCAAAATCCAGCGTAGCATCTAAAAGAAACACAATAAATAGTGTATTTCCCAACAGAACTAAAATAAACACCATATTTTAAACCGAGGTAGGAACTGCCAGTTGCAACCAACTCCGAAGAGTTAACAGAAAATTAATTAGATCTCTGGTCTTGCAAACATTGAAAAGTTTTGATCTGTAAAGGAAATCCCCAAGCAATTAAATGTTCTCAGTTTTGTCAGCCTAGCATTTTCCGACCTTCTTTATTGAGCATCCACCAAGCCCAGCACTCTGTAGATTTTTATTTAGTTTGAAATTCTGTGGAGTGAACAGAAAGGAATCTCCTATGGGGTCTCGTGTTTTCTTCCTGGCCTGGAGAGGATTGTTTGAAGATTTAGGCAAGGCTGCAGGTTACATGAATAAGAGATTTGACTGTGGTAAAATGACTGCCTAACCCTTTTATATTCATGAATGTGCATTTCACAAACCTCTTTCATGTATGAAAACCTCTGTGTACAAGTCCAAAAATCAATATGGAGGATATTACTACTGAAACTATTTAGTAATAACTCGGAATTAAAGTTTATAGGACGTATGCTTTTGCTACTTGTTAAAGTGAACCTGAGATGACCTGAAAGAAAAAAATCATACATACCTGGTGCTTCCCACCAGCCCCCTTCAGCCTGATCGATCCATCCTTCCGCCTTCTGGATCCTCCACTAGGGTGCCGGTAACTTCGGTCAGTCGGTGCATGCGCAACTCGGCTGCACATGCTACCTCATCTTGCTCCTGCAGCAATCTGTACCTGCGCAGTACTAGTGCGCAGAGCGCTTCTACCCAGAGGAGTGCGACGAGTGCGCACAGTCTGGCTGCTCATGCGCAATAAGCCCTGACTCACATACCGGGAGCCATAGCTGATAATCCAGTAGGCGGAGGACAGCAGCGAGGGACAGATCAGGCTGTAGGGGGCTGGAGGAAGGTATCTATGAATTATTGCTTTTACATTATTTCTGGTTCATTTTAACGTCCAGGATTTGTCTCCTATTATTATTTAGTATTTATAGATTATTATTTAGAATTTATATAGCACCGACATCTTCCACAGCGCTGTACAGAGTATATTGTCTTGTCACTTTATTGTCCTTCAGAGGGGCTGTCCTTCATATGTCTATGTATATGTCATGTAGTGTATGCATCATAGTCTAATTTAGGAGGAAGCCAATTACCTTATCTGTATGTTTTTGGGATATAGGAGGAAACTGAGTTCCCAGAGAAAGTACCGTGTCTGTAACTAACTGCAGAGAGTGCTGTGTACCACTCCTCTACTGTCCACTGTAACTAACTGCAGAGAGTGCTGTGTACCACTCCTCTACTGTCCACTGTAACTAACTGCAGAGAGTGCTGTGTACCACTCCTCTACTGTCCACTGTAACTAACTGCAGAGAGTGCTGTGGACCACTCCTCTACTGTCCACTGTAACTAACTGCAGATAGTGCTGTGGACCACTCCTCTACTGTCCACTGTAACTAACTGCAGATAGTGCTGTGGACCACTCTAGTGTCCACTGTAACCAACTGTAGAGAGTACTGTGGACCACTCCTCTACTGTCCACTGTAACCAACTACAGATAGTGCTGTGGACCACTCTAGTGTCCACTGTAACCAACTGTAGAGAGTACTGTGGACCACTCCTCTACTGTCCACTGTAACCAACTACAGATAGTGCTGTGGACCACTCCCCTAGTGTCCACTGTAACTTACTGAAGAGAGTGCTGTGTACCACTCCTCTACTGTCCACTGTAACTAATTGCAGAGAGTGCTGTGTACCACTCCTCTAGTGCCCAATGTAACTAACTGCAGAGAGTGCTGTGGACCACTCCTCTAGTGTCCACTGTAACTAACTGCAGAGTGCTGTGTACCACTCCTCTACTGTCCACTGTAACTAACTGCAGAGAGTGCTGTGGACCACTCCTCTACTGTCCACTGTAACTAACTGCAGAGAGTGCTGTGGACCACTCCTCTACTGTCCACTGTAACCAACTACAGATAGTGCTGTGGACCACTCCCCTAGTGTCCACTGTAACTTACTGAAGAGAGTACTGTGGACCACTCCTCTAGTGCCCAATGTAACTAACTGCAGAGAGTGCTGTGGACCACTCCCCTAGTGTCCACTGTAACTTACTGCAAAGAGTGCTGTGTACCACTCCTCTACTGTCCACTGTAACTAACTGCAGAGAGTGCTGTGTACCACTCCTCTACTGTCCACTGTAACTAATTGCAGAGAGTGCTGTGTACCACTCCTCTACTGTCCACTGTAACTAACTGCAGAGAGTGCTGTGTACCACTCCTCTACTGTCCACTGTAACTAATTGCAGAGAGTGCTGTGTACCACTCCTCTACTGTCCACTGTAACTAACTGCAGAGAGTGCTGTGTACCACTCCTCTACTGTCCACTGTAACTAACTGCAGATAGTGCTCTGGACCACTCCTCTACAGTCCACTGTAACTAACTGCAGATAGTGCTCTGGACCACTCCTCTACAGTCCACTGTAACTAACTGCAGATAGTGCTGTGGACCACACCTCTAGTGCCCACTGTAACTAACTTCAAACAGTGCTGTGGACCACTTCTATTGAGTCCACTGTAACCAACTGCAGAGAGTACTGTTGGCCAATCCTCTAGTGTCATCTACAATTACCTGCAGAGAGTGCTGTGCTCATCCTTACATTAACAAAAGAGAATGCAGAGAGCCATTTCAATAGTTTATGAGGCCTAATGACTTCTAGACATGCCACTGACTGGATTTGGGAAGTTTAGTTACAATAAGATGACCATTACTATGGCAAAACATGTTTTCCCCCATTCTGCTATAATCAGATTCTGACTTACAGGACATGGAAACAAGTTAAAGTTTATTAAAAGTTATTTCATTAGTTAGTTTATTTTAAGTTATGTGCAATGTTCCCATGCTTACACAGACATAGGGATGGCAGGCAGATCATTAACAACGAGAACTCTGATTGTGGGCGTGGCTGCTAATTAGTAATGAATTATTGAGCCACTTACATATGCCTGCCTGCAATTACTTACAGAAGCAATGTGCTTAATGGAAACCTAGTTACATATACACGACATGCAAGTCATGCACAAAGGCTTCTCACAATGGCATTGTTAAAAGGACAGACAATAACAGGATATGGACTGGCTCTTTTATATTGACCTTAAATTATTGACAACAGCCTACCTATCTGTTTACGGTATTGATCAACTGGTGCTTTTGTCGCTGAAGCATCCTTCTTCCCCATTTTTTCTTCTCAGCTGTACAAACAGGAAAACAAAAATAATGTCAGCTTAATATACAAATGACATGAATCAACTTGAAGTGGTATGAAACTCAACCTCTTTTTTTTCCTAAAAGATTTACAGCATAACATCTATCACAAAAACAAAACAAAAAAACAGAAAGAAAAGTGTAGCAGAACTGCATTCAAACAGTTAAACACAGCACTCTGTTCTTCAGTGGAAAGCTCCTTGCTTCAGTGGGCAGCTTCTGGCCGCATCCGAAGAGGTGATAACATTATCTTTTGTTTACATTTGTCAGATACATTTAGTAAACATTCCCAAACTGCCAACTGAGCTGTAAACAGCAATTTCTCAAGATCCGCACCATCAAAAAGTCCATCTTTATTGAAGTGTCAAAATCATAAAAACATAATAAAACAGCGTGGAAAAATGACAGATGACGCACAGGCGTTTTGGACCTCCCAGTCCTTTTTCAAATCCTCACAGTGTGGGTCTATGATGATTTGAAAAAGGACTGGGAGGTCCGAAACGCCTGTGCGTCATCTGTCATTTTTCCACGCTGTTTTATTATGTTTTTATGATTTTGATACTTCAATAAAGATAGACTTTTTGATGGTGCGGATCTTGAGAAATTGCTGTTGATACTCGGTGCTCCAGAGTGGATCCTTGCACATCATACTGTGACCATTGGTGCTGTAACAATTTTGATCTAACCAGAGCTGAGAAACAGAAAGAGCTGAGAAGTGATCACTAGATAGATTTTAATCCATAAATACAGCAGCTATGCAATAAAATGCAATGGCAGTTTTTAGAGCAGATAAACTGTATTTTGGGAACTTGTAATGTGTAAACAGATAATATTACTATCACAAAAGCAAATATGATATCTAAATGAGTAATAAAAAGTAGACAAACACATTTTTATTGAATGTCCCGTAAGGTTTTTATCACACTTTAAAAAGTAAAACTTAAAGTGGTCAGTGGATTGGGAAAAAAAAGACATTCACTTATGTGGAGGGAAGGCGCTGATTCCCGTAGAGCCTTCCCAGTCCTCTCCACCTTCCCTCACTTCACCGCTGTCCTCCTGTTGAAATTATTCAACCTGGAGGTCGGCCACATCTCCCACCCTCCTCGAGTACTTCCAAAGATGAGAGGATATGTACTACTGTAGTGGTTCAGGCAGCCAGGATGTTCCCTCCAGGGCTGTGGAGTCGGTAGTTTCAATAAAGCGAGGAGTTGGGAGTCAGAGTCGGATGATTTTTAAACCAAATCCATAGCTTTTGTAAAAATTAGACTAAGGAGTCAGAGTCGAGGAGTCGGAGCAATTTTGGGTACCTGGAGTGGGAGGTTTCATAAACGGAGGAGTCAGAAGATTTTTGTACTGACTCCACAGCCCTGGTTCCCTCAACTCTATTGGGGGTCCCTAAACCTGTAGAATGAGGGAAAACAGGAACCTGATGGTCCAGTATCGTTTATATGTGGAGTAAAAATTTGTGAGAAATTATACTCGCAAGCGCGCTAGCCGTATATAGGACACATTACAGTGTATCTGTTATTATTGACCTGGGGAAGCGGGCTGAGACCCGTGAAACGCGTTGTCTGCAGTTTACTCGGCCTTTTACAAAAAGATTTATTTTATACCGGCTATGAGTTCGTGACAGAGGTAAGCTACCTCTTTTTAATATAGCATATATCATAATTTATGTGCCGTTATACCAGTTCTATGGAGCCTCTTTCACACCGAGTCCATGATCTGTACTATGCACACCAGGCTGGTGCATGTGAAGTACGGACACGCCCATCTTTGGAAGCACTCAGGAGGGCAAGCATTTCCGAAGCCCTCCAAAGACTCCGGAAGGTGGGTAGTTTGAATGGTGGACATAGGTAGAATGAGGGGACGGAGAGAGAACCAGGAAGGCTCTATGGGACCTGGACCCTGCCCCCTGAATTGGTGAATATCCATCTAAAGTGAATTTCCTTGCTTCAGGTTTGCTTTAAAGGCAACTACATAGCCATTAACACAGATCCCTGTATATGAAACTTATCATGGTTATCCCTTAACTGCAGTGAAAACCTATACCTGTTATTCAGTTCTAAATTAGGTACATTTTACTATATTTAGTTTTAAAAAAGTGTAAACATACAACAGTTTAGTTTAACGTTAGACATTAGCCAAAGTTCGCGTGAATACTTAAAGAAAATCTGTAAAAAAAATAAACTAAAATAAACCCTCTGGGGGATACTTACCTCGGGAGGGTCCTCCGGTGTCCCGGCAATCCATCGCTGCGACCCCCCCAAAGAACAGCAAAATTAATACTTACCTACCGCATCCTGTGCAGGCGCACTAACGGCTCTCCGTTCGGGTTAAGGTAGAAATAGCCGAACCCGATCGGATCCGCTCTACTTCGCTGACGCAAGTCCATTAAGTCTGCGCAGTACAGCGGATACGATCGGGTTCAGCTATTTCCACCTTACCCGAACAAAGAGCCGCTAGTGCGCCTGCGCAGGATCGCAGTGAGGTAAATAAATCACAGCTTGTCAAGCTTGTCGGGGGAGACAACGCTGGAACCTTGAGGCTTCCCCCTCACAAGGTGCGTATCCTGCAGAGTGCTTTTTTTTTTAAGTACAGAGTCTCTTTAAAGAAAAACAAACTAGCAACCACAAGAAGCGTAAAACAACAACAAATGTCTACTACAGTTATCGTCTGGGGACAACAGATGTAGAAAGAAACAAAACAATTTTATTAATTATGCAAAGCAGCCCTATACATGAAGTTGAAGTCCCACAATCTATAACGGCATCCTTTATAGTTAAAGGGAAGGTTCAAGCAAAATAAAAAAATGAGTTTCCCTTACCTGGGGCTTCTACCAGCCCCATGCAGCCATCCTGCGCCCTCGTAGTCACTCACTGCTGCTCCAGTCCCCTGCTGGCAGTTTGCCGACCTCGGAGGTCGGCGGAACACATTGCATACATTTTTACGCATTCCCGCTAGTGCAGGAACATTAACACATACATTTTTACGCGTTACTGGTTTAATGCGTACATTTTTACGCATTGAACCAGTAATGCGTAAAAATGTATGTGTTAATGTTCCTGCACTGAATGCGTAAAAATGTACGCAATGCGACCTGCCGACCTCCCACGTCGCCAAGCTGCCAGCGGGGGAGTGGAGCAGCAGTGAGTGACTACGAGGGCTCAGGATGGCTGCATGGGGCTGGTAGAAGCCCCAGGTAAGTGAAACTCATTTTTTTTTTTGCTTGGACCTTCCCTTTAATTAGGCATAATGCCAGGTCAGACTGGAACCTCCCTCATATAAACCAAAAATTGGCTAAGACTGAGGTCACCATCTATGGCAAGCAGGAAAAAAAAATCAGCAAATTATTTTCATTCTGTGTCCAGTGTTGACATTCCCAGCAAAATGGAAGCCCCCATCCAAACAAAAAACCAACCAACCAAACAAAAAAAAAAAAAGCAGAAATTAACTATGGTAAAGTGGCAACAGCATAAACATACCGTGCTAAGTAAAACAATTACTTTAGCATGCATGTTTATTGTATTTATAACATTTGAAGTATGTTTTAAAAGGTTTTTTTGTAAAGCCACACATACAATTTATGGTATCCAGAGAAGAAGTATGTCTGTATGCCCCTCCCAGGGGTGTGATGTACACACATAGCTACGTGTGCACTGATCCAGCACATAGGTAATGACAGAGCAAATTGTATTACTACTCTCTACTGTAATCCAAATCTAGATCTCCATTTGCCTAATGTTTTAGCTGTGCTCTTCTGTTCTTCATTTGCATGTTCTTTAATCAAGCAAGAACATTACAGAACAGAACAACGCGTAATAAGAAGAGAAGTACACAGGTGAAGGATTCAGAAAACAGAAATGGATATTATCAGGGTCATAAACACTATTTATTTGAAAAACCAGGTATGTGTATGTTCTGTCATCTGAACAACACCAAAAGAAGAGGCCTCTGGGGGAATTGCGTAGTGAGGAAAAACAAGAAGAGAGCGAATAATCCAGTTATTAAATGAAATGGACAGGCACAGATGCTGCAAGAAAAGAGCAGATACTAAAAAAGACACAAGACATACAAGTGTGAGCATTGTGTGATGATATATGGTATTTGGTGGAATTTAAGTATGCTATGCTTGAACATGGAGGCCTCAGTTACTTTAGATAACTGGTTTTAGGAAAAGGACTGGCTCTGCAGAGTTTTACCATTTCTATGTAGTATAAGGGTAAATTAAGTGAATATATTGAAAGGATAATTTAGGCAGTTCCCTTATATTACATAGAAATGGTAAGATTGGATGAAATACCATGTATGGCCACCATTAGAGAGAAATAGAGGCGTTTATGGAAGCACGATGTAGAACATTGTGCTGTGGCAGCCACAAGGCTGGAGCTCGTTAGCTCAAGATGTACCGTGGGATAAGCATTAAGGGCCCGTTTCCACTAGTGCGGTGCGGAATCGCCGCATATCACTGCTGACAAAATCGCATGCGGATGCGATTCCGCATGCGTTTTTTTGCCGCGATTTCGCATAGGCAGGGTATATGCGATTTTAACCATGTCACTGCCTGTGTCAATTTACATTACTTTCAATGTGAAATCGCGGGAAAAAACGCATGCAAAAAACGCATGCGATTTCCCTATTAAATACATTGCCTGCGATTCGCCTGCATTCCACACGCAGGCGAATTCTGCAGGGTCTACCGTGCAGAAAAATCCTGCACATAAAAACGCAAATGAAAACTGACAAGTGGAAACAGTCCCATCCACTTGTATTGCTTATGCGAATCCGCATGCGTTGTCTGCATGCGGATTCGCGCTAGTGGAAACGGGCCCTTAGTGTTTTCATATTTCCTAAATATAAACAATGGCCAGGGAACAGAAAACAATGTTCTCCTAAGAACAAGGGGACAGGTCACTGGAAATGGGATTTTCCAGTGCATGCACAGTAAAGACTGGGCGGGTCAATCCATCACATGCTGTTGGCGGCCTATCACAGGCTGAGTATGTGATCGACAGCGGACCCCACCCACTAGGGGTGGAGGCCGGGGTTAACCCTTGACTGGCTGTTTATAAGGAACGGACAGTCTAGGGGAGCTCAGTTACTTCTACTTCCACTTTACTTCTATTAACTTCCAGTATCTGTATGCTGTATATAGGCTAATTGCTGTTTTGATGTAACGTAGCATAGATGTTCTTAAGACAAAGCCTGGTCTATTCACAAGGAATGGACCAAGAGCAGGATCGCTTAAGATGACTTACTACAGACGGATTGCTTTGCTGAGGTAACACACATGTAACGAAGATAAGATTGCTGCTGAACACATCTGTATATCTGTTTGCCGAATAAACTCCTTAAACTTTTAAGACGTCTAATCAGTTCTATCTCCTGTGTTGTTGCTGTGATGAGTGTCAAGTTATCACACGTTCTTTGAAAGGTGTAGTGTTGTTGCCCACAGCAACCAACAAATATTTATTACAGTATTAAAAAGGTTACTTTTCACATGAACTCTTTGGCAGCGATTCACTACACACTTCCGCATTCAGTAATGCAGAAAACAGATTTTACTGATCACTTTGGCAAATGCCAATTCACTAAACCGGTTACCACACTCGAAAGTAAAATTTCTGACTAGTGGGGGTAAGTGGTAAATACCTCAAGAAATGTAAAGGGATTCACAAAGATTAAAGCAGTTGGTAAATCAAGTAAAAGTGTTCGGTATTTATCTTCAGCTCTGATCAGCCAGTAACTCACAATCTCCATCCGGTAAAAGTTGACAGATGTAGCAAGCAGCCGATAGGGAGAGCCACACAGTCAATAGGAAGAGCAACAAAGCCTGCCTTCTCACTCCATTTGATCCAATACTCTGGAGTGCGGGACTGCAGAAAGGCAGAGCAGGAGAAGGAGACATTCCAAAAGGCTTTTCTGTATCCCTTTACATGTGCATAACTGTATATTGATACACAGAAGAGCGCTCCTTAGTTAGTATAGATGTAAATCTAAGGGGAGGCCGGGAATGCACTCAACAGAAAATAGACCTGCTCATGCACAGACTTGTAAGAGAAGACTGATAGCTTGCTGCCTGACCTGCTCCACAGCTGGTGAAACTACCGAACAGGCCTCTGTGAATTGAAGCATGCCGTTTTGATATATTACCAAACTACCGCATGCGGGCAATCTTAGTGAATTTGGAAAAAGTATAACATACTGAATGCAGTAATTACTAACCTAAATGATTTTACCGAACTGCCCTTTGTGAAATGAGGCCAATTTGACTAAATAAAGAGCAAGAAAAAAAAAAAAAAAAAAAAAAAAAAGGCCCTTTAGGGCCCTTTTCCGCTGGCGGTTTGCCAAGTCGTAAAATAGCTGCAAATTGACGGTAAAAAATTTTTTATTTTTTTTTTAATAGCGAGGCTGGATTTACCTGCTTTGCAGCATAGTACTGTAGCTTTCTCCCCCATATAGTTGTGACTACATAGTTTTCAATATATTAAAGGAAACCTGTCATCGTAAAAGCCCCTCATAGGTATAAACTGATGCACTTTTTTGGCAGTTTGGGATAGGGAAATTAAACCCAGCTGCTGTTGATTTGGACAAAGCCATTTCCAAGCCAAATGCAGACAAACATAAATTGCAAAAATATGCATCAAAATTAGCATCTCATAAATCCTTCCTCAGCAATTATTCCTTTCCAGGCATTTAGCACCAGAGCCCATTTTTAACCTCCCTGGTGGTACTGACGGTTATTTGCGTCAATACAAAACATGCTGCAAACAGTTTTGACGTGCAAACACGTCAATACTCTCCTGCACTGTACACCAGACCCTTGCTTGACACATTTTGGCAAGTACAGGAAAGAAAAAAAGTTATGAAAATTAATTGGATCACTTTTTGCACAGAAATCCTGGGGAAATATAACTCCAGGGAACTGATTGGTGTAGAAGTTTCGTTGTTTACAAAAAATCCCATCTACCTGGTCAGGACCACAGACTTCCTCTACTATAGTCTACGATGTTTTCAGAAAACTCAGTCTGTGCCTGCCCTCTTGCAATCTATCTAGTGGCATAATGTAAATCAAACAGCAGCAGCCCCAGAGTCTGATACTACCTCTAACTTCTGATGATCATGTGAATACATTTTTAAGACTAAGGATATTTTTTTGCTGCAAATGTCTTTTTCATAAAACAAAATAAAATCTGCATTTTGAGCATTCTGATTACTACACTATTAGATAATATATTCCGATCTGTGCATTGAGATACGCTTCAGCTATAGATACGAAAATGGCATCAAAGCAAAAATGTTAATCAGGCATTCTATAACGTAAAGCTACTATTGTCCTTTGAAATCTTCATTTAATCATTTTATTGATCTGGACTATCTCCATTTACAGCCACCACCACAGCTTACATAATTTAATAGCAGATCTTGTGGTTATAGCCGGTACTGGAAAACAATTAGGATGATATCAGACAGAAGGTGGGAAATATTAATCATAGATGAAAGGGCCAACTCTCACCAGAAGATGTAGCAACTAGCAGTATGGCTGCCTTTATATATACCTTCACATTTCACAGTGCCCCCCTGGTCACACATTGACTCGTACATGATTAAAGGGCTAGGCATTTAAATAATTCACATAGCCTGGCTGTCCTGCTGATCCTCTGCCTCTTATACTTGAAGCCATAGTCCGTGAATATGCTTGCAGATCAGATGTCTATGAAAAATCTGACAAGATTAGCTGCATGCTTGTTTCAAGTGTGTAATTTAGACCCTACTGACCAGAAAGATCAGCAGGACTGCCAGGAAACTGGTATTGTTTAAAGAGGAACTGTAACAACAAAACGGCCCCTGGGGGGTACTCACCTCGGGTGGGGGAAGCCTCAGGATCCTGATGAGGCTTCCCACGCCGTCCTGCGTCTCACGGGGGTCTCGCTGCAGCCCTCCATGCAGCGGTGACGTAATATTTACCTTCCTGGCTCCTGCGCAGGCGCTCTGACGGCTGTCGGCGCCGAAGTAGGCGGAAATACCCGATCGCAGTCGGGTCTGCTCTACTGCGCAGGCGCAAGTTTCCGGCGCCTGCGCAGTAGAGCGGACCCGACGGATATTTCCGTCTATTTCCGTGCCGAAAGTCGCCACAGCGCCCCCGCTGGAGCCAGCAAAGGTAAATATTGAACTGACAGTCGGCACAGTCGCCGGCTGTTCGGAGGGCTGCGGCGAGACCCCCGTGGGACAGAGGACGGCGTGGGAAGCCTCATTAGGATCCGGAGGCTTCCCCCACCCGAGGTGAGTACCCCCCAGGGGATCTTTTTAATGTTACAGAGTCTCTTTAAGGCTTCTTTCCCACCAGGACGTTGCGTTTTAGGAGGACGTTATAGGTCGCAAAACGTGCCCCTAACGCAACGGCTGGTGGTGCTGGACGAGGACGCTAACTAGAACTGCGTTATGCAGCTCTTGTTGCACCTTTTTTGTGCAATGTGATGCGGAGACCACGTGATCCGCATCATGTGGTCCCGCCAACCAATCGTCGCACAGAGCGGCCGCTCCAGAAAGTAAACACTGCAAGTCACTGAGTGCAGTGAATATTAATTAGCCATGTGGCTGGCCGCGGAGGAGGAGGGGAGACGACCTCCTCCAACATCACTGAGCATGTGCAAACAGTCTAACGCGGCTCAGCCGCGTAGAACGAACAGCATGCAGCACTTTTTTAAAACGTGCTGCGTTACAATGTAACGCAACATGGGCACTGTGAACAGCACATTGACTTTTCATTGCTGTGCGGTGGGCTGCATTACAGGCTGCACTAAAATGCGCCTGTAACGTCCCACTGTGAAAGCAGCCTTAAAGGAAATAAATATGGCAGCTTTCATAGATCTCACAACTCCGATTCCTTTTAATTCATCTGAGTAGGGAACCCAGATCTTCAATGTCACATGATTATCTGAACCATGTCAATTTAGATGCAACAAAAAGAAGCAGTCTAAAATTCTATCTACATCTTCACATCCGGGTCTATATGCAATTAACTTTTTCTCCTGACTTTTTCTCCTAGGTGATATTTTCATAACTTGTTAATTAAATGCTTTTTAAACCACCAGCAAGCAAGAAATTACTCGAAATAATTTCTATAGGACCTTTTCACTTACATTTTGGCGTTTTTTCAATTACAAAGTGGTGACGATGAAATGAAAAATTACCTCCTAGGAGAAAAGTTAATCGCATATGGGCCCCGGTATCTAGTGAAATAAGAGATCTAAAAATTGTATCTGGCAAAAAAACAAAAACAAAAAAAAAACAGTAGCATATTTTTTATAATTTGGTGACTATAATTTTATAATTAAAAATTATTCATCTTTATCAAAAGTTATTAACAGACGTATGTAACAGTTAAATTATCATCACACTGTAATCAACTGAGCCAACTAACTTTGTAAATTTTTAATAAAAAAAATTATATACATCAAATTTTACTTCAAACTTCACTTATTTAGGATAAAAAAAACAAAAGAAAAGAAAAACACATTAAGCGAATTTATCTAGCAGCATTACAAAACAGCACCGAAGTGAACATAATTATAACTCAGTACAGCATGAGGTTAAATAAGGAGGATTTGAGTAGCTCTTCCGAGGTTCAGACGATTGCTCATGTCGCCTGCTGTATAATCCCATTAACTGCCACTGGCTTTGCCTGATAACCATTTATTACAAAATGTCGCTACTGAAAGATTCATAGACTGTAATTTTAGTCTTGCCAATAAAATGCTTCCAAGTGGGTGATGACAGTATTCCTTCTATTCTAATATTTTTAATGTAGATCTGTTACACTTGTTACTTAACCCAAAATCAGCAGCCTTGTTCGGCAACGGCCATCACGCTGTCAGGATCTAAGACATCTGACACCGATAAAACGCTGTGACTTTTCTTTGTTCCTAAAAGCTACACGGTAATCATCGTTCATTTTCATAGCTCTGACGGTCGGATTAAAAAAAAAAAAAAAAAAGTAATCCACTCCAAGAATCCAACTGAGGCATTAGCATGTACATTCACAATGCCTAATAAGCAAGATATCTGCATAAAAGATCAGCCCCAGTTTCCAGTGTGCCATAATAGATAGAAAAAAAAATGGAGCCTAGATTATCCTGTAGAAAATCAAGGCTGTTTTTATAATAGCCATCCTCTGGGAGTACAGCTCATAACCTTGAAAATAATCGGTTTCTCCCTCAGGAAGAGAATGGTCAATGGAACCCAAATTATAACGTGAATAAGGCAGGAGGTGAGGTTTATTACTCATTAATATTTCTGTGTTGGAAATTGCTAAAACTTGAGTTTAAGTTATCTGCTGTCTGAACAGTATTAATTATTTTAGTTTTATGTCCTATATTACCTCACAAATTTTTATTTATTTATTTATTTTTTTCTTTTTGTACGAAGGCCCTCTATACTTCCAAAAAACAAAACAAAAAGCCACAAAAAAAAAAAAAAGGGGTATGAGTGAGATATTACACACAATACAATATGTTACATAGTCTTATAACTGGCACTTTTTTTCCGCCAAAGTGTTAAAGGGACACTTAAGCCAGAAAAAAAAAATGAGTTTTACTCACCTGGGGCTTCTACCAGCCCCCTGCAGCAGTCCTGTGCCCTCGCAGCCACTCACTGCTCCTCTGGTCCCCCACTGCCAACTAGTTTCGTTTTTGCCGACAGGCCCGTCAGGACTGGCCACGCGTAGCTTTTTCCGCATTCCCGACTGCAATTAACGCTATTGCGGGGCGCAACGCGTACAAAAAAATGCGTTGCCGCATTACGCACGCATAGATATGCAGCAACGCGTATTTTTGTGCGCGTTGCGCCCCGCAATAGCGCTAATTGCAGTCGGGAATGCAGAAAAAGATACGCGTGGCCAGTCCTGACGGGCCTGTCGGCAAAAACGAAACTAGCTGGCAGCGGGGGACCAGAGGAGCAGTGAGTGGCTGCGAGGGCACAGGACTGCTGCAGGGGGCTGGTAGAAGCCCCAGGTGAGTAAAACATTTTTTTTTCTGGCTTAAGGTTCACTTTAAGTTTTAGGTACTATTCAAAACAAAAAAGTACTATATAATTTTTTTCTATGGGTTTTAACACAGAGTTTTTCGCATATGCTAAGCTTCCTCTTTGCTAATTTACCAGAGCTAAACCTCAACAATGAGAAAAAATGAAATTGTATGAAAGATTTGTTTCTTTTATATGATAATTTTTGTATCAAGGCAACACAAATGGCAACTTGACTATAGTTGTAGCCAGATTATATATTGTTCTTAATAACAAAAGCATTAAAATATGTACAACATTAAATATCATTGTTATGCTTTTAATTATTACTAAGAAGGAATAGGTTTTACATTTTTTATGTCTACATAAAACAGAACTACATAAAACATAAAAATGCAGAACGACTTTAATTACAATTCATATTTCTAAGTATATCATATCCAAAACTGTGGAAATTCTCCTCACTCTCAGGACATCAACAGTTTAATAAGAAGCACCCCTTCCCCAAAAAGTAATAAACATACTAATAATATAGTGCATAAATTCATATATATTTTTGATATTTTGCATTCTGTGAGACCAGATAAGCGTTTTCTTCTTTAAAATACAAAACACCAGTGCAATCCCATAAAATAGAGGAATATGCAAACCACGTTTCACACTACACATGAACTGTTTTTTTTTTTTTGTGTTTGTTGTTTTCGTTTTACTTGCGTTGCTGAATGGTTGAATATACTGCACATGAACTATTTTTGTATCCATAGTCCCCACCACAGTCAATTTGTACAGAAGGTGATAGGGCTATACAAGTTAAATAATTAAAAAAAAATATGTGTATGTGTGCACAGAGAGGCCCAAAACAAATAAAAACACAGTTTGGAAGACCACTTTGGGAGTAAAGACACACTTGCAGGGCCGTTTTCCCCTGTGATTCCCGGGTCTCCCTCTGGTTTTGCACTCACGTTTTCTGCTTTTAGTTAATGTGTTCCCTCCCTTAAACAGTTGCAACCTGCTCCATTTTTTGAATAGATATTTAATTATGTCAGCAATGTGTACTATTAGGTTTTCTCTAGAGAGCTCAGTAGTCACACCATTGTAGATGTCATCATGTGATGTCAGGAGAGAGTGGAGGAATATGGCAGAGGCATGCTTGAGCAAGCCTTGAGGACAGCCCTTCTAGTCAATTTGGTTTATGCAGTACAGTAGTTTGCCAAGATGAATAGCATCTACAGTAGATGGCGAAGGTGATCGTATTGAGCACCTATTGTGATTTCATAATTCAAACAGTTCAAACAGCGAAACTTAGATATTTGCATGCATACATTCCTCACGTTGGGTAGAATTCTCTATTGGATTTCTAATGCCTTTGACCTGGCCAGTTTCTAACTCCAACCACGGTATATACTTATAGAGCAATTTACTCCCTATAGGGGGGAGGGAGGCTGGAGAGATTTCAGCACCATAATGCTAGGTTTGCAGTGGTTGCACCAGTTGCCAGCCAGATGAGGTTCTGATACAATTTGATGGCAATGGGCATGATCCACAAAGCTTTTTCACCAGTTGTCCTTTGTTTTCACCTTATAATGTTACATGTTTAAGCTTCCAAAGAGCAAAAAGATAGTATAATTAAGGTACGAAAAGTAATATTGAAATGAAGTTAATCGGGAACAACTGACTTTGAGTGATTATTTTTCTTGTAAATGTGCTGAAAGGGTTATTTTTAACAGTTAGGTGAGAAGTAATTTATGAGAAGTTTTGTGAATAGAGCCCAATGGGTCCATTGTGGTGCACAACACACTGCTTGCATGCATTTTCAGTGCTTAGCAGATTCATTACACTGAAAAAGGCAAGGTAACTACCTGCAACACATGCAGTGCCATAGAGCATTCATTGTAAACTTAGCCTGAATTCATGTTTTATTTCCCAAATAAAAGAGTCTTTTGAACACACACACACACACACACACACAGTACACACACACACACAGTACACACACACACAGTACACACACAGTACACACACACACACACTGTACACATGCACACACACAACACACACAACACACACAACACACACACAACACACACACAACACACAAACACACACACAGTTAAGCCCCCATACACACGCTCAACAGCGGCCTTTTATGCAGCACAATTGTTGAACAACTTTTATTGTGAAACAACTAGAAAAAAAAAAAAAGTAATTTTGCTATTGTTCAAAAAGCTGATAAGACGTCAATCCAACTATTGGATTGACTTCTTATCAGTCTTAACTTTTTGAACAATCACAAAATACTTTTTTTAGTTGTTTCAACTTGTTTCACAACAAAAAAGTTGTTCAACAATTGTGCTGCATAAAAAGACCGCTGTTGAGCATGCATATGGGGCCTTAGAAATACATTTATACTGTACATAAAAATGCAGGTCTATTTTTTATTTCTCACTAAAGGAGTAGGTGGTAATCATTTTATTGCTTCAAACTTACTTAAAATGTTATTCTAATTTTACAGGTTAAAGCCAGAAACCACTGGGGGAAAATGGCAGAATTAAATCATGGATCAGATAAGAGTTCATTTATACTGTATTAAAACGTTTTATTATAAATAGAAAATGTATGCTGTATCGGTATGAGACAGCCTGTCCCCTGCCCCGATTAATTACTTTTTAGGTCAGCAATGCATCTAATCTATTTATACACGCGCACACACACACACACACACACACACACACACACACACACACACACACACACACACACACACACACACACACACACACACACACAATGCAGGACAATAAAACATTCTGCATGTCTGGTTTGATGATCTTCAGAGGGTGCTGAACTGTGGTAACTGAATAATAATTAATCTCTGTATACTACATTTGTGACCCGGGTCATTAAGAACACATTTATTATTATTGCCATTTTAATTTCCTTTAAAAGCAAAACTTATTATATAATAAATATTTATTGACCAATAATATGTAAAGCAATAAAAACAATACGAATACAAACTAGGCAAAATAAATTCTAAGAGTGGACATAAACTTGTCAATGATATTCCAGATTCCTTGAGCCCATGTGGTGTTTGAGAGAAGATTAACCACTTACCACACCAGGTGCAGTATAACTACGTTCTGGAAAACATCATCTGAAGTCCCAGGGACGTAGATATAAGACTTTTGCCTCAGCCGTCTACCGCTCGCTGCTGCGCGTGCTCCCGGGAAGGGAGGGGGGGATCAATTATTGGGAAGGCAGTTCCCTCTAAGTCCCTGCGTCAATGATCGCCAGCACAAATGACTTGCCGCGGTCATTTGTAAATAAGGAAGTAACACGTCCAAGCAGGATTTCCTGTTTGCATACTTGCGTGAGGACGTTGTGTGGCCAAATAGTAAAATTACACCTACATACATTTATTTTAATACACCTACATTTAAACTTAACTCCTTCCCTCCCACATTCCCCCATATTATCCAAATAATTTTTTTGCATTAAAAAAAAAAATGACAAAAAAAAAACTTTTTAATATGTATGTCAAGAGGGTATATTACTGTTATTTTTTTAAATGTATGGGATTGTAATTAGTGATGGACGCAAAACTGAAAAAAATGCACCTTTATTTCCAAATAAAATATTGTCACCATGTATTGTACTAGGGAAATATTTTAAATGTTGCCATAACCAGGACAAATGGGCAAATAAAATGTGTGGATTTTTTCCACAATAGAACGTTATATTTTAAAACTAGAAGGGCTGAAAACAGAGAAATTATTAATTTGTTTCAATTTTTTTACTATTATTCCCATTAAAATGCATTTAAAATAAATTCTTAGCATAATGTACCTCCTAAAGAAAGCCTAATTGGTTGTGAAAAAACAAAACAAAATATAGATCATTTTGTTGTGATCAGTAGTGATTAAGTGATTGGCGAAAGTAAGGGAGGAGCACTGAAAGGTGAAAATTGCTCTGGTCCTAAGGAGGAAAAACTCCTGAGTGGTCCAGTTGTTAAAGGACAACTGACCTGAGTGGGATATGGAGGCTGCCATATTTATTCCCTTTTAAACAATGCACATTGCATGGCTGTCCTGCTAATTCTCTGCCTTTAATACCTTTAGCCATAAATCTTGAACAAGCAATGCAAAGCAGATGTTTCTGACTGAAGTCTGACTGGATTAGCCCCATGCGTGTTTCCGGTCTGTTATTCAAACACTACTGCAACCAAAGAGATCAGGAGGATGTCAGGGAGCTGGTATTGCTTAAAAGGAAATACATATGGCAGGTTCATATTCCTCTGAGTTCAGGTGACAAGACAATTTGGTCAGCCTAGTAGTGAATGTCATGTCTAGAAGACGCATGTGATATGTTTGATCAGCTGATAGATTTGCAAAGCTCTGATTTGTTGTGATCGCATCCTGATTAGCACATTATCATGACTAGCAAATCAGAGACTTTGCTATCTACCACCTGACCATACGCTTCTCTATGAATTCTTTTAGACATGACCCTCATTACAACCTAGGTGAAGACACCAGACAATTTCAACTGCAGAAAGCCAACGTTATAACAAACAAAGACAGTGGGTTTATAGTGGCTTATGAAGCTTGGAAAACAATGGAGAGCTTTTTGTGATCCAGCTAACCAGATCTGAAGGTTAGAGAAAACACATCAAATCATATCAAGTAAGCTTGTACAGAGGGGCTGAAAGAGTAAAAACAACTTTAAAATTAAAGTTGTATAAAAATTGGGAGGTACTACCAATTGGTACTACAATTGGACTTACCTCTCCAATGGAAGAACCGAAAATGTTGGCTCCAGTTAAAAAATAAATAAAATTACTTCACTACTCCACAATGCAACGCGTTTCGCAGGCACAATCCTGCTTCACCAGGCAATTAAGGGAGCAACTAGATCAGGTACATGTGAAGCCAAGCGCCTCTGTGGACATTTTATATAATGTGGACATTATAGATTTAAAATGTTGGTGTCCTTATAGTTATCTGTTCTCACTTGGCACATCTTTAGAGTTCCAAGACATGCATAGTGCAGAAGATAATTACAAGGGTTGTAAAGCCTGGGGGAAAATATACAAAAAAGTATTCATAATGCAATGGCGAGAGAACTCAGCAGCAGCACGTCTGCGAAGTACTAATAAATCAAGCAGTGAGTTTTACCGAACACGTAAAATGACAGAAATCAATGTTTCCATTTGCCTTGGAGACTTGGTATCAGCAGCTCAGGCCCCAGGTTGAGAATCAGCAATTTCATTCTACTTCCCATTTTCGGCATACTTGCACACCTTTGGTCTTCATTTACTTTTATGAGTTGGCAATCAATTGGAATTTAAGGTCAGGAGGTTAAAAGGTCAGAAACCTCAAATGTTAAGAACAGCTGAGTCCTCCTGAGCATTAGCACACAGCCGTACTACAATGCAGGAGCGCCTGGCAGAACAGCAGGAGAAAAAAAATCTATTATTTCCCAATTTAATTCATTTCTCTCCGATATTACATACAGAGACATCAGATTATACAGCACAATGTGGGGTTTTACAAATAAAGAATATAGGGATATTATATATGCAAATGCATGCTGGAACTGGGGACCCAATGCTGCTTAAAGATCAGGGTATTAAAAAATAATAACCGTACTTGACATAACCCTGATCAATGCAAATGAAAACCGGAGCAAGCGGGTCATACAGCATTTTGAATGTTAAAAAAAAAAAAAAAAAAAAACACAAACATGGATTCCTATTGGCTGATCTAAACACTATACATTCCAGGTTGTATTTTTATGAATCAGACTAGGTTTCCTCTGCACAGCTGAATCGCAAATCGCTAGTGATTTTTAAATCGCTAGGATTGCTACTTTATCATAAAAATCATGAGAAGTATTTTTCATTATAGTGATTTGATTTGCAAATCGCAATCACTTTCTGGAGCAATTTTAAGAGGGATAATGCAATGCAAATGAAAAAAAAAAAATCGCAATCGCATAACAAAATTAATGAAAAATCACAATCGCTGGAGTTTGTGATTGCGATTGTTAGTGGAAAGGGCCCTAAAGGTGGCCACACACCATGCAATTAAAAGATCAAATTTTTCACCAATTCGATAATTTCTATCAGTTGTCCTCAAAAAAGGCTCCAGCCTTAGGGCGCAGTGTAGGAGGGGGGTGCACAACTCATTCAGCTTTTCCCCTATTGTGTTTGAAGCAGAGAAATAAGTAAAGGGGCTACATTGCAGTGATTGCAAGCCAGATAACTAGAGATTAAGGGGTTGGGGCCCTGGGGAGCCTCTTAGCCTAATAGCAATCAGTGTGTGGCAGCTGGGGTGGGAGGAATGGAGGGGCGCACATTGGTGTCTCATGCTTGGGTGCTGCAGGACCTTGTCCCAGCTCTGTTAGACAGTTTATTCTAATATGAAGGTGTTGTACATGTATTTAAGTACATATACTATGCCCTCTGTAGCACAAGATCTGTTACCCTGATAGTGACTCCTAACCAATTTTTTGGCAAATCACTGAGGCTCTACGAAACACCACTTTGGGTTTGTCCGAGATACACTGGCGAATCCTTACATCATCAGTGAGAACGTGCCAGTGTCCCTTAAAGAGAACCAGAGACGAAGCACCCTCATGTATTTTACCTTATAAATCAGTGGGAACATTACAGTAAACACCCAATCTGCTCTTTGTTTCATTGTTCTCTGTTTAATCTGACTGTTATCACCTCTGACAAGAATCCCCGACTGAGCATTCAGTCTGGCTTTGCTATGGAATGATTATAGCTGAGTCTGTCTTCTCTGGTGTCTTTTCAAGCCCAAGCCTGCCCCGTTGTGGCTCTGCTATAATGACTCAGCAATAATCATTCCAGCAAAGCTAGACTGAATGCTTAGTCGGGGATTCTTATCACAGCTGATAACAGACACTTCTAGCAGGGAGGATGAAACGGAGAGCAGGGTAGGTGTTTTCTCTAACGTTCCCACTGATATATATGGTAAAATACATGAGGGTGCTTCATCTCACTTTAAAGGGAACCTTAACTGTGGGCCAAAAAAGAAATTCACTTACCTGGGGCTTTCCCAAGCCTCCTGCTGCCGTCCTGTGCCCGCGCCTGTCCTTCGGTGCCCTCCGGTCTCCCTCCGTGGCTAAGTTTCGTTTTCGGCCGACTGCCAGTCGTCCTCCAGCAAAGCGTCCTCTTCTGCCGCATTCCCCGCCGCAAAGAGCCGTAAAGCGCGTCCCGCATGACGCGGAGGGAGACCGGAGGGCACCGACGGACCGGCGTGGGCACAGGACGGCTGCAGGAGGCTTGGGAAAGCCCCAGGTAAGTAACATTTTTTTTGGCCCACAGTTAAGGTTCCCTTTAAGGATTTTACTGTATGTAATTGATCCTGCCGTTTATTATAGGGAATGTCATCGGTAAGGGAGTTACAGTTTCTTGGTCCTTTTTGGGACTAATGAGGGCACCTCTATCCGGGTTCAGTACTCTCCCCAAAAGGCCTTTTTGGGATTTGATCCAAAGTATCCCAGTGTTCTCCCCAGACTCTTTTAGCCGGTTGCTCCACCCGGCTAATTTTGGGGAGCACCCGGCTGTCATCAACTCACTTCCTCATCCTAAGCTGTATGCAGTGTTGTGACCCAACCGGCTACTTTTTCCTGTCACCAACTGGAAAAAAATTCTGGGGAGAACACCGGTATCCCCTAGCCCAGAATCTGTTGAGCTCTGTGGCCTCCACCTTGAATTCGTCCAATGTAGAGCAATTCCGCCTGTCTCACAGGTGCTGGCCTGTGGGGATACTCTTGATCAGATGAGAAGGGTGGAAACTATTGGTGTGTAGTATAATATTGGATGCCATAGGCTTCCGATACAATTTTAGTTTTATATTGCTATGCTCAACAACATTTATTAGGAGGTTTAGAAAGGGCAGTGATGTTATATCACATTCACATGCCAATTTTAAATAATTAACTAATCGAATTAGAATTAAGTATCTGCTGAAATTCTATTAATAAAACCTCACCTCCTGCCCACAACATGAAGAGGTCATTGATGTACCCATGCCACGCATCAATGTGGCACAGGTACTTTGTACTATTCACAAATTGTCTCCTGTGCATTGCATTCGACTTAACCTCCCTGGCGTTATGATTATTTCCAGATTTAGGATCTAAAAGCCGTGCAATTTTTTTCACAAGCTTTTAGACCCTAAAAAACAAGAAGAAAAACATACCTGTAAGGATCCCTTCTGTGGCGTGTTCTGTCCGTTGCAGTGGAGCTGCAAATGGACAGTTCTGGCATATCTGTTTGCATTCGGTTGTGCATTTGCAATGAGTCCCATTGTCATTTGCAATCGCTCTGCAGTTCTGGGCAGCTCAGGATGCCGTCATCATTCCACCAATTGCTTGTTGCAGCTGGTCTGCGGCCAGATAGCCCTGGATTTCCTGCATGATGTTGTTACATAATTCTGCATGTATTTCTTATGGGGGTCCTTTGCATTCACAGCCAGCTAGCAAATGGTGATCAAGCCAGCCCAGGATTGAGTAATTACCATTCAGCTGTGTGGAGATTTGCATATCTGCATCCATTGGCTGATGCCAGCATAAAAGTCTGCCTCCCATTCCTTACCCCGCCCGTCATAGTGGTCAGTACACTGATCTGCTGGGCACCTTGTTACTCTGTATAGTTCTGTTATTGTAGTTCTATGCGACCTTATTACTTGTGCTTTAGCTAGTTCTTGATAAATATATATGCAGACTTGCTAAAATATATTTATCCGTTAGTTGAGGAGTTTGTTATTTTTCTCATCATTGTGTATTGCCTAGTTCTATGCTTGATGGACATTCGCTGCATCCGCGGAGGATCAGTAAAGTCCATTATCAAGATAGCTTGGATTCCGATAGCACCACGTTGGTGACTGGTAGTATTCCTGATACTCTAGTTTCTGGGTACGTAACTATAGGCTGCAGTTGCTATTAGATATGTTCTATCCTGTAGTCTTGCCTGGATGGATGCTTGCTGGTGAATGTTAGCCTGCTTGCTCTGCTTCTGTGGACGTGACTGTGAGCTGCGGTTGCTACTAGTTACGCTCCAATCTTTAGTCCTGTTTTGTACCTGTCTGAATACTTGCTATCGCTAAGGCAGCACAGTGCAAACTAAGGCAGCACAACATCACACTGCCATTGTGTTTTATTTGTAGCGATATCGGAAGCCCAGAGCTGCAGTTGCTCTGGGCAGCCTGTGTAACCTCTTCCATTATCCAGCTCTTAGCCTTGTTGTGCTGGGTGGTCAGAAGGAATACACCCCAGCATTACATTATGATGGGCCAAACACAAAATCACATGGAGGAGGCTTCTAACACCGTGTGTTATGGTTCCCTGTCTTTTGAACGATTTGAAAAGCTTGACTGTGAAACAGCAAGCAAATTTATACCAGAATTGGTTAGATTCTTGTTAAATCCAGGATTTTCAGACTTCAGCATTTTCAACTTGGGCTGATCAGATAGTTTGCACTCTGTTTAAAGGGAACCAGAGATGAACGATTCACACAAAATAAACACATCAGTTGATAGCTTGTAAAGAATAAATGCTCTACCTGATAATTTCGCCACTCTGGTGTGCCTTTGAGTGTTTTTTTATCCATTATTGCTCCAGGAAAAATCCAATATGGCCGCCGGCTCATATCCCTTCAACTTCCAGGTTATAAGCTGTTCTGGATGTGCTGTCTAGCCTCTATGCGACTATAGACAAGCAGGGCTGCTGCAGCCTTTCATCTGTGTGCTTTCAACTTTATTATTCTGGCATGCTGTGTGGCTGCCTGTAGGAAGTGTCTCTCATAGAAATTAAACTGCACACAGTAGATAATTACAGGCTGCACAGTGCACACAGATACACTTGTTGGTTTCAGAGCTTCTTTCTCGGCAGCAGCAGCCCCTCCCATGTCATCAGAGCTCTGCAAAGCAGGAAAGCTGAGCCAGGAGGGGGTAGGCTTGGGCTTGAAAAAAACTCCACAGAAGACTGGCTCAGCTGTAATGATTCCAGGTCAAACCTAGACTGAATGCTCAGTCGGGGATTCTTATCACAGCTGATAACAGAGATTAGGCAGAGAAGAATAAAACTAAAAGCAGGGTAGGTGTTTACTGTCATGTTCCCACTGATAAATGTAATAAAATACGTGAGGGTGCTTCATCTCTGGTTCTTTTAAGGGCAAGCTTTTTGATTGGGCAGTTGATGTTTTGAATCACACTTCTCTGAGAGGAAAGCCTTTAGAATTCATAGCTTTTGTGATTCATAACTGTTTAAGAATATCTCTATTACCATATCCTCTTAATGAACTCCTGATTGCTCTTCAGCAGTGTTTAAAAGCAATCTGTATGCAAAGTCTAAAGTCTTGCATAAAACTAAAAACGTAAACGTTCCAGAAAATGTTCACAACCATCAGTATTGTCCATAGTAACCGCGCATCAGATCCATAGCCAGACTGTCATTAGCAGAAAATGAAATTCAATTGTCATTCATGGGAGTCAAATAGACCTATGAAACCATCAATGAACTTTCCTTGCTAGCCAGGGAGAATAAAGATTTTTGTTTAAAAGATTTGTCTGAATATTCTTATGAGGAAATATTACAGAGTATTGAGCAAATCAAATGGTTTGTGCAGCAAGGAACATTTGCATATTCTGCAGTTCAACACTTATTACAAGTCCTAGACGTTCTTAAAAATAGGAAATACCCCAGTAATGATCCAGTTAATCGAGTAGATCAAGCCAAGTCCACTCCAACGAGCTTCCTGCAGACTGGTCCAACTGTTAATTATGCCCAGAATAATTGTTTCGTTCCTGACAAGAATGAATGGGATCCTCAGTTTGAAAAATGGGAAATTGAAGCTTTGATTTATGAATTGGAGAATGATTGAAAACATTTCTATAAATTTTACACTGCTAAGAGTAACATAATTTTGCATGCATGCATTGAGTCTGCTTTTTCTTTGATTGAAATGAATCTGTGTGTGCATGACTTTGTGATTCCGTTAATTGATGCATGGAATGAGATCTTGAATGATCGCTCTGGGAGTCAGTGTGAGCAACACTCAGTAACCAATGTCAATTCAGTCTCTCCATTGCCCCTAGCAACGACATCACCTGCTAGCCTTGCTCCAGATGCACACCTTGCTTCTTTAGCCCATTATAATTGTGGTAATAAGTCTTTTTTGAATTTCTTGCAGAATTGCAAAATTTTGAATTCATGTTCTTTCTTCAGATCAGCTACAACATTTTAGCAGTCCAGGTTTATTATCTTATACCCGCTTGATAGCAAGATGAGAACCTAGGCTGAGGAAGCTGCTGAGGAAAAAACGAGGAGGTTTTTGATGACTGCCTGGAATTTGTTAAATTGATCGCAAAACGTTTTGCGAAAAAATACAAAAAAAAATTCCTACTGATTTGTTTTCTGCATCCTGCAAACCATATGATCCAGCAGACGCCAATGGATGCACTGCATCAGTTCCTGAGTCTCAGCAATCATGTTTGGTAGCCTTAGAACCCCAGCATCTGAATTTTCCAACTTCACAGTTGAAGAACACACCTTGCTCTAAGTTCTGTGAATGGTTCAGAGCATCTGTTATGTGAACCTGAAATCACAGAATCCTTGCCTTATCCAGAAAATGTTCCAGTAAATTCGCCCTGTTCCATGAATTACTCAGTAGTTCTGTCCAATGAAGCTCAGGTCGCAGAATCATTATGCTGTCCAGCAGGTGCTTCCATGGTTCTGCCCTGCAACATGGACTGTTCATTGATCCTGTCCAGTGACGCTGAGGTCGCAGAGTCTTATGCTTCACCCAGTACTTTGGATGCCTCACGATCTCTAGCAGAGAACTTAAAGGCTCTGCTTACTTCAGTTGGTGTTGCAGTAATATTCACCTGTATAGCAGCTGTCTTAGAATTACAGTCCACTCTAGTAAAACTTGATGAATCTCTGTCCAGTGAAGCAGAAGCCATTGAAGCATTGTCCTCGTCAGCAAGTGTTTTGCATGCCTTGCCCTGTACACAGTCTGATTTGGCTAAGGTTTTTGAATCCCTGTCTGATGTTGTAGCAGCCAGGGAGCTTCAGCCCTGTCCTCTGAATGTTTCAGAAGTCTTACCCTGTAACCTGGATAATTCTGACTCTGGTAAAAATAACAGAAGTCTCAGAATTTCAGTCTTGTTTAGTCGGAGCAGTGCTTTTCAGCGCTGCTAGATTTGGGCGCAGCCGGCGCCTCCATAGACTTCAATAGGAATCACTCCTATTGAAGCGCTCAGTGAGTAACGTTGGCTCCGTCAGAAGACGGAGCCGAGGTTGCTTAAAAACATAATAATTCGGCGTCCAGCAATCGCTGGAAGCCGAATTATTTCATTCCCCCACTATCCATGGCGGCCTGGAGGGGGAATAGTAATTAAATTGGCCCGGACTTGTGCAGAAGCAGGATCAGCTATATACCGCTGTATCCTGCCCCCAAGTCTACCAGCGCTGATTTCAAATGTACTCCTGTTTAGTGAGTGTTCCTGAAATCATGGATCATGGAAGAAAAAGAAAGAACATCCGGGCACCTTCCGTCTCTGGTTTTATTGCTGTGTTACAAAGTTTCAATCAAAAGCGGGTTACATACCACAGGTGCGTACACTTATAGGCTCCGTGTCAGTGGTGGTGAGTTGGAGGTGGGGGTGTCGGGCATCAGTTGGGGCTTGCGACGGCCGTTTCGCATCCTTACAGACGCTTGGTCACGCTGCGCTCCATTAACTGAGGCGGACCGCCGGCATCCGGTATATGCGGGGACAAACCCCGCCTCTTCCGGGTGTAGCGTTCGCCAATGTGGAAACTAGGAATAGGTTGCCTGGATACGGGATGCACGCCACCCCACCAGAGGGAGTATCCTATCCTGATGACAGCGCTAGTGGGCGGCGGGGAGGGGAGGGGACAACCCTTACCATACCTCTCCACCAATAGGCGGTTAGTAAAGCCGCAAACTTCATACCCCAAGCGCTGGCATAAAGTGCCCAGCATAAATTTCTAGCTGGACGCTCAGGCATGTAGAGGGTAATCTTCCCTCATAGACTCCCAAATGTGGGGCGGAACACTACCCCGCAGACAACCCATTGAAAACGTGCATTAGTGACATGTTACTAAACCACATAGAACATTTAAAAACACGTACTATCTGAGAATTTTCAGACTCAACTGCAGTCAACAAAGCTGTATAAGCTACTGTATACACCCTGTAGAGCATGAATGTATCACAAGAAACCTTAGCTCACACGCATTATAGATGATGGCATAAACTAACTATCAGAAGTAGAAACACCGAGCAAAACCTGTGCTAAACATTGTCAGGAACATTCACATTACGGGACGGGTATGAAGCATTGCGGGGCGAGCATGAAACATTTGCAGTAAAAACCCCACATTCTTCCACCTGAATGAACATTATAAATACAAGGGGCAATATATTACACATCATCCTGGTTACATCAAGATAACCAATATATCATGACATCAGGCACCATCAATCATCAGGGATCCAGCATGCATGCCAGTTCTATTTTATCATTAAGACCTGCAGGTCCCATTGCCTCAGTCCGCAATATTGCACATGTTTCCCTTCTAAGGAGCAATTTCTCCCTGTCCCCTCCTCTTCTGGGGGTCTCCACTCTCTCTAAGACAGCGAACCTCAGACCATGGGCATCACCCCCGTGCTCCTCCCTCATATGGGAGACCAATCTGGTACAGCTCTTCCCAGCTTTAATCACACTAATGTGTTCCCCAAACCGTTTGACGGGTCTTGTAGTTTGTCCTATATAGTATCGTTTACAGGGGCAAAACAACACATAAACCACGTGATCTGTTTGACATGTATAGAGCCCTTTCATTTGGAACCTGACCCCTCCCACATAGATGACCTTCTGGGGGATGATTTTGGGGCAGTATTTACAAAACCCACATCTGTAATTGCCTTTAAAGGCACACTGATTGAGCCAGGTTGATGATTTAGGCGACACAAATTCACTTTTCATCAAATATTTACCCAAAGTAGGGGCCCTTCTAAACACCACCCTGGGGGGTTTTACCAATTTCCCCCCCAACTCAGGATCCTGCTGGATCAATTCCCAGTGTTTGAAGATAGTCTCCCTGATCTTGTTCGCCATAGGGCTGAAATCAAATGTGAAGACTAATTTGTCATCTCTTTCCTCCTGCACCCTTGTCCCCTTTAGGAGAGTGGCCCTGTCCTTTTCAGCCGCTTTACTCTTAGCCTTTATCAACAGTTGGGGGTCATATCCCCTCTTCACAAATCTGGCAGTCAACTCCTTTGACTGCTCCTCGAAAGCCGAACGCGACTGATTGTTCCTCCTTAAACGCAAATATTGTCCATAAGGGACCGCTTCCACAACATGTCTTGGGTGGAAACTTTTTGCGTGGAGGACAGAATTCGTCGCGGTCGGCTTTCGACCAGTGAAGGGTATCGAAAGCCGACCGCGACGAATTCTGTCCTCCACGCAAAAAGTTTCCACCCAAGACATGTTGTGGAAGCGGTCCCTTATGGACAATATTTGCGTTTAAGGAGGAACAATCAGTCGCGTTCGGCTTTCGAGGAGCAGTCAAAGGAGTTGACTGCCAGATTTGTGAAGAGGGGATATGACCCCCAACTGTTGATAAAGGCTAAGAGTAAAGCGGCTGAAAAGGACAGGGCCACTCTCCTAAAGGGGACAAGGGTGCAGGAGGAAAGAGATGACAAATTAGTCTTCACATTTGATTTCAGCCCTATGGCGAACAAGATCAGGGAGACTATCTTCAAACACTGGGAATTGATCCAGCAGGATCCTGAGTTGGGGGGGAAATTGGTAAAACCCCCCAGGGTGGTGTTTAGAAGGGCCCCTACTTTGGGTAAATATTTGATGAAAAGTGAATTTGTGTCGCCTAAATCATCAACCTGGCTCAATCAGTGTGCCTTTAAAGGCAATTACAGATGTGGGTTTTGTAAATACTGCCCCAAAATCATCCCCCAGAAGGTCATCTATGTGGGAGGGGTCAGGTTCCAAATGAAAGGGCTCTATACATGTCAAACAGATCACGTGGTTTATGTGTTGTTTTGCCCCTGTAAACGATACTATATAGGACAAACTACAAGACCCGTCAAGAAACGGTTTGGGGAACACATTAGTGTGATTAAAGCTGGGAAGAGCTGTACCAGATTGGTCTCCCATATGAGGGAGGAGCACGGGGGTGATACCCATGGTCTGAGGTTCGCTGTCTTAGAGAGAGTGGAGACCCCCAGAAGAGGAGGGGACAGGGAGAAATTGCTCCTTAGAAGGGAAACATGTGCAATATTGCGGACTGAGGCAATGGGACCTGCAGGTCTTAATGATAAAATAGAACTGGCATGCATGCTGGATCCCTGATGATTGATGGTGCCTGATGTCATGATATATTGGTTATCTTGATGTAACCAGGATGATGTGTAATATATTGCCCCTTGTATTTATAATGTTCATTCAGGTGGAAGAATGTGGGGTTTTTACTGCAAATGTTTCATGCTCGCCCCGCAATGCTTCATACCCGTCCCGTAATGTGAATGTTTCTGACAATGTTTAGCACAGGTTTTGCTCGGTGTTTCTACTTCTGATAGTTAGTTTATGCCATCATCTATAATGCGTGTGAGCTAAGGTTTCTTGTGATACATTCATGCTCTACAGGGTGTATACAGTAGCTTATACAGCTTTGTTGACTGCAGTTGAGTCTGAAAATTCTCAGATAGTACGTGTTTTTAAATGTTCTATGTGGTTTAGTAACATGTCACTAATGCACGTTTTCAATGGGTTGTCTGCGGGGTAGTGTTCCGCCCCACATTTGGGAGTCTATGAGGGAAGATTACCCTCTACATGCCTGAGCGTCCAGCTAGAAATTTATGCTGGGCACTTTATGCCAGCGCTTGGGGTATGAAGTTTGCGGCTTTACTAACCGCCTATTGGTGGAGAGGTATGGTAAGGGTTGTCCCCTCCCCTCCCCGCCGCCCACTAGCGCTGTCATCAGGATAGGATACTCCCTCTGGTGGGGTGGCGTGCATCCCGTATCCAGGCAACCTATTCCTAGTTTCCACATTGGCGAACGCTACACCCGGAAGAGGCGGGGTTTGTCCCCGCATATACCGGATGCCGGCGGTCCGCCTCAGTTTATGGAGCGCAGCGTGACCAAGCGTCTGTAAGGATGCGAAACGGCCGTCGCAAGCCCCAACTGATGCCCGACACCCCCACCTCCAACTCACCACCACTGACACGGAGCCTATAAGTGTACGCACCTGTGGTATGTAACCCGCTTTTGATTGAAACTTTGTAACACAGCAATAAAACCAGAGACGGAAGGTGCCCGGATGTTCTTTCTTTTTCTTCCATGATCCAGTTTTGACTTCTTTCTTCGCATGTTGGATCCGATGAGCACACGTTTGAGCAAGTTTGTCCTAAGGGTTGCTGGAGGATTGGTGAGAGACTTTTTGTTCACCTCATTATTGTTTCCCTGCGCTTTCATCTGTATTTGCTGCATTTACATGCACCAATGGGGAGTGCCACTTTGCTAATTCTTTTTCTACATTAATATCAGCTGTTCCTGAAATCATGCCTAGTATCTTGGAAAATTCTGGTTCTCTTTCCAGTATGGCAGAGGTTCCAGAGTCCACTTCCTGTCCAGTGAGTTTCTCAGTCTTGCCCAGTTCAGTGGGGGTTGCTGCAATACTGACTTGTTTTGCAGCTCTTTTTGAGCTCCAATCCAGCATAGTTGGCGATGAGTCTCTGTCCAGTTCAGAGGAAGTTGTGGAGACTATCTAGTTCAGTACATACATCAGAAGATTTGTCTTGTCCTGTTAATGCCCCTGAACATGACTTGTTAATAACCTTGGTGGAATCAGTGACCCCTAAGTCTGAGTCTGTATTCTTTAGTGAGAGTCCAGTAACTGTGGGGTCTAGTCATGATGATTTTCTGTCCGGTCCTGGTTTCGGTCCTATCGTGACAGACTGAGGTCCACAGTTCCTTGACATGCCCAGAGGTTTCTCTTGTACCAGTGTGCCCAGATGTGCTCTGTGTGCCAGAAATCCCAAGTGTGTCTTGTGTGTCAGCGTACTCAGATGCTTCCATAGTTGTGATATGTTCTGATTTTGCCAGTCTGCCTGCATGCCCAGAGATGGCTCTGGTCCCTGAAAGCCCTGATCTCGATGTTTGTCCTTGTAACCCTGACTCTAGGTTCCATAGGGGTTCTTGATAGTTCTCTATGTGAGCCTAAAGGGCGTTCTAACCTCTTGGGATCTCTATGGAGCTTCAAAGTGTTCTGGGAGATTTCTGAGGAAACTTGTCCTGGTGCCTTGGACTGGTTCGATAGTGGGCACGGTGTTGGAAAGGACAGTTCCGGTGAGCATTGCATTAAAAGGGATGTCATTTTTGGTCAGAAGGTGGTGGATATTGCTCAGAGAGTTTCAGGGGACTTTTTCCTGAAAATCACAGTTCTGATGGGTATCACACTGGGGCTTGTAGTACTGATGAGCATGGTTCTGGAGGTCGGTGACTGGTAGTATTCCTGCTACTCTAGTTTCTGGGAACGTAACTATAGGCTGCAGTTGCTATTAGTTACGTTCTATCCTGTAGTCTTGCCTGGGTGGATGCTTGCTGGTGACTGTTAGCCAGCTTGCTCTGCTTCTGTGGACGTGACTGTGAGCTGCGGTTGCTACAATGCGGTTGCTACGCTCCAATCTTTAGTCCTGTCTTGTACCTGTCTGAATACTTGCTATCGCTAAGGCAGCACAGTGCGAACTAAGGCAGCGCAACATCGCACTGCGCTGCCATTGTGTTTTATTTGTAGCGATATCGGATGCCCAGAGCTGCAGTTGCTCTGGGCAGCCTGTGTAACCTCTTCCATTATCCAGCTCTTAGCCTTGTTGTGCTGGGTGGTCAGAAAGTATGACACACCCCCCCCCCCCCCCCCCCTTCCCAGCATTACAATACCTCAGAGAGGTCTTTAGCAGCTCCTGCATGGAACTCAAGCACGGGATTAACGGTCTGTGGCTTTCCGTCCCGAGCCTGACTTGGGATCACCGCTAAGGAGGTTAACTCAAATTCGCTCCCTCCACTCCCATACCATATAATAGGAGGCAAAACAAGCAAATCAAATACAAGAACAGTTTCCCTTCGCAAAACTTCAAAGTTCCAAAGAGGAAAGATTCAGATTACTTTATAAACCCACATGTGAGAAGGTTATTTGAAAAGGAAACTCTAATCAATGTATTATTATTATTTTTATTTTACAGACTAAAGTATGGCGGAAGATTTGGACTTAACTGCTGACTGGTTTTGGCTGCAGTTCAAAATCTTTTGCAAAACTAACAACTCTGGAACAAATAATCAAGGTCGGAGCATGGTGACACTGCTGTTACAGCAAAGGTACACATGGGCATGTGACATTCAAAAAGTGTCTGAAGGCCAACACAGGACTGTAAAGGTCACCTGAAACGAGAGACATATGAAGGAGGCTGACATTTTCTTCCCTTTTAAGCAATGCAGATTGCCTGGCTTCCCTGCTGATCGTCTGTTTCCAATACTTTTAGTCATATACCTGAACAAACATGCAGATCAGGTATTTCTGACATGCCTGACTAGTTTAGCCACATGCTTGTTTCAGGGGAGAGATTCAGACACTACTGCAGCGAAAGACTGCCAGGCAACTGGTATTGTTTAAAGCAGAATATAACCCTGCATTTCAACTTTGCTCTAAAACATTATTTACAGTATATTATATGCAACCAGCATTTCTTTTTTACTAGACCAGCATTGGAAGGGTTACACACAGAGGTTTAAAGTTCTTGGAGAGAAATGCAGACGCATCCGAAACTTACATGGAAACATTTTGTTTACTTAAATGTATCTAAGTGTGGAATGTGACTCACTCTCTCTGACTGTGCAGGAGCTGAAGGACAGCCAAAGAGTGTGTAACATTTCTCACTTGTTACATTCTATTTAGTTAAAATGTATCTATCTGAACTTCGGATGCGTCTGCATATCTCTCCATGGAACTTTAAACCTCTGTGTGTAACCCTTCCAATGCTGGTCTAGTAAAATGCTGGTTGCATATAATATGCTGTAAATAATGTTTTAGAGCAAAGTTGAAATGCAGGGTTATATTCCGCTTTAAAAAGGGACGAAATGTGGTAGCCACCCGGTCCCTCTCAGTACAGGTGTACTTTAAGAGACCATTTTGACACTACAATGCAAGGGGTTCTGAGCTGAGGAACCACCCCTCTAAATGATACTGATAAAAAAGATGAATTATTTGCATCTCATGACAATACCTACTGCTGAGTACTTCAAAATTTCTCCTCAGCATGTAATGCAAAATGTGTAGTTGCACCCCTGCAGGAAGTGACCTCACTGGGTTCAACTTCCTTAAAAGATGTATCCGGGTTTGTACTATTAACTGCTCTGTGACCGCCTAACGCCGGCGTCAAGTCCTGGTGGGGGGGGAAGAGATTAGCAGGGAACGCACATGCGTGATCGTTCCCTGCCAAGACACGGATCGGAAATCCGTGATCAGCATGCCAACCCGCGATCGCGGCAAGCAGGCTGTTAGGGGAAAAAAAACGCTATTTACATTGTACAGGGCTGCGATCTAGCGCAGCGCAGTGCAGGGGACAGCTCCATCACTCAGCTGTCCCCAGGAGCGGCAGGGAAACAAAAGCCCTCATAGGCTGATTCCCAGGGCCGGATTTACCATAAGGCACGTGCCTACAGGCGCCTGATGATTGGTAGGCAGCTCGCTTCCCTCCCCGAGGGCTCCCTCCTTCCCTATACAGATTCCTGAGCAGAGGGTAAATGAGAGGTTATTCACATTGCTCTTGGCATTCCACTGATGAGATCTCCCTTCAGTCAGGAGCACCTCTAGATACTTAATACTGTTATGTGTATCATGCAATGTGAGATGTATGTAATGTATATGTTGAATAACTTGTAAAGCTGTACTATTGCTGCAACTACTTTTACTTTTTCTACTGTTTTGCTGTTACTGTACCATCGCGACCCTGTATGTGTCAAAAATAATTCTGGGTACTACCCCTGTTGTACTTGGCGAAATAAATGATTCTGATAGCTAATAGCAAGGGGCACGTGTAGCTATCTACACCAGGCATGGGAAGTCCTTTAGAGGTGACAGCTGGGCCAGCCAGCACACCTGGGTCATGGTTCGGCGAGGGTTTACAAGTTTACAAGTCTAAGGTGTCAGGACATCTGTGCCTATAGGCTCCTGTGATGTAAATTTGGGCCTGCTGATTCCTATGAGAGGCTATCATACTAATTGGACCTTGGGGGGGGGGGGGGGGGAAGAGGGGGGAAAAAAAAAGCCTTTTTTTTTTTTTTAAACCGCAGCAGTAATCAGATCCCACTAACAGAAAGCTCTAATCTCTAAACAAATCATTATTGCCTCCCCATGCTTAGTGCACTGTATGTTACTACTGTATATTTGGTATATCTGCTGATCACCGGGTCAGTTCCCATGTGCTTAGCTTTAGGGGCGAGCCAAAACTCTGCTATAGGCCCCCTGACTTGTCGTTGCCAAGAAACCACATCCATATAATACATGGTTCTTTTATAGGACAACTACAAATAATACACGCACGACCCTACCGATTCTCATATTGCCTTATTCCATCACAATTTCATTATCACCACACAAATAGATGTGACATTTCTTTTTTTCTGATAACTCCGATGACTGTTAATGAAAGTCTACCATGTCGCCTATCCCAGTATGGATAAGAGGAACGCTTTTATATACTCCCCACCAGAACGGTCACGTCTCTCATTGCCTCAGTGTAATTGTCAGGCAGTACAGCGGTGTAGTGTCAATTAGTATGGATACAGACAAGCCTTGCACATCAGCATGCAGGTGATCTAGCATGGATCCGCTGTTGTGCTTTCCATGCAATAGTCTGATTAATAATCACTCTTGTGCTAATCCTGCACTGCTGATCAGTTCATCAATATGTTATGACTCTCCAGGGCTCCGGCTCCCTCACAAAGCGAGAGGACATTGATTTCTATTACCCCAGGCATAATCTCCATGTAGAAACACTATCTGAACATGCCAGCTGAGCCCTCGACAACCATAGAGGTAACTTGTGCAGTCTCTAGGGTGAGATTAATTAGCACTTCCACATCACATCCTCATCACAACTGTTGGCTACATGGGCAGCTGCAGAAATGGAAATGAAAATGATTAACCCAGAGGCACAAAAGGTATATGTGAAAATCCCAGCGCTCCACTTAGGCCAGTCCGGCCTGGCGAGCGCAGTGCAGCCTGTTAAATTAGCTGGGGAACTCTATATTCAGCCACGGTGTGAAATCACATCTCCAAATCCAGCATCCGAATCTCGCCAAAGACATGGAACCAGAATGTATGCATTTTAATTAAAGGAAGGGGTGGGGTAATAAATGCAAGTTACATGCATGCCGATAAACTGCTCACGTATTGCTGACTATTCTAGATTTTCTTTGTTGTCGATTCCCTTTAACCCCTTTTTGGCTGTTTCGTGTTTTGGTGGTCACATTTTTTGTCACGCTGCAGTAGTTTGAATAAACAGTTTGTGGGGGACAGAAAGCACTTTCTCAAAAAATGTATGTTTTAAATCAAGCCCATTATTGAAGAAGACAACTGGCTAAAATTAAAAAAAAAAAAAAAAATTACAGTAAAACCCTCATTATCCGACACTAACGGGAATTGGCTGATGCTGGATAAGTGTAGTTTCTGGTTGCTTGAGAGCCGATGTTAAAAAAGGGCTAGTAAAAAAACCCCACTGTACTGTACCCCACACAATCTACATACCATAAACTCTGTATTGATGTTGAAATACAGTAAGGCCTGGTTCACACTTGTGTTTTTTTCCAGACCGAACCCGGAACGTATACTGAACAATCGGAACGGACGAGATTGGATCCAATGTTAACCTATGGGTCTGTACACATCCGTCCGTCCCACCGGATCAGTTTCCTTACGGTTTTTACGTTCCGGCAGCCAGTCCGGGAAAAATGCTGCAGACCCTATTTTTCCGAAACGTTGTGCCCTGCGGAACTGATCCAGAAGGTTTTGCAGCTCAAAAGGAACTAATGTAAAACGGAAGTTGACGACACACTGCCTATAAAAACAAACCTTTCTAGCCCTCTTCCTGTATGCTTTCTATGGTACAGCTGCCATCTTTGTTTGCTGACATGTGCCCAGCATGGTTTGACTGGGATTCCTCCCAGTTCGTGCTTGATTATTTGGAGAAGATGGCAGAGATCAGACCATACAGCATAGAGGACCTGATTGTCTAAGTGCAGGCTCAACCCACCCTTTGGGATAAGGGGCACCCAGACCACAGTAACCTCTGGAAATGCAGGAAGTTGTGGGAGGAAATCGCCAAAATCTATGTGGAGGGATTCGATGAACTGAATCGGAAGCGCAAAACTGCGCAAGGTATGTTTACAACAATTGATTTGGGGGGCTTGTGGTGTTGGATCTGTGTTTTGTTGTTTGGGGTGGGTTTCATATTGAATATCTAGCACACAGGCCTTGCCCACCCATGTGTGTCTGGGCCAACACACACGCTCTGTGTGTACCAGTGTCCCACCCACCCACGTTTAGTGCCACCTGTGTCCCACCCACGTGTGTCTGTGCCACGTTCAGTGCCACCTGTGTCCCACCCATGTGTGTCTGGGCCGCAGGCACAAGGCCTACAGGCCTGCGGCCCAGACACGCATGCTCTGTGCACACAACCGACAGGATGTCCATTCAAAATGTGGAACCAAAAATGTATTAAAAACAAATAGAAAACCAAAAAAAAAAAAAAAAACATAACAGGTCACCTAAACAAATGTATATGAACAAAAAAAGTTTTTTATTGTTGTCCAGCAGAGGACATAAAATAGTCTGCCAATTTGTCCCTGTTTCGGAGGCAGACTATTCTGGGGCTTGTATCAAACCTCCGCATTGGCTGAAGTGGAAGTACATTTGGAGGTTCAGGAACGTCCACTTCCTCCTGGCGCACAAAATTGTGGGGAATGCATGCTGCCTTGACAACGTGGACAGAGTTGTCCGGTTTCAGCAGCAAAGGTGTGTGGAACATCATCCATTTTGATGCCAGGATTCCAAATGTACTTTCCACCATTCGCCGAGCACGGCTGAGCCGAGCATTGAAACGAGTCTGCTTCTCACTAAGGCCCCTGTCCGGGTATGGCTGCATCACGGGGGTAGACAAGGCAAAAGCCTTGTCTCCCACAAACACAAAGGGGTAGGCGGGTGTCCTCGTCCCAGGCCACGGTTTGTCACAGGGTAGCTGTAGTTGGTCTTGCTCCAGCCGCTGGTACAGGGTCATACGCTGGAAAATGCCGGAGTCATTGGCACTCCCTTATGACCCCACATCCACGTACACAAACTTGTAGTCCGCATCCGCCACAGCCATTAGCACACACACTTTTTATAATTAAAGTAATGGCTGCCACTCCTCAATGGTTTCTGAATCCTAATGTGCTTTCCATCGATCGCACCAACACAATTAGGAAACTTGCACTGGGTCCAGAATAGGTCTGCGATCTCCTCCCATTTTTGGGTGTCCGGAACAGGCATATATGTGAGCCTCAGCCTTCTCCACAGGATTCTGGAGGTCCTTACAATGATGCCTGCCACCGTGCTCTTCCCTATCCTGAATGTTACGTGTAGTGATGCATATGTTTGTCCAGTTGCGACGAACCTAGGAGAGAAATAATCAAATCATTTTTTTTGCAGTTGAAGAATTCAAAACCCGATGGCGAAGTGTTCGTGACGCCTACGTAAAGGCGTCCAGCGGAGTGGAAGTGGCTCCTCAAAAAGGACAACATACTGCTACGCGAGACAGCTAGCTTTCCGAAAATCTTCTGTGGACCCTAGAGAGTAAGTTCAACTACTTTGACCATTCACCGACAACACATGGTATTATGATGTTAACATTCTCCTTTGTATTATCTACAGGACTGAAAATAGTTTTATGGAGGATGTGGACATGGACATAAATGTGGGCTATCTATAGGACAGTGAGGAAGGGCTATCTATAGGACAGTGAGGAAGAATTTGAGGATGACACCCTTGATGACCCTGTCTTAGTCAAATACTACGATCCACCAGCAAGACGAGAGTCGTCTGACTCCAGGAGGTCTAGTGAGGACTTGGTACGCCCTGATACTCCAGCCCATGTACTCCCTGGTACTCCACCCCCTGTACTCCCTGGTACTCCTGAAGCTGAACCACCCACACAGGACATTCCACTGGCACAGGCACCCGCACCCCCTCGCACTACTCCTACCCAAATCTCCCAAACCAGAGTCCAACCAAGTGAGGACACCCCTCCAGCAAGTAGGTGTAGAGCTCCTGGTCCTGTACCCCCAAGAAGGGAGGCCGAGATGTCGGGTGCAGTATCAGGCCTACTAGGCATACTTAGAAGCCAGGAAACTATCCTAACTAGGCAGTTGCAGGATGGGGACAGAAGTCATTTGATGGAGGGTTATTGTGCCCATATCGAGTCACTACAAAAAGAGCTAGAGGTTGTGCACACGCACTACCAGGACGAATTGAAACTGTTGCACGAACAATATCAAGCACAGTTTGACCAACTGCAAATGCAACACCACCAACAAGTTTCACAGTTGCAGCAGCAGATGCAAAATCAAAGTGCTGACCTTATGCAACAACAATCGCACCCAGCCTATCACACCCTCATGTCCCTTCTTCCTTTTGTGGACAAAGTCCCAAGTGTCAGCATGCTCGCGTGCCAGTACAGTTTATTAGAGGCCGTCAAATCTCACATGGACCCACAATTTCAGACCCAACAGTCCATGTGCAGAGCACCTCCACCTGTCACCTGGCAATCAACTTCCCAAAGCTATCAAGGGTATAGAGGGAGTGCGTTTGAGGAAAGAAGGTACATAGGAACAGGTTCAAGCACTTCCACGGTTAGTACCCCTGACACTCCTGACCTCCCAAGTTCACCAAACCTTTTCCATGGAACTGGTGCAGAACCCTTGTAAAGGAAGTTGTTAGTCTTGGCCTCCCCTTGGACATGGCCTTCAGAACCTGTGACGCAGGAAAAATAACATGACTTGGCCTTGTCATGTTATGTTGACATTCCTGTATCCCAGGTTAAGTGCATGTCCAAGGGGCTCCGTACCCACATTGTATACTTTATGATCCAGGGACTAGTGTCCCTTCTTTGCACTAGTAGTGTTGGGCTCTGTGGCCCATTTTGCAACCACTGTCTGCTGCATCTGCTGCTCTGCACAAATTTAGCACTTGGTCCTCTCCCTTGGATATGGCCTTCAGAACCTGTGACGCAGGAAACATACAACATGACATGGCTTGGCCACCGGTACCTTGGCCTTGTCATGTCATGTTGACTTTCCTTTGGCCCAGGTTTAGAAGGCCATGTCCAAGGGGCTCTGTAACCACATTGTACACTTTATCCAGGGACTAGTGTCCCTTCTTTGCACTAGTTGGGCTCTGTGGCCCATTGTACCCGCACCCGGGGAAAATTGTGTCAATTTGTTGTACCATTTATCTACAATTTGTTAAATTTTGTTTGATCTCTTCCATGTTGGAAGAATGTTGTTTACTTCCATGTTGGAAGTGTTGGAATTTTTGTTTTGTAATAAAAAAAATTGTTTTTACTAACCTCAGAGTGATCAATAGTTGGTGTGACAGCTCTCTGCATCCTGGTATCCTTCTTCCTGAGGTCATCCTTCACCATGTCCAGGAGGGTATCAAACCTATGACAGGAGATGGAAAGGAAGAAATGTATAGAGTTTGCTGTGGGACAAGGTGTTGTGGGTAGGGTGGGGGTGTGTAGCTTAGGTATGGATAAAGGGGTAATGGTGTTGGGGGGGTTGGGGTGTGGTGTGGTGTTTAGGTATAGATAAAGGGGTTGTGGGGATGGGGTGTTTAGGTATGGATACTTACATGGATATGGACATCCGGCAGTAGCTGTAGAACTTTTCTGGGTGTCGTCTCAGGTACCGGTACAGCGCCTGGAACTGTCCCTTCCTCTGTCTTTTCATTAGTAGAGGGTGCACCCACCATCTCCTGCGAGTAGCACGCTTACGTCCCACATAATAGTAGGTGAATATCAGGAACGATGCTATTCCAAGCCAGAAGCTGTATAAATACACTGGATCCATGGTCCACACTGCAGTCTCTGTCTCCAACGATGACGTCCACACAGCAGGCTCTCTCCAACAATGACCACAGTGCATTTCCACACCTTCCAGACCCCAGATATATATACAGTATCTTATATCTTGAAAAACCGGAAACTGAGCTAAAACGTATGCAGAACTTATGAAAAAACGGATATAAACGGAACGGAAACTGAACGGAACCGGAAAGGGAGCCGGAACGGACCTCAACGGATCCGTTTCAACTGACAGTTTGGGCTGCAAACGCAAGTGTGAACCGGGCCTAATTAAAAACAATGTATGACAACGGAAAGACTTCACTTAAAGGGAAGCTTAAAGTGACATTTGACATGCTGAGACAGACATACATGTATATACAGTGCCAAGTACACAAATAAATATGCTGTGATGCTTTTATTTTTTTTGCCTGAGAGAGTTAATATTCAGCTATGCAACTGACAGTTTTTCTCCAGTGGGGACTCAGTCTGACTATAGCCTCTTTCGCTGATAAGAAATTACAGATTTCCTGGCAGACAACTGAGTTTCTGAGAGGAGGGGATAGATAAAAAGGTCAACAGTTCATATATTTTAGCACTCAAAAACATGGGTCAGGCTGTTTCATTAAGCTGAGAGAAAACAAATAACTTTCGGTTTTTAAACATAACATAAACCGTGTGATATTTAAAAGTCAGAAGTAGGGCGATACATACAATTATTTAACACATTAGTTTATTTTCACTTATATATCATTTTAATGAAACAGATATTATCACTGTATAAAGAAGTGTAAGAAGTAGATTTATGCATTTTGCAAGGTCAGGATTTGGTTTCCTGTTGCTTGAGACTTCTGGTTAACTGAGTTCTGGATGACGGGGGTTTTACTGTATTTGTCAATAAAACGTCTGAATAGGTGGCAGCACGGTGGCCAACTGGTTCGAATAACAGCCAGGTCAACATCTGCAAAGAGTTTGTATGTTCTCCTCGTGTCTGTGTGGGTTTCCTCCAGGCACTTGAGTTTCCTCCCATGTCCCAAAAACACACAGATAAGTTAATTGGCTTCCCCCTAAATTGGCCCTAGAATTCAATAAATGCACTACACGATACATGCACAGACATAGAACTATGATAGGGATTAGATTGTGAGCTCCTCTGAGGGACAGTTAGTGACAAGACTATATGCTCTGCACAGCGCTGCGGAAGGTGTCAGCACTATATACTGTAAATACTAAATAATAATAATGCCAAGCGGTTTTCCCTCTCCTACATTTATGCATTACTGCTTTTCAGTGGCTTTGAGCACACTCAGCATATTGAAAGATAACACCAACAGTCTTCAAATGGCCACACTGTTTAGATGTCGTGGTTCGAGTGCCTGCCTGATCCTGATACATACATTGTTATGCATTTATTGTGTAGGAAGTCTCTTCTTCGTGGGGCAGACCTGAGTTTTGTTTTTGTTTTGTTTTTTTATTGGTGGGCAGTTTGCTTCAGTCTTCAAATAAAGATTTCCAGGGCTGCTTCTTAATTGATAGGTTAATGTATTCAGGTAGTGCTCAGACAGACATAAGAGCTGGTCTCCCTCAGCTGTAGGAAATGCAGCGCACAGCCCATACTCTCCATCTATGGGCAGGCAGCACAGCTGGAGCCTAAATAGCACTTGTACTCGATGTATATACTCTGTGGTACAACACAAGTGCTTTGGATTCTTGACCCTCCTGGCACAGTTCTTCATATATGGCCATGTTTAAGTATCACACCTGATTCAACATCATTATTTCCATGGGCACAACTCAACAACCATAGCATAACAATGTTCACGCGATCCATACAAATCAAGCATCATCTGGCAGTAACAAGCGAGAGGGCAAAGTGGTTTACCACACACACACACACACACACACACACACACACACACACACACACACACACACACACACACACACTTTTGTAATGATCACTGGATTGCGTATTACAACTTAAACATACATCGTGTGCTTACAGACAATGTGAGTTCATGTATAAATATGACTACACAAGTACAAAGTCACAGTACACAGGCGATGTAGCTTTACATTCAGAGCAGAGCAGCTGTGCCTCCTCCTGCAAAGCCAATATCCTCATACGGTTTTCTTATAGTTCTGGGCTATGTTTCAGCTCCTTTGGGTTACTGAAATTATATAATGTATGCCACAAAATGCAAAATAAAGTAAGTGGAACTAAACTGTGTGCAGTGAAACACATACAGAGCTAAAGCGGCAGGTGGAGGGGGCGGAGTTAAGGACGCACAGAGCGGAGGAAGAACTGTCACTTCCTCCCCGATCATAATTGTTATCAGAAGGGGGCCACAGGGGGTGCTGGAGGGAAAAGGATGGTGCTGTGAAAAAGTCACAGCACCAGTAATAACCCAATTTTAAAGTATTTTAAAGAGAAACCGTGACTAAGAATTGAACTTCATCCCAATCAGTGGCTGATACCTCATATTACATCTATTCCTTTTCACAAATGGATCATCAGGGGGCTCTGTATGGCTGATATTGTGGTGAAGCCCCTCCCACAGGAGACTGTGAGGACCATTTTCCTGGCAGTTTCCTGTCTGTGAACCTCGTTGCATTGTGGGAAATAGCCGTTTACAGCTGTTTCCAACTGCCAAAAAAGCAAGCAGCAGCTACTTCCACTGACATCACCATGTAATAAATGTCAGAATGTAAATCAAGGAGAGGAAAGCTTTTACAATGAGCAAACACCGACTAAATCATTTATACATAATTATTGTAAAAAATAAAGTATTTTTTTTTCATTACATAATTTTCACTGGAGTTCCTCTTTAAGGTCAGGGGTACTTTAAGTTCCGAAAATATCACCTAAGAGAAAACTAAGGGGAAAAGGGGAATTGCATATGACCCATTGTGCATTGGGACACTTATTCTAATACCACCTCTAGTTTTTTGCCAGGTTTTAAGGGAGCCTGTAGTCAAATATCAAGGCTCTGCCATACCAAGGCCCAGAATTTTGGCGATATCACAACTACTCGGTGTGTCTGTGCAGAGCGCTCCCGGCCATGGGCGCTTCAACAAGGATGCCCATCCGCCGGGCAGGGCTTGCGCAGTCAGCCGCGACCACCCCAACCAGAAAGTTCGGGGGGCTCTTAGGCTGTACCGGAGGGGGACAGAGGAGAACGGGGGAGCTGTGGGCATTAGGAGAGCCAACTAAACATGCCTGCTCTCCCCATTTATTTAATCTTGAGCGAAAGTATCATTTACAGCAAACCTGCAAGGTATGCTACAGGCAATTACAAATACGTAGCTCTGAAAGGGGAAGCCTCTGGATCCTGGAGAGGCTTCCCTTGTTCTCCTCCAAAAGCTTGATCCAGCGGTAGTACCCCCAAAGTACAGTCGCACTGTGATTGTGCCGTAGCACGGACCCGCTCAGGCTCCAGCGGGAAAAGCAGAGCCAATCAGTGCCTTGCTACTGTGCAGGGGGCTCACGCTTGCGCAGAAGCACAGACGCAATCGGGCTTGGCTTTATCCAACGGTACCCGAGCAGGTCCATGCTACTGCACATGCACAAGCTGTCATCAAGCAACTTTTCTGGAGTCTCAGCACTGAGGTGAGTACCCCATAGGGGCACTTTCTTCGCTACACTTTAAATAACTCTTCAGCAAAAGTACTATCAAAATTATTCTATCTTCTTGCTTGCTGGTGGCTTAAAAGGGGTTTCATTGATAATTTTACACCTTATCACCTAGGAAGAAAAAGTGAACTGAATAAGGGCCATTGGGGTTGATGCAGAAAGCTGCGGTTATATTGATGTGCACAATGGGACAGGAGAAGCTGTGGCATGGCTTTTGAACCAGGAAGAATTGCCCAAATTCATGGCCTTACTATGGCAGAGCCTTGATATTTGACTACAGGCTCCCTTGAAATCTGGTACCATGTAACTTACCAGAAACATAACGGTTGGTTCACATGGGCGATAAATGTGACCTTTTCTCCAGCTATCGAAAGCTGCATTTTAAAAAAATCTACCGTTCCATTCAAATGAACAGAATAATTTTTTAAACTACAGTGACAGCAGTTGGCAGTTCACGTAAATGTATCAACAGATCCCATCATCTTGTCTTGGTTGCTTCGTGTAGCATCTAGAAATCAGATGCTATTAATGGCATTAGGGAACAAACACCAGCAAAAACCAACCAATGATGGCAAACTATCGCAAAGGCAGTGAATGTTTGGTGGAGGCTAACAGGCAGAAGACCCACAATGCTGTTCTACAGGAAATAACACAAATACAGCATACAACAGCAAACCAAACATTTTCAAATGAAATGCAGATGAACGACCTCTAACAACATTAAATTCGTCACTGACAATTGGTATTTTTGTTTGGAAAGACAACCAGCCCTTACTTACTACACAACTGACTTTACAGCACTACTGCTATTTTGCAAACCAATCCAAACAGTGACCAGGCTATTTTTTTTACAAATTAGGCCACTGCAGCTTTAAGAGCTCGCTGTAGGGCTGTACAACTCAGCACACAAGTGATTCCCCCCCCCCCCTTCTTGCCCACTAACAGAGATTTCTGTTGGTGGGCTCTGATCGCTGCTGGGTTGTTCATTATTATTATTTTTTTATTTTTTTATTTTTTATAATAAATTTCACTATTCTTTTTTTTTTTTTTTTATATCTCCAGCCCTCCCTCCCGCTGCCAGCCAATCACCGCGATCGTCTGTCATAGGCATAAGCTTATGATAGCCGATCGCTCCAGTGTCTCCCAGGGGGACAGCCATGTCACACAGCTGTCCCCAGTACAGCGCTGTCATAGATCACAACGCTGTACACTGTTAGACAGCGAAGCCGCTGTCTATTTACAGTCTCCTAGCAGCGATCGCCGCTGGGAGACTGATGACAGAGCGGAGCTCCGTTATTCAAGCAGAGATGCGTGCGCGGCGGCGCGCACGATATACAGCAAAACCCCGTCCCAGGACTTCACGGCAATTGGCGTTGAGCGGTCCTGGGGCTGCCGCCACATCAACGCCAATTGGTGTGGAGCAGTCCTTAAAGCGGAACTGTAGATTGGTTTTAAATACACTATTTCACTTACCTGGGGCTTCTTCAAGCCCCCAGCAGCCGTCCTGTCCTGCGCCGGTCATCCACGTGCCTCCGTTCTCCCGCCGCCGCTCCGTTCTGTACCTCAACTTGTAAGTCCTGCCAAGCGCATGTTTTCATCGTGTTCCCCTCTGCAATAGCGGGGAAAGGGACGAAAGGATACGCGTGGCCAGAGCCGTGCAGGCGCAGTGGCCCGGCAGCAAAACCGAAAGTAGCGGATGGCGGGCAAACGGAGGCTTGTGGAGGAACGGCGCGGGACTGGGCGGCTGCTGGGGGCTTGAAGAAGCCCCAGGTAAGTGAAAGAGTGTATTTAAAACCTATCTACAGTTCCGCTTTAAGCAGTTAATGAGCACCTATATTTATTATTATTATTATATTTAGGGTTCCTCAGGTTTCGTTTTGCAAACAGAATGCAGAAGTAGACACTCTCCAGGGGTACAGAGCCCAATAAAGACCAAGCATTTATAACTCCACATTGGAACTGTCAAGGAACTTTTTTCCTCTCTCTCTTTAACTTAAGGAAGCATTTTAAAAGCTGATAATTTTACAATCCTCTATTACTGGATACGTTTTAATCCGTTCCTGAGTTGTATCAGTATCTATTGTATCTGTGAAGAAAGGCGAAAGACTAAGTGGGGGGGAAAATGATCTAACATTTACCATAGATGGGAAATACATGACACATCTATACAATTAAAGGCGCACAGAAAGAAAATCAATAAACCTTCATCTTGGCAGGACAGACTCTTGTTTGAGCCGTGGGTAGGACAGCGCTCGGATGAAAGGTTAACTGAAGCAATACCAGCATTTCAAAATCCATATTCGCCAGTTATCTCCCCTCGTTGCTGCACAATGAATGCCTTTGTGAGCCAGTTTAGGCGATTGCGCGGGGAATGATACTCTAGTAAGTGCGCTCATTTTCTTTTGACTGAAGCGGTTTGGCTGCTCTGTAGAGATGTAATGGGCAGCACAATCACACAGCACAACAAAAGCAGAATACAATACAAATATAATAGCCAGTTACTCCACTGCATCATGGTCTGAAAGTTCCTTGCGATGCTACTTGCATTTACAGCGTTGTTCCAGCCCCCCCCCCCCCCCCCCAAAAGTTATTGGAACATGTGTGTACAATGATTGCAACTGACCACAAACACACCAGGTTTAATAGGTAGTACTTGAGCAGAGGCAGTAGGTAAGCATAAAAGAATTTTAAAATCAGTTTAAGAAGGGAGATAGTGGAATTCCCTCTCCAAACAGACTCAAAAACAGTCAAAACCCAATGAAAAATTAGTTGTTTAATCAAAATACTACAAAAATTTGCCAATTAGCATATCTTGGTATGATTTGCCTTCTTAAAACAAGAAGGAAACTATTCAGCTTTAAGTGAACATCTGTGGCTACCCACAATGCACCACTACTGAATATGCAAATTATCTCTTCATGCTCCTGTAGTCAAGCCAGCATCCAGAACTGCTCGTGTATAGCAAGCGTATATCTTTAAATTTTACACAGCCACATAAGCCCAACATGTGCTTGGACCAGTACGACAGGAGTATTATTATTATTATTTAGTATTTATACAGCACCAACATCTTCCACAGCGCTGTACAGAGCATATAGTCTTGTCACTAACTGTCCCTCAGAGGAGCTCACAATCTAATCCCTACCATAGTCATATGTCTATACATCGTGTAGTGTATGTATTGTAGTCTAGGGCCAATTTTTAGGGAAGGCCAATTAACTTAGCTGTATGTTTTTGGAATGTGTGAGGAATCCAGAGTGCCCGGAGGAAACCCACACCGACACGGGGAGAACATACAAACTCTTTGCAGATGTTGACCTGGCTGGGATTCGAACCGGGGACCCAGCGCTGCAATGTGAGAGTGCTATCCACTACGACACCGTGCTGAGTAACCAAGCAGCTCGGGGTGACCCAAACCACTAGAAAAGAATAGGGGGCTTAGGCCTCGTGCACACTGCATGCGATTCCGATTTTTTTTTCTACTTAAAAAATGTTAGCAGCATGCAGTATGTTTTTTTTAATCGGAATCTCGGATAAAAAACAAAAAATCGTAATTACATGTAGGGCTTGCTTCACTAAACCATGATAACTCATATCCTGGCCATGCTAGCATTTTCACACGCGTTTGTGCGCAATCGCAAATTTTTCACATGCAATTTCCATGATTTTTGCACGACAATTCACTACTGCGCGCAAAACCCCTAGCGCGGCCATGATAGGAGTTCGCACGGTTTAGTGAATCAAGCCCGCAGTGTGCAAGAGGCCTAAAAGAGACTGAAAAGCCCTCCTGCTAAAAAGCAATGCTTGGTGTGATTTGCCTTCTTAAAACAGATATGGCTGAGTAAAATTTAAAGCTATAGGTTTGCGATACACCAGCGGTTCTGGATGCTACCCTGGCTACAGGGGCATAGAGAGAATATGCATATTCAGTAGAGGTGCATTGTGGGTAACCACAGATGTTCACTTAAAGCTGAATTATTGCAAGTTTCCTTCTGTTTTAAAGCATACTCGAAGTGACATGCGACATGATGAGGTAGACTTGTATATGTACAGTGCCTAGCACACAAATTTAAATTTAATAGACAGAGGCACCAGGCTACCTACCGGACCGCATTGGTGATATGCTCCTATTTATTGCCTGAGGAAGTTGGATATACCCGTGAAACGCGTTGCACCTTGTTCGGAGTATGTAGAAAAAAAACCCACAGATTTTTGCTTAAAACGGCAATGTCTTGTGTCTGTTTGGAGTGGTAAGTCCACCACTACCTACTTCGTTTTATCCATTTTAAAGAAATAATGTTTTTACCCAATTGGCGCCTCTGTACTACTATAGCACACAAATAACTATGCTGTTCCTTTTATTCTTTCTCTGCTCGAATGACTTAAATATCAGGTATGCAAGTGGCTGACTCAGTCCTGACTCAGACAGGAAGTGACTACAGTGTGACCCTAACTGATAAGAAATGCCAACTATAAAATACTTTCCTAGCAGAAAATGGCTTCCGAGAGCAAGAAAGAGATAAAAAGGGGAATTTCTTAGGGAGGGTCACACTGTAGTCACTTCCTATCTGAGTCAGGACTGAGTCAGCCACTCACATACCTGTTTAACTCTTTCAGGCAGAGAAAGAAAAAAAGTAACAAGCTAGTGGGGAAAAGTCATGGGGAGGTCACTCGTGCAGTTCACGCTGCGCTTTACAAGATTCTGATACTTCCTCCTTGCAGTTTGCAAACAGGGATGATCAATGATATGCAAATACTTTGCAGGTTATGCAAATTTATGTAAATGGTTATGCAAATATAGTCAGCTTAAAATGAACCAATCAATTTAAACCTGGGTGTGACTTGATTGGTTCATTTTCAAGCTGCATATATTTGCATACAAATGTACAATAAACTGATAAGAATTTGTATATCAATTATCAGCCAGGCCTGCAGACCCCCACAAGCAGCCTGATAATTACCACTCCCAGCTGAACATTCTGCTTGCCATCCCTGTAGCAGAAGCAGAGTTTCCCGCCACCCTCCTACCCGCAGGCCAAGCCAAAAAATTAACACACCCCCACAAGCAGCCGGATAATAAATGCTCCAAACCGAGTGGAATGTGCTCCAGTGCCTTCGCTGTAGCGGAAGCAGAGTTCCTGTACAACTGCACCACCGCCACTCCTTCCACCCGCAGGACAAACCAATAATTAACACACTCCCACAAGCAGGCGGATAATAAATGCTCCAAACCGAGTGGAATGTGCTCCAGTGCCTTCGCTGTAGCGGAATCAGAGTTCCTGTACAACTGCACCACCGCCACGCCTTCCACCCGCAGGACAAACCAATAATTAACACACCCTCACAAGCATCCGGATAATACTGTATATACTTGAGTATAAGTCTAGAAATTTAGGACTGAATCACTTCATAAAAAGTATAGGAGTCGACATATACATGAGTCACGGGCAACACTGAGCACACTGAGTAATGTGTGTACTAATAGTGACATTCCCATTTGCAGCAATTTACCCTGTGGTAAGTGACATTCTGAGGAAAGGCAATGCCAAGAAAACTCAGGTCTGAAAGTCCTGGCCACAAAAATTAACAAGGAAAGGGGCGGGGGGGGGGGGGGGGGGGGGAATACTGGGCTGCATAAAAGGGAGTGAATAATTGCAGCACTTGGGGGCCTGGAGGAGGTATTGGCTGCACTTAAGGGACAGGAGGGGTTAATGGCTGCAAGGCTGTATGCGGTGCAGTCATGAAAGGGAACCTAAACTGAGAAGGATATGGATTTTTCCTTTTAGGCTAATTTCACACCAGGACGTTGCGTTAGAGGGGGCGTTAAGGTCGCATAACGTCCCCCTAACTCAACGCCTGGTGGTGCTGGATCTGGACGTCAGAGTGAGCCGCGTTGTGCAGCTTACTCTGGCGTCAGTGATGCCGTGATGCGCACTCTTGTGCACATGCGGCATCACGTGGTCCCGCCGGCCAATCGCCGCACAGAGCGGCTGCTCCAGGAAGTAAACACTGCACGTCATAACGTGCAGTGCATATTAATTAGCCATGTGCCTGGCCGCTCTCCGCTCCTCCCCAACATTACTGAGCATGTGCAAGCAGTCTAACGCGGCTCAGCCGCGTCTAAAGTACTGCATGCAGTACGTTGCCTTGTGACGCAGCGTTACAATGTAACGCAACGTCCGCACTGTGAACAGCCCTATTGATTTTTCATTACTGTGCGGTGGGCTGCGTTACAGGCTGCTCTAACGTGCGCCTGTAACGTCCCACTGTGAAACCAGCCTTAAAATAATACCAGTTGCCTGAATCGCCTGCTGATCCTGTGTCTCTAATACTTTTAGCCACAGCCCCTAAACAAGCATGCAGATCAGGTGCTCTGACTGAGTCAGACTGGATTAGCTGCATGCTTGTTTCAGGGTGTGATTCAGCCACAGAGATTAGCTAGACTGCCAGGCAACTGGTATTGGTTAACAGGAAACATCCATATCACTCTCAGTTAAGGTTCCCTTTAACCCCTCCTGTGCCTCAAGTGCAGCCATTAACTTTGCTGGGTAGACTTATACTTGAGTCAATAAAAAAATCCAGCTTAAAAGGGTTGAATATTGGAGTCAACTTATCCATGAGGTCGACTTGTATTCGAGTATATACGGAAACTGCTCCAAGCTGAGTGACATGTTCCAGTGCCATACCTGAAGTGTAAACCAGAGTTTCCCTACAACTCCACCTTCGCCACCCCTTCAGCCCACAGGCCAGGCCAATCATTAAAAACCCTCTAACCTGAAAATTACCACTCTCTTCAAAACGAACAGAATGTGCTCCAACGTTGTCCCTTTAGCTAGAGTGACCAGACGTCCCGGATTGCCCGGGACACGTCCCGGATTCGGGGTCCACTGTCCCAGGCTTAATGAGGTCCCGGGAAACGTCCCGCTTTGAGCAGCGGGACGTCCCGGCCTCGGGACTCTGGCCACTCTCTCCTCAATGAACTGGCAGCGGCGTCTATAGACGCCGTGCCAGTTCATTACCCGCAGCCCCGCTCCAGCCTCCTCTTCCGGTGTCTGTTTCCGACACCAGCAGGCGAGCAGGGCTACGGCAAGATGGCTGCCGGAGCCCTGTACTGGAGACCTATTTGTGTCACTAGTACAGGGCTTCGGGCGCCATCTTGCCGTAGCCCTGTCAGCGCGGGAGACCAGAGCAGGAGGAACAAGACGGTCCCGGGATGGAGCAGCGCGCCAGAGGCCGGACACTTCTGCCAGGTGAGTAAATGCTTTCTTTTCCAGGTGAAATGTTTGCCCGCATTGTTTCTTTTCCAGGTGAAATGTTTGCCCGCATTGTTTCTTTTCTGGTGAAATGTTTGCCCGCATTGTTTCTTTTCCAGGTGAAATGTTTGCCCGCATTGTTTCTTTTCCAGGTGAAATGTTTGCCCGCATTGTTTCTTTTCCGGTGAAATGTTTGCCCGCATTGTTTCTTTTCTGGCGAAATGTTTGCCCGCAGTGCGTTTCTTTTCTGGCGAAATGTTTGCCCGCATTGCGTTTCTTTTCTGGTGAAATGTTTGCCCGCAGTGCGTTTCTTTTCTGGCGAAATGTTTACCCGCATTGCGTTTCTTTTCTGGCGAAATGTTTACCCGCAGTGCGTTTCTTTTCTGGTGAAATGTTTGGCCGCAGTGCGTTTCTTTTCTGGTGAAATGTTTGCCCGCAGTGCGTTTCTTTTCTGGTGAAATGTTTGGCCGCAGTGCGTTTCTTTTCTGGTGAAATGTTTGCCCGCAGTGCGTTTCTTTTCTGGTGAAATGTTTGCCCGCATTGCGTTTATTTTGTACTGACATGTTGCCCGCATTGCGTTTATTTTGTACTGACATGTTTGCCCGCATTGCGTTTATTGTCTGGTGAAATGTTTGCCCGCATTGCGTTTATTTTGTACTGACATGTTTGCCCGCATTGCATTTATTTTATACTGACATGTTGCCTATTGCGTTTATTTTCTGGTGTCCGGGGTAACTGTTACTGCATTTATTATTTAATGGTCATAGATGGCTATGTTTGCTGCTTTGTGGTTACGGTATAAGCATCACACAGTTTCTGCACACCCATGATACAAAGTCTCATTTGTCCACATCATGGCGTAAACACTGCTTTCTTATGCCTCGCTGTTACATCATTACGTTAGCTCCGCCCATACAATGTCATGGCCACGCCCATTTTTTCGGCGCGGCGCGCGCCGCAGCCCCCCTCCCCCAGTCTTCGCCACTGCACGCTCCTCACTCCTTCCCACCCCCCCCCCCCCACGCCCCCCTCCCCGTCCCAGGTTGGATCCACAAAAATATGGTCACTCTACTTTAGCAGAAGCAGAGTTCCCCTACAATTATACCGCAGACACCCTTCCCACCTACCACCAGCACCCCTCCCACCCGTGTGTGTTAATTATGGCCAGGCCATAATTAATACACACACCCACAAGCAGCCTGATAATTACCACTCCCAGCCAAGCAGAATGTTCTGCCGCGCAGTCCCTGTAGTGGAAGCAGAGTTCCACTACAACTCCACCGCTGCTACAAGAATTTGCATTTTAAATATCAGCTGCCAAAGATTTTCTTGAAAACTCCCCCCGCACACAGGCCATTCTTATAGAAGTTGTGCTATTTACTTGAGAAACTTTTCATTTGTTGTTTATCAGAGCTCTTATTTGCCTAAGACAGTTTACAGCACATTTGAGACACATTAAAGAGAATTAAAGCACTTACCTAAATTGTGTTGCTTTTCTCAGTGCAGGTTATATAAAGGAACGATCCATAAAGCACTATTAAAAAAAGAATGTTGATGTGAGTCTTACAAGCAGCAGTCAGATGTCACAGAATCTTCATTCACTGATAACATCTTGCTTTTATAGAGGCAGGTTTTTATATAGGTATACCTGCAACGCTCATTAAACAAATTAGGCTTAAAGAGTACCTGCCCAAACAAAATGGATATGATTCTCTATGTGAAAAGGTTTTTGTTTTGTTTTTTCTATCAGAGTTTAGGGATTGATTCCAAATGGTTAACATGAAATATCTTGCCTTATCCGTTTTCTATCTTATCTGTGTACATTTTTTTAGCAGCATTACATCGGACTTTAGCATTGACAACTTATTTTGGAGTGACTGTTTTTTACAAGCACTGAAAAATAATTTTAGGTAAAATAAATAAATAAATATGGGTTAAAAGGAGTCATCAGGGAAACTTAATGAAATAAGTGCTACTTACCGGGGGCTTCCTCCAGCCCCAAGCTCCCAGCATGTCCCTCGCCGCAGCTCCGTCCCTGTCCCCGGCGATGACGTCAGGGCGACCTCCAGGTCGGCCTGTACTGCGCCTGCGCGAGCGGCGCTGTCAATCACCGCCACGTGGGCCGAAGCGGACTGTGCAGGCGCAGAACTACTGCGCCTGCGCAGTCCGCTCTGCCCCACATGGCGTTGATGGACAGCGACGCTCGCGAAAGCGCAGTACAGGGCGACCTCGTCATCGCCGGGGACTGGGACGGAGCTGCGGCAAACGGCTGTGTGCAGAGCTGCGGCGAGGGACATGCTGGGAACTTGGGGCTGGAGGAAGCCCCCGGTAAGTAGCAATTATTTTATTAAGTTTTCCCCTGATGACTCCTTTAAGAGAATTCTTGGGAAACGTTTTTAGATCAAGCCCTAAATCAGATTCAATAACAAAAATTCATAGCAAGTTGTTCATGGGCTATATATAACATAAAATGTTTAATACATTCCCATAAAACCATAAATGTTATGTATGTTACATCAAATAAAGTATCAATAGTATGAAAGTGCTTAAAAGGTCATTGTAACATCCAAAAATAAAAAAAATTGCGAAAAATTAGTGCCTCAAAAATATATGTAACCTCCCTACTCCCCTTTACTTTGTTCCTAAAATAGATCCCTATATGTCCTCCATTTTCTTTTTCTTTTTACACAGTACGGTTGTCCTTGCCTAGTTGCAGGAACTGTGCAGTGCGAGCTCAGAATATGGGGCGTTTGTTTTAATTTGCTATTGTACCAAGTTTATCTCAGCATGCAAATAACAGAATGCTTCCTATATCGGATAAGATAAGGACACTATGGCCAGGCGGTAACTGTATCCCCCCCCCCCCCCACACACACACACACACACACACACACACGAAGAGTTTACACAGTGATATAACCCTGTTGTCTAGGTGAAGTTTGCTGTGGGAGGGACAGTAAACTGTGGCAGTAGGGAGGGAAAATAAAAACTGAACTGGGTTGAAGAGGGAAAAAAAAGGGCAGAAGTGAAGTCACTTTTGGCATCACAGAGAAACAGTGCAGATGGAAAAGAGCTGAAATGTGCTTTTTTTTTTTACAAACCGCATTTCTCCTGAATCTGACAGTGAACACTAAAAAACAGGATAGATAAGCTAAATTAGTAATTTCTTATTGGATGATCATTTTTGTTTTCGGTTAATATGGAGTTTTATCCCACTTTAAAGAGAACCCGAGGTGGGTTTGAAGAATATTATCTGCATACAGAGGCTGGATCTGCCTATACAGCCCAGCCTCTGTTGCTATCCCAAACCCCCCTAAGGTCCCCCTGCACTCTGCAATCCCTCCATAAATCACAGCCACGCTGCTGACAAACAGCTTGTCAGAGCTGGCTGTGTTTATCTCTATAGTGTCAGTCTGCTGCTCTCCCCGCCTCCTGCAGAACTCCAGTCCCCACCTGCATCCCTTCCCTCCCTGCTGATTGGAGGGAAGGGACGGGGGCAGGGACCGGAGCTATGCAGGAGGCGGGGGAGCAGCTGAGACTGACACTACAGATGTAAACACAGCCTCATAGCACGGCTGTGATTTATGAGGGATTGCAGTGTGCAGGGGGACCTTAGGGGTGTTTGGGATAGCAACAAAGGCTGGGCTGTATAGGCAGATCCAGCCTCTGTATGCAGATAATATTCTTCAAACCCACTACGGGTTCTCTTTAAGCTGATGTTACAATAACATCAGATGCCTATAGTGCATTTTAAACATTTATATTTCCATCATGCCTGTATTCTTTTGCCTGTTGTATGTTTTGCAGTTCAAAGAGCACTTTCTCAGAGACTGGGTATATCATTATCAGTTGTGCAGAGAATATATTACTGTATATTATTACGTATAAGTAATACTTACATCTTCTGCAGCAATTTAAAACGTAAACAGTCATGTCACTAACTGTCCTTAAGATCCGCTTAGGCTTTGTTTACATCTAAAATAAAAAATTGCTGACGCCAGCGATTTTCTTTTTTTGCGCGATTTTTTATAGCGCCTCCCACCGCTTACCAGCTGAGATCTTTTATAAAGCGGTTTTCTAAGCGCTTTTGCAGAGCGATTCTGTTTTTTCACTTCCTGACGTCTTTGTACCGAAAATGAGTAAATACAATGTATTGATTCATGAAAGCGCCGGGGAAATCGCTATACAAAGCGTTTTTTCAAGCACTGCGATTTCCCTATACCGTACATTGAGGCAAAATACCCCAAAAATGGTTCAAGCAGCACCTTTGGTGAGCAGATCGGAATCAAACCGCTCAGATCACACTCTCATAGGGAATCATTGCACAAGCGATTTTAGTCCGATTTTGCAAATCGCTTAAATAAGGCAAAAACACCTTAGGTGTGAACAGGCCCTTATAGACTAATCCTTACTGCAGCCATAGTAAGTATGAGTCCTTACCACAATCTAAGGGCAATTTTCTTTTCCTTCCTTGGGTGTGTGTGTGGGGGAGGGAGGAAATTAACATATTTTTCACAAACCCAGAGTGGCACACCCATACAAAACATGGGAAGAACATACAAACATAATCATTACTGCTACATCACCAATAAAAAAAACTAATGCAGCAACTAGAGGAGGGCCCCATGTGTGCCCCTCAGGGGTCCAAAACCCTGGCACAATTGCAACCTCTGCATCCGTTATAAATATGCCACTAGATATACGAAATAGCTGGTAACTTCCTTTCCCACTATGCAAAAACTACAACTTGTCAATCCATTTATTTGTGTAATTCATATTAAACAATGTTCAATCAAATGCAAATAAACCCCATTGCATGAATGGGCCTTCTTAAGAGACCTGTCAAATGCTTAAAATATCTTAAGAATCTGAAAGGGTACCTCAAGTGGCAGTGTGGCATTGTTAGATGAACATATGTATGTACCATTTTTGTAGACCATGTACCTTCACAGCCAGGGCTGTGGAGTCGGTACAAAAATCTTCCGACTCCGACTCCTCAGTTTCTGAAACCACGACTCCGACTCCAACTCAGAGTACCCAAAATTGCTCAGACTCAGACTCCGACTCCTTAGTCTAATACTTAACAGGGCTGTGGATTTTGTACAAAAATCATGCGACTCCGACTCCCGACTCCTCAGTTTCTGAAACCACCACTCAGACTCCAACTCCACCTCCGGGTGCCCAAAACTGCCCCAACTCCGACTCCACAGCCCTGTTCACAGCAATGGTGTTCCCAAATGGCTGAGGACTTAAAAGATTTTGCTGCTAACATCCTGGTGCCAGGCACCACAGGACAGCTTCAGAGGTCTTCTTGAGTCTATGCATTCAAGCATCAGAGCTGTTTTGGCATTACAAAGGGGACCTACCCAATATTAGGCTATTGCTTACATAGTAGAACGATTGGTGTCAGCACACAGAGAGAATCTGATTATTGATGATCTGCAGAATCATCAACAATACAGATGTATACTTGATTATGGATGATCTGCAGAATCACCAATAATACAAGTATGGCTAACCTCTGGACACCTAATGAAGTATAAGTGTTAAGTGTAACTGTAGGCTATCTCCCGTGAGGCGGGAGATACGGGCAGCTCGGCCAGGAACCACCTGAGGGGCAGGTGGCCCTGGGCTGTGCAGGGACTATCTCCTTGAGAGAGGAGATAGAGATAATCTGGCAGCCAGTGATTCCCTGGTAAACTGGAAATTAGACTGTACTGCAGCCAGGGGACTCCAATGGGATAGAGGCCACTGGCTGTGCTGCAGGAAGGACTCTCTGATGAGCAAGAGGTCCTTGCAGGTAACTGACACTTGGTGGAATAGTGTCACGGGTGGTACAGACAGACTGAACACTCGAGGGATGAGTGAAAGCCAGAAGGGTCGGGCAGGGCAGGTCGGCAACACCCGAGCAAATGGTCATAACAGATATAAATCACAATCCTAATCTGGGGTGTGAGGACCTTGGTCTAGACACCAAGGAACTAGTCTAAAGAATAACACAGTATCCTATGCTTGGGTGTGAGGTCTTTGGTCTCATCACCCTGGAACTGGTCTAAAGTATAACACAGTAATTAATGACACAGTAATCCTAAGCTTGGGTGTGAGGTCCTTGGTCACAACACCCTGGAACTGGTCTAAAGTATAACACAGTAATGACACAGTGATCCTAAGCTTGGGTGTGAGGTCCTTGGTCACAACACCCTGGAACTGGTCTAAAGAATATAACAATAGCGTAATCTGGCTAAGTGTGAATTCCCAGGTCCACCTGGGTCTAACACACTGTAGGTTCTGACTGAGGTCTGAGTGCTCACGCGTAAGTATTCGCAACGGCAGACCACCAGCAACTGACAAGCAAGATCTATATATACTTGCAGTGCTGTGCAGCTCCACCCGAGCCACTCAGCCAATCCAGAGTCCAGCTGGGATCAGCTGATCAGCAGGATCAGCCGATTCCCCCTCTGCTGGTATAAATGTCCTGTCGCCTGGCACGCGCACGCGTAGCTCTCCATCTGTGTGAACTAGAAGGTCCAGCCAAGCCAGACGTGTGTCGTTGCGTGGAAACCGCCGGTCTGAACGTGGAGATAGCCGCCCTGTCACTAGACCATCTCCGCTGTTCATTACACATAGTTGTTTGTCTAGCTGCACAGAAGCTTATAAAAACACTGCCTTTAAACACCATTGTGAACAAGACCTTCATTTAGGCTTACAATAATTGGGTTTATGGAAGGGAGTGTGTGTGTGTGTGTGTGCGTGCGTGCGTGTGTGTGTGTCCGGATCAGCACAAATGTCGTACCACATGACAGCTGTAAGTGGGGGAGGGGGGGGGAACTCTTGGACTAGCAGAATTGCTGCCAAACTAATTGTTGGCCAACTCTTTGGGGGTCGCTGTACATGTTAGATTCTCAGCTCAGGCAGTCATTATTGGCTGCCTCATCTGAGCTTCATCTGGTGTGTGTACGAATCTTTAGATCTTAGATTTCTGATCTATTTTTGAGTGATGCAAGATGGCAGACAGGTAAACAATAGACATCAGAAGGGATATGTAACGGTCGGTGTAACACAGAGAGGGTCTGATTACCGGTGATCTGCAGTATCACCGAGAATACAGATATATACCCGATTAGAGATGATCTGCAGTATCACCGATAATCAGATATATCTCTAACCTCTGGACACCTGAGTGATATCTGAGTGTTTGGTGCAACAGTAATACTTTGAGGAGAGCACCCGTACAGAGGGTGCAGGGCAGTAGGAGGTACTGCCTAAAGAACAGATTCCTACCAATGGCCTGAGGCTCCCCAAGGGGCGGGGCCAGGCTGAGAGTGGGAAGGACCAGAGTGAGTGACACCAGGGGTGAAGTGTCACTGACAGGTCTGTGAACTATCTCCCAACAGGGGAAATAGTTCTCGAGGTCGGACAGGCTAGGTCGGCAATAGACAGACAGACCAGGTACAAAGACAGGAGACTGAATCGGAATCCAAGGACAAGCAGAGTTCGGCAACAGAGTATCAGATATAGTGAAGTACCAATTCAGAGATCAAGAGAGTGGTCAGGAAAGCAGGAAGTCATAACAGATAATAACAATGCCTATTCTTTAGGTGTGAGCTCCGTGATCATCAACACCCTGGAACTAGTCTGAAGTATAAACAGGATAATAATACAGTTCCCTAGTCTTGGGTGTGAGCTCCCTGATCATCAACACCCTGGAACTAGTCTGAAGTATAACAGAGAAATAACAACACAGATTTTATCAAAAGGTCTGAGTGCTACCACGTAGTGATCGCAACGGCAGACACCAGAGAAATGACCAGCACCTAGTATATATACCCTAGCGCTCTCCAGCGCCTCCCCTAAGTGCTGGACCAATAGGAAGTGGTAAAATTGTCGGCTCACCGGCTTGGTCAGCTGACACCCTTCTGGCTGTCATAAAAGCTCTGCCTCTCAACGCGTGCGCGCGTCCTTCTGAACCTGTGGACTATCAGTCCCAACCACACCAGACCCGTTTTGCAATGTATCCGCTGTGCAGGACGCGGAACCAGCTGCACCGCTATCCAAGCACGCGGCGGTTTCTCCGCGTTCCGCCATGCGGACAGATGTAGGCCTATGCGTGCAAACCGCCGCGTCGACGCGGAATCCATCGCCTTGTTTACTGGGCATGCGGCGGTTTCTCCGCGCTCCGTCAGGCTAGTGGATGCAGGCCAATGCGCGCAAACTGCCATGTTGAACGCGGAATCAGCCGCCTTACCTTGAGTACTCGCGGCGGCTTTTCCGCGTTTTCTCACAGGATAGTGATAATTCACTTGATCAAATGATGTATATTTAGCGGTTAATGGTTTCACATCATGCTGGAGCAGTACCGTATCCTATTACACAGATGCACTGTACCCCTCCAGAGTCCAGTGTCTGGTCACCTGCAACTCCAGAGCGGAGACATGCCAGTTATCAAATTACCACAAGTTGGATTTTCCTGCAGTGGACCTGAACGAGCAACCCCACAATGGTTATATGCGAGACAGCCTATAGGAAAGCATGGGCACTTTCTGTATGTCTGCTGCAGTGAAATGCAGACCAGTAGCCCTTAGACCACGTGTTGAACTCCAGGCCTGGAGGGCCAGATCCATGCCAGAGTTTAGGATGGACTGAGAAAGAGAGGAATGTGTTCTACCTGGTGGACCACACCTTTCCCGATTCAGACCCATCAATTCATTTGAGCTGTATAAAAAAAATGTGTGAGGATCTTGTCCCTCGTAGGACCTGTTTGACATACCTGCCTTAGACTATGAACTCCTTTTGATATGGGACAAATCGCGTACAAACTCAGTCAGGCGTCAGACACTGCCGAGCGTTTCTTGATCATTGCGTTTCAAAAAAATGACGATTTTGAAAAAAATTGTCATCGCTGCAATTTTGTTGTGATTTTGACGCAAGTCAAAGGGAGCATTTTTATTATTTTTTTTTATGAAAACGCAGCGCTGCCAGATCAAAAGGCGCTCTGCAGTGTGTCTCAGGCTTTAGGCCCTGATCAATGAAACAGAACAGTTTTGGATCTATTTCGTTAGCGTGTGGTCAATGCGACGTGTCCATTGGTCCGCAGAAAAAAATCCCAGCATACCCAAACTTGTGGAACATGCCAAACGGATGCGTTCAAATGGAGTAATGTGAACAGATATAACTGATTAAAGTGGACCTGAACTCTTGCACAGGACAGAAGGAAAACATAGAGAAATGCACCCTGTATGAATTTAGAGAGTTTAGGCTGTCTAATCCCCTCTTATCTGTGACTAATCACCACCTCTGCAGAGCAGCTAACTGGTAAACACAGGATGTTAACAATACGTCTGCTTCCATGAAAGCAGCAAGTAGACACATTGCAGATTTATAGCAGAATTTGTATCAGTTGTAACAAAGAAATGTTTTTCTTTTGAAGGTTATTATGGTGTTACTTCCCCTTTAGAGCAGAGAGAAAGTTCTAAGTTCAGGTCAGCTTCAACATAGAATCCGTTCTCCTCCTAAATGGACCATTTTTTGTGCATATGTGAACCCGGGCTTAAGTAGTGTGTAACAAACTGATGAGGTATAAACAATGAAAATAAATAGGGGCAACTATCACTCCGGTTTTCTTGACTTCGATTTCTGTAAATCATCCCAGACATCTATTTTTCAGACACATCTGAGTTCTGCAACAAGGACAGCATCTTCCAGACCCCCTTCAGCGCACATCCCAGCGGTCTCCGCTCCGGCCTCTTATAGCTCTGGGACTCAGGTGTCGCTATCTCTGCCGCCCCAACTGCCACAAACCACCAATTTATTTCAGTTCTTATAAAACCTCAATGTGCATCTTCCAATCAACTTCCAATATTTTCTTGTCCCAGTGCCAGACGCTGCAATACTTCTGTTCATCACCAGAGAATTTCCCCTCCTGCTGTGCTTCAAATAAGACAGAGTTTATTTCAGGGTTTCTGCACTAAGTGTTTCCAACGAAAAAAACCGCTAGGACAGGACAAACAAATTACTAGGAGGGAGGGGGTGACTCACCGGTTGATTAAAACGCACAAAGAAAAAGTGCCGCTTCTGTATTTCAGTTATGGGAATATATTGGAACTGCTGTTCGTGGACCGCAGGGTTCGTCGAGAAAGGATGTATGTGGTTTGAAAATAAAAAAATAAATACATTGAAGCAGACATTGGCTTAAAGTATACGAATAGCAGCAATTCTGCTTCAAGGGGTAACAATAAGTACAGACGCAAAGCAGGAAAAAAAAAAAAAAAAAAGGGCGCAGGAGTCCTTATGGAAAAAATGATGCCACCATAGGCACCTGTGATAAAAGCAGCATTTAGCAGAATTGTGGGAAATTTGGGCGCATTGGTAGGTTTCTCAGGGCAGTCAATTTGACCATTTTTACCGTGGAATGCCCACTATGCAATGCCACAATATAGGTATCTGCAAGCCATTTTTTTCCGCAAGCCTGTGCGAAAAGGCGCCCAAATTTACCTTCATAGCAACATATCGTGGCTTTGCAGAAGGGGGGGGTTAAGGAGGAGGATTTAGGGTGTAGCTGGCACTGGGGGGGCTAGGTTTAGGCTCCAGCAGGTGGGACTAGGGTTAGTTACCACTGGTGAGGGGGGCTGGAGTCAGGGTTAGGCACCACCAGGGTGGTCTTAGGGTAAGGCATCGGTAGAGTTCTGTGTAAGAGTGGGGTTAGGTTTAGCAATAGTAAAATATAATTGGTACATAATAGCGATATCCTACTATGGAAATTTAGTAGTAGAATATTGCTAATTTTAGCAGTATTCTACTACTGGAAAACCCGCCGCCCTTTATTCCCCAGATGCCTTTTTTCCATGAATGCACTACTGTGATCTTTATGTTTAAAGGCGTCATCAGGCAATTTAAATGACAGCCGATTTACTTACCTCTTGCGTCCTCCAGCTGACAGCTCCATTCGCAGCCGCCGGGCCCGGTGTCCCCGCATGGGTGCAGAGGCCGACCTCGAGGTCATCCTTACTGCGCCTACGTGAAGCGCCGCTGTCAATCAAGCCGGCGTGGGGCCCGGCGTACTGAGCAGCTGCAAGGGGCTGGAGGAAGCCCCAGGTAAGTAAATCAGCTGTCATTTAAATTGCCTGATGACTCTTTTAGGGACCATTCACACCAGAAGCGCGTTTCTGATCATTTTGCAATTGATTCGCGTTTTTTTAAAAATCACTCCCATTCACTTTCATTAAAATGGCTTTAAAAATCACAGCGATTTCTCGATAGCATATGCAAAAATTGTGGCGATTTTTCCCGCAATTTTAATTAAAGTGAATGGGAGCGATTTTATAAAACAATCAATCGCAAAACGCTCAGAAATCCGCTTCTAGTGTGACTGGGCCCTTAAAGCAAACCTGAAGCAACAATAAACTTATGAGATAATGAACTGTATGTATGTGTACAGTGTTCTCCCCAGGCCCTTTTAGCCGGGTGCTCCACCCAGCTAATTTTGGTGAGCACCCGGCTGTCATCGGCCAAATATTCTCTGAGCTCTTTCACCCACTAGGTCGAATACAGTCTTGTTTTCTGAAGCACTTAAAGGATACCTGAAGTGACATGTGACATGATGAGATGGCCATGGGTATGTACAGTGCCTAGCATACAAATAACTATGCGGTGTTCCTTTTTTTCTTTCTCTGCCTGAAAGAGTTAAATATCAGGTATGTAAATGGCTGACTTAAGGCTAGTACACACTAGCAATTTTGATTGACCAATGATTGCTTAATTTTACCACCTCCATGTAGTATGAGGGCCAAACAGATTTTCAATTCTATGCAGATTATATAGGTAAATGGTCATACTACATGGAGGTGGTAAAATTGAGCAATCATTGGTCAATCAAAATTGCTAGTGTGTACTAGCCTTAAGTCCTGACTCAGACAGGAAAACTACTACAGTGTGACCCTCACTGATAAGAAATTCCCCTTTTTATCTCTTTCTTGCTATCAGAAGCCATTTTCTGCTAAGAAAGTGTTTTATAGTTGGAATTTCTTATCAGTGAGGATCACACTGTAGTCACTTCCTGTCTGAGTCAGGACTGAGTCAGCCACTTTCATACCTGATATTTAACTTTTTCAGACAGAGAAAAAAAAAAAAAAAAAGGAATTCAGCATAGTCATTTGTGTGCTAGGCACTGTACATACCCAGGTCTATCTCATCATGTCACTTCAGGTATCCTTTAGGCTACTTGCGCACCAAGACGTTGCGTTAGGTGCTACGTTAAGGTCGCATACCGTGCACCTAACGCAAGGCCTGGTGCTCTTCGATGTGGACGTCAGAGTGAGCCGCGTTGTGCAGCTCACTCTGGCGTCCGTGATGCTGTGATGCGTACTCTTGGACGCATGCGGCATCACGTGGTCCCGCCGGCCAATTGCCGCACAGAGCGGCCGCACCAGGAAGTAAACACTGCACGTCACAACGTGCAGTGAATATTAATTAGCCATGTGCCTGGCCGCTCTCCGCTCCTCCCCAACATGACTGAGCATGTGCAAACAGCCTAACGCGGCTTAAGCCGCTGTAACGCCGTAGCATGCTGCACTTTCGGCAGAACGTGCAGCGTTACATGTAACGCAACGTGGGCAGTGTGAACAGCCCACTTGTGTTACATTGCTGTACGTTGGGGGAGCGTTACAGGCTGCACTAACGTGCGCCTGTAACGTCTTAGTGTGTAAGCAGCCTTAACCAGCCAAGAAACAGTGAGAGGCAGCTTGAGCCAAGGTTTCACTGCAGGAAAGTTCAAAGGGTCATTATTTCTGCTTTGTTTTATAGCTTAAAAGCCAGAGTGTGGTTTTAAAATTGCAACTGTGACAGTATGAAGCAATGTTATAAAAAAAAAACTAAATAACTGAAAAAAAAAAGTGAGATTGCTCTTTGCTACTAATGTTCTATTCATTATCCATACTACACATACCATGCATTGTAATCATACTTTTTTTTCGCTACAGCTCTGCTTTAAAGGGACACTGAAGCAAAAAAAAAAAAAAAAAAAAAAACCAACAACACAGCAACAAAAAAACTCATGATATAATGAACTGGTTGTGTAGTACGGATAATTAATATAACATTAGTAGCAAAGAAAATAGTGTCATATTTTTATTTTCAGGTATATAGCTTTTTTTATAACATTGCATCATTCTCTAATAATTGCAGTTTCCACAATACACTCAACACCTTTGAACTTTTCTCTGCAGAAAAAAAAACAAAGAAAAAACAAGGAGTGACAGGAGAGATAAGTGCTTCAAAAGATAGTGCTGTCCAGACTTTATAAAGTCGCAGAGCTCCAGAGCTCACAGAAGCTCCTTTGCATAGATAACAACTGAATGTTCTTAACTCTTCCTGTACTGGAAACGATTTGAAACTCATATCTGTGCTAATAACGTTTTATTTTTAGCAGTACTACACATACAAATCATATCACAAGTTTATTTTCACTTCAAATTCCCTTTAAATTGAGAATATATATATTTGCATCCATGAATGGGCAAAAAAAATAAAAAAAATAAAAAAAATTATGAATATGGTCTCACTCAACCCATGTGTCACCCAGAAGATAACCCTCAAGCCCCAACACTTACCTCCATACCCTCTCCATCCATTTAAGTGTACAGAAAAGGGGCAGTCTACCAACAATTAGGCTTCTTTCACACTAAGACGTTGCGTTAGGTGCTACGTTAAGGTCGCATAACGTGCACCTAACGCAACGCATGGTGGTGGTGGCAGAGGACGTTAGCAAAGAGCCGCGTTAAGCAGCTCTTTGATGTGTCCGTGATGCGTACTATAGTACGCATGCGCTGGTGGAGACCACGTGAGCGGAACACTCCACATCACGTGGTCCCGCCAGTGACGTCAGCACAGTGCAGTAAATATTAGCCATGTGGCTAATCGCTGCGCCTGTGCAAGCAGGCTAACGCGGCAAAGAAGCACTAACGCCGTAGCATGCTGCACTTTAGATCGACGTGCAGCGTTACAATGTAACGCAACGTGGGCACTGTGAACAGCCCACTGCAGTTACATTGCTGTGCGTTGAGGAGCGTTACAGGCTGCACTAACATGCGCCTGTAACGTCTCACTGTGAAAGCAGCCTGAATGTAGAATAAAGGCTATCCTAAAAAAAAAAAAAAAAAAAAGTATTTACATCCATGAAAAAAACCTGTGCACAGAGTCAATGGTGTGCGGTGCACCTATAGTCTATTAAGCTTAAGGAGCCATACTAACCCAACTTGAAGACAGCTGTTTCAAGCTTAAGGTGTACCAGAGAACAAAGAAGTGCAAGTATTAATACTTACCTAAGGCTTCCTCCAGCCCCCTGTAGGCTGTGGGCTCCCTCTCCATTCTCCTGGACTGCTCCATTTTCTCACAGTGTGGCCTAATAAATTCTCTGACTGGTCCGGTTGCACTACATTGCACGTTTCCAGCCCCGCTGGCCTCCCGATTGTGCTCCCGTTGCCATGGATGGGCATAGCCTGGGCCACGCATGAGCAGTAGTCAGCAACTACCGGAGCAAACTGCCCCGGTAGATGCTGACTGAGGGAGCCCATGGCATACAGGCGGCTTGAGTAAGCACCAAGTATCAATACTTGCACTTCTTTGATCTCAGGTTTCCTTTAAAGAGGCCTTTATCAGAGAAAGGTATGGGACTATATTAATCCATGTGCTGCACTGATGAAGGCTTGTTTAACCTTGAAACAGCTGCCTGCAAGTTGAATTAGTATTGCTCTGTAAAATGAATAGGCTTTAGGAACACTGTAATCCCCCAATTCTGAACATGTGCTTGGCTTTTCAGGGACATAAAGAAATGGTCAGCACATTAACTCACTGAGCAAAAGTGATGCACTATGGGAGTTTCTCCTTTCTCCCACATATGGCTCTATTCATAAAGCATTCCCGCATGCGGTAATGCTCAAAACAGCTGACTTTACCGACCACTTAGCAAAATGTCAATTCATAAAAGCTGTTCCCGCATCAAAAGCTGGCATTCCTGAGCAGAGCGGGAAATCACCGCCTTATGCGGTGATTATCTCAGCACTTGTCACTAAATGTCAATTCATAAAGATTAGAGCAGGTGGTATTGGATGGAGAATACCATCTGTTTAGAAAAGGTGATAAGATAGCGGCTAACAGCAAAGCTAATGGGGAGCGGCTAACAGCAAAGCTAATGGGGACAGATCTCCCAGGCAGCAGAAGCAAGGGTGGAACAAAAAAGGCATCCCGGAATACCACAGGCTGTGTTTTTTAACCCCTTGGGTACCTATTTTCAGATATATTTCACATCAGAAAGCCTGCATGTGTAACATTTCTTGAAGTTCTTCTAAGCTGTGGCAATTAAATAGATTGTTTAGAAAGACCAATAGACAGATTCAGCGCAGATTCAGGGCAAGGAGAGGCAGTTTAAAAAAAAAATCAAAAAGGAAGTTGGAGATGCCTCTTTTAATTGTAACTCTGTCTCTGCACGGAGAAAATGTATCAACTCAGGCAGCAAAGCCAGTTTAGTGCGGGAATTCCCCGACCTTTTATCGCACCTGTAAACATTTTTATGAATTAGCACACAGAAGTCTAAAATACCGAATGCTGTATTTTCTCTCCAAGATTTTTTTTACCGCAAAGCCTTTTATGAATAGAGCCCATAGTATGCCTGCTCTATTGGCTAGTATTCCCAACAGTAGCAGACCTCTTACTTCTTGTTCCTGTCCCACCTGAAATAACACGCCAGTCAGCTGAATACTTTTATATGGACATTGTTAGCTACAATTTAGATAATAGTGAAATCATGCTGTCCATGGGCCAACTATACTGTATTATCTAATGTGTGCACAAGACTTGGGCTTCTTCCACACTTGTAACAAGGGCACAAGTTAGATTATGAAGCACACCACGCATTGAATTTAGGTAAAATGCAGACATCGGCATCTGCAATAAAATTTACAGAGTTTGAATGCGCCGGCTACAAAAATATTCCCAAATGTGTTATCACAATGCATGGAACGCACACTGTTCGTCTATAGACTGTCATCACACAAGTCAATGAGCCCTTATCACATTTTATGTTGTGCAGGAGGTCAGATATCTTCTGGCTGCTTGCCTGCCATTCTGACGATGCTCTTTTCCCTTTGCTCCTGTTATCAACTCCAAAAATCGACTTAAAATGTTTGCTTACTGCTCCAAGCTCTCCAAATAAACCCAGCCATTCCACCTTCATGCCACCTTGCCAACTGCTACAGGCTCCTACATTAAGTCCTACGCCAGTGAAGGCATGCGATGGACTCTAATGCTAGGTACACACCATATGTTTTATCGACAGATACCGGTATATGGTTCGATAGATAAATTTCCATCATTTCCGATTGTTTTTCTGCTCGATTTCTCACAAAAGTGAATGGAAATTGATAAAAGATAAGAGAATTGAGCGGGAAATCGAGCGAAAAACGAATTGACAATCGTTCGAATGAAAAAGTGACAGAAAAAAAACGCATTGTGTTTGTATAGCCGACCTCTAGCTAGCGGCAGTGACAGTGGTGGCGAGTCCAGCTATTGTGCACCTGAACTCAGGCTAGTGTGTAATGGCTTTACTTTGGTAATAGGTGCTCCTCTATAGTAAAGCTGAGCACTGAGGAGTTACTTATAGTGTAAGGGGAGGTCAGTGTTAGGTGTAGGTTGGAAGAGGGGGTTAGTATTCAGGTGGCCATTAATGATACGATTCTTCGAACGACCGATTAAACCGTAATATTGAGTGTTCTGGCCCATTAACAGAAGTAAAACCACTATCCAATTCAATCAGAATGAATCCAAAAAAAGAATTGATATTCAAATCTGAGAATTGATTATCTGCAGAATCAGAATCATTAATGGTCATGTTAAAGCATAGGTAATGTATGGTTAGTGCAAAAGGAAGGTTAGTTAAAGCGAACCTCCAGACTAAAAATCGACTCAGCAGCACTGGAAAGGCCTGGTGTTTCTTTAACTGTTTCACAGCATCAGAACTTTGTTTCTCTTATACAAGCCTCATTTTTAGCTGCACAGAAAAAAACTGCCCGGGCATTTTTCCCCTAATGCTGTGCAAAGCATGATGGGATTTCTGATGTTGTTCTCGTTCTGCTGTTTTGGTGCATTTTTTTTTTTTTTACATTTTGAATTTGACATTTGAAGCCTAGCATGTGCAGCTGGGAGGGGTGATCAGGACACAGGACAGTTGGAACTGTGTCTCCTGCTCCCTGTCACCTCCTTTCAACCAAAAAGATGGCTGCCCCCATGACAAAGATGGCAGCCCCCATGAATCACAAACATTTGCCTGTTCTTTTAAAATGGGGTGGGTAAGAGATTATATTACCTATCTATTCTAATTAACATAACTAATGTAACTTAATGACAGTATGTTTATTTAGGCTGAAGTTCCCCTTTAACCTCCTTGGCGGTAACCCCGTGTGTGACACGGGGTAAGCCGCCGGAGGGTGCCGCTCAGGCCCTGCTGGGCCGATTTACATATTTTTTTTTTTTTGCTACACGCAGCTAGCACTTTGCTAGCTGCGTGTGCATAACGATCGCCGCCGCTACCCGCCGATTCGCCGCTATCCGGTGACGTCATCGCGATCGTCGCCATGGCGACGGGGAAGCCCATACAGGGAAGCCCGTTCAGAATGGGATTCCCTGCAGGGTAAAAGCGCCGGCGGCGATCGGAGGGGTGGGAGGGATAGCGAAGGGAGGGGGAGGGGGGAAGCATGTAGCTAGCGCTAGGCTAGCTACATGCTTAAAAAAAAAAAAAATAGAAATGCGCTGCCCCCTGGCGGATTTATTGTACCGCCAAGGAGGTTAAGTCAATAGTAGAATATCAGTACTGCAATGTACTTCTCGAACGCCACATTTTGCTTGCATTGCGTCTTCGCGCACAGTCTACTCAGCGTGGCTGGAACAGATTTGTAGATTCAAAAGGTGAATAGGACCAGCACTGAAAAGTTCAAAATACTGTAGGTGATTTATTCACATCCAAAAGGTGACAGCTAGAACATCCGATGGTGATAGCGGGCTGTAACAATAGCTCTTATGTAAAGATAGCTCTTGCCACTAGCAGTAAATGGAGGCATACTCTGGATAAAGCTGTGTCTACATTGCAGCTAGGTTAGCACAATGGACTGTCGCCGTTTTGAATGATAACCTGCTCTTTGTCAAATGAAGGCATACTTGACAAGGAACGGGTTACCCGTTCAAACGGTGACAGTCCATTTTGCTAACCTAGCTGCAACGTAGACACAGCTTTATCCAGATTATGCCTCCATTTACTGCTAGTGGCAAGAGTTCTATACTTAAGAGCTCTTGTTACAGCCCGCTATCACCATCGGATGTTCTAGCTGTCACTTTTTGGATGTAAATAAATCACCCGTTTTGAACTTTTCAGTGCTGGTTCCATTCATCTTTTGATAGCAGAATATCAGCAATTTTACCCAGATTTTACTATTGGCTTCTCCGAGCGCTCAAAATACAGGAGAGACAGGTAATCTGGGCATTGCCGTAGTGTGAATTACGGATAAAGTCGCGCTCACCGAGTAAATTTGGGTGCCAGCAATAGCTGGGACCCAGATTATGAAGAAGAAACAGTGTCATTTCCGCCATCAATAACTGGAGCCCGAATTACGTGGGGAACCAAAGGATAAGGTTATCAATAGGCAAATCATTTTTGAATACAGAGAGATTAGCTAGAGGAGGGAGAGCTGTCTTTTGGATTCAACTGCGCCCACATTTCCCTGTGTCGTTTTTACATGTATACTTTACCGGGCATTTCTAGGGGTTGATTTACTAACAGAAATAGCGCAAGTAACCTCCTGTTACGTGCGCTGGTGGCAGCGTGGCTTGCCTAATTAACCTCAGTGACAGGAGCGCATGCTATGCTGCTGTAGTGTCACTTGACAGGCATCCAACTGGGCCAATCAAAGTGCGGGGATCACATCTTTTAAAGTGATTGAACCCGAAGGGGTTCGGGGCGGGACGAGTGGAGAGCCGTTATTGGCAAATAGCGGGCGTAAAGTTACTAGCGCTCGCTATGCAGCACTACAGCAGCATAGCGTGCACTCCTGTCACTGAGGTTAATAACGCGCGCTACACTACCACTAGCGCGCATAGCATGCAGACTCTTACAATTAAGGCACACAGATGAAATAGTGCGAGTAACAAGAGGTTGCAGCAGGGCAATTCGGGTCATAGGGAGACCAGACAGAAGGGCATTGCAGTAGTCAAGGCAGGGAAATTATGAGGGCATGGATGAGGAGTTTGGTGGTGACAGACAGGGCCGGTTCTGGACTTTTTGCAGCCTGAGTCAAACTTGTGAAGATGCTGCCCCCCCCCCCCCATAGGTAGTATAATTATTGCCCCCAGTATAGGTAGCCTGGAGGGAGTAGCAGCCAGAAAAGGGGGAAACGGGCACATCGGTGGGAAGGTGGTGGGGGTCGGACCCCCCTCCCTCACCTGGGTCCCCCTGGTGTGCGCTCCCCCTCCAGCTATTAGCGCAGTGTACAATTATCAGGCAGCGGACAGGGAAGTGATGACTCACCTCCTTGATGTTCCAGCGCGGTGTTCCACCACTCATCACTTCCTGCAATGCCATCCACTGTACAGTACGGTGGGCGGCATTGCAGGAAGTGACGAGCAGTGAAACGCAGCGCTGGAACGTCAGGAAAGCGAGTAATCCCTTCCCCGCCTGATAATTGTACACTGCACTAATAGCAGAAGGAGGAGCACAGCCCGGGGGACCCAGGCGAGGGAGGGGGGGGGTCTGACCCCCCTCCCCACCACTGTGCCCGCTGCCCACCTTCCTGGCTGCTACCCCCTCCAGCTTGGCGGAACCCAACACCCACGGCCAGGGGCGCTCCGCCCCCCACTTCTGCCACCTGAGGAACCTGCCTCACCCTGTCTCATGGACGGCCCGGGGCTGGTGACAGAGGTCAGGCAGCTCCTTTTCCCTCACACCTCAGGTTCGATTAAGGGCCCTTCACACAGGCAGCTGAAAAGCGGTGAGCAGTCTGCTGCTCTCCTACACCGGCTGGGCGCTTGTTGGTGCCCTTTCCTGGCTCTGTACAGGCGGCCCCTCCCACGGAGTGAGATCTGAGCGCTTCCACGCTCCGTCTCCACATGTACCGATCCACCACCGCCCAGTAGCACCACCGCGTGTCAAAGGGCCCTAGTGTTACACAGGGTACCTCCAGAAATGTAGGCAGTGCTGGGCTAAAAAATTCTTTGCAAACATGACTGAAAAAAAAAAAAAAAATGATACAGTATATGCAAAACAACATTTTAACAAACAAAAATAAATAAAATCAAAATATAAAATGTGTAAACTAAATTATTAAAAATAATATGACTTTCTAGCAACCTTGTAGAAGTTTCTAAAAGGAATAAAACGAACTGAAAACCGGTATAATTTCCCTTAAAGAATAATTGAGGCACGTGTTAGAGAACACTCCTGTGCCGAGCCTTGCTGCACATAATGGTGTTTGCAGGAATATCCATATCCATTTCCTAAACAATACCTATTAACAAACACCTCAGTGATCCTCAATGCTTTGGGGTTGAACCATATTTCTCCCAGCTGTGCCCAGCCTGAAATATGTCCACCCACAGCTTAATTGCTGCTCATATTACAGTGCACCGGCGACCTGCATGCCTTAAAGCTCAACTCCAGGCAAAATTATTATTTTACCTTTTAAATGCAGCTTCCACCTGTACTGTATAAAGAACAGTCCTATCTCCATCTTCAGCACAGTTCTGCAAAGCCAAGTGCTGAGCACAATGCTGGAACTGCTGGATAATGGTTCTGCTTCTAGCCAGGGGACTATGAATTGATGGAAGACACCCTACTTGCGGAGTGGAGGAAATAATTTGTAAAGTTTGCCACTATACACTAAATCATTTGTGTTAGATCTGATAAACAATCTGTACGGTCCAGAAATTGATAGTTTACTTAAATAAAATTGTGTTAAAAATAAAAATATAGACAAAATTAAAAAATTAAAAAAAAGTAGAGGTGGCTTACCTCTGGAATGACTCGATTTGTAAATAAAACGTAGGTTTTATCAGCACAGGCAACACGGTTCGTGGGTGCAATCCCACTTCCTCAGGCCAAGTAAAGTTCCTCCAAGTTCTAGGCTATACACCCGATGTCACTTTACTTGGTCTGAGTCATTCCAGAGATAAGCCACCTCTACTTTTTTTTTTTTTTTAGATTTTATTACTGTTTTTAACAATTTTATTTCACCCTCCTCCCCCTTGTTGTGTCAGTATCAACTAGCTCTCCTAGGTGGGCTTTTGGACCACAGTGACAGTCAACTCTTGGTTCCAATCCCCTTTTCAAAAGTAAGAGCAATCCCATTCAGCTACACTTCACCTGGACTACCCAAGTGGGGACGGGTCATAATTCTCCATCTGCCTCATGTGGTTGGTTGCCCCTTGTTGCGATCCGCGTTTGTAAGATTATTTTCTCATTTACTTTTTCGAATCCAAGTGAAATATTGCGGCTATTGGGCTCCTGTTGCCTCTGTAGTTTTTTTTCCTCCTACTTCTCCAACCACTTTCCACCAACATGTATTACACAAGTTTTCAGTAGAAATCTTGTTTAAGGCCCCATTCACACTCTGCAACGCAAACCGTGATTTTGCATTGTGTTGTTCCACGATTGCGTTTTGCAATTTTAATTCCAATGAATGAGAATGGCGACAGATTTGCCGGGAAAATGCTACATGTAGCACGTTTGCGATCATCAGAATTCGTAAACAAGCCACAATCGCTGCAGTGTGAGTAAACCCATAGTCCGCCGCCTTCTTTCCTATCTCCACTTTCCTGTCCATCTGCGCTGCGCTTTGCTCACCTGCGGTGAGCGTTCATGCAAGCTTTCCCCACCCCTCTACATACCGACGGGAGATGCGAAAGAGGACGGAGATAGTATCCCTGAGTGACAGTGGGCCGGCTGCAATGACACAGCCACTGCGCTCTGTAATGAATCAAGTGAGGAGCAAAGTCATTGTTGGGCAAACAACAACTGAGCTCTTGCCGGAGCGCCCCGCTAAAAGGCTCTAGGGAGAACACTGAGGCATATTCTGAAGCAGAATCACAGCCTAGTGAAATAGGCTATTTTCGAATAGCGTATGGACATGGGGGGTGCAAACTGTTGACTTTTTCAAACATTGCACCCGAATCACCACTTCGGTGCTTAAGTGGAAATAAACATGGCAGCCTCCATGTCACTATCACCTCGAGTTCACTTTAAGGCTTTATTTTATTTATATTTTTGGAGCAGGAGCCAGTTAGTTTTTGGGATGTGGTGGTAAAGCAGAGTGAGTAGAGAAAACACACAACATACAAACTCCACGAAGATGGTGTCCAGGCCTGGACTTCAATCACCTGACTAAACCGGCTATAAGAGATAGATCCTCCTACTTACTACTTCCTGTATTTACTGGCTAGGCCAGTAGTTCTATGTGCTAAACAGAGACAAGGGTAAGAATCTGCCATAAAAGTTTACTAAAGTATCTGCAACGTACAGCTGCATCATCAGTGATGAAATCAGAGTGCTACATTAAATGCACAGCTGTTAATAGAAGCATTGCCTGGACGCCGCATCCCTTGCTTGTGTGTGCAATGCTGTACCTTTACACCGCATGCCACATAACTGTATTATAAAAATCCACTGCTCAATGACAGGTTCTGTCCATAGCCTGACAGCTCATAGGATTACACAGCAGGGGATAATCCAGTATGTAATTCCAATCAGACTGCAGTTTATGACCTGCTGAATTATCCACCCTTATCACAGGTGACACTTTGGCATGATAGTTACAATGAGAAAGTGAGACGGGGACTATAATACAAGCTTCTGTAATAATACCCTCACAAAGCTGACAACCCACATGGGCTGAAAAGCTGAGATATCGCAAATCCTTTAATGATGTCACTTTGCTGGAATAAACTAATAGCGCCAGGTGTGCGCACAGGTGCAGCTGCAGGGCTCAGGCTCAACTCAAGGAGGGCTTCATCTGGCCAACTAAAATCTTCTTTATGAGAAATAAATGCCAAAATTACTAAATAAAAAGTTTGGCTTCGGGTCACTCTATGTCAAATTACCTGAGGTGAAAATAAACTTATGATATGATGAATTGTATGTGTAGTACAGCTAAGAAATAGAACATTAGTAGCAAAGAAGAGTCTTATATTGTTTTCCAGTACAGGAAGAGTTAAAATTCTTTAGTTATCTATGCAAAAGACCTTCTCTGAGCTTTTTGACCCACTGGGTTGAATACAGTCCTGTTTTCTGAATCACTCAGGGCTCGTTCACACTAGGGGTGTTTTTGGCCTTTTTTCAAGCACAGGCGATTTAAAAAAGAAAAAAAAAACGCCCACAAAACACTTGTGCAATAAATCTCTGTGAGAAGGTTCATATCAGCGTGGTTTGTGCGCTGTGCGTTCAGCAAAGTGGTGCCTGGACCATTTTTGGGGCGTTTTTGCTATAATGGAAGGTAGAAAAGCACTAAACGCTCACCAAACCGCTTTGTGCGGCGATTGGATTCGTGGTTTTTAGATTAAATTGCATTTATTCTTTTCCAGGTCAAAGAGTTCACTTCCTGACTTGCGTCAGGGAGTGAATCTCAAAACCGCTCTGGCAAAGCACTTAGAAAGGCGCTTTTTCAAAAAATGCAGCGCGCAGTGGAGCGCTGGGAGGGGAAATAAAAACCGCGCACAAAAACGCAATACGCATGCGTTTTTGTTTTTAGGTGTGAATGAGGCCTGAAACAGCAAAGAAACAGTGAGAAACAGCTTGAGATGAGGTTTTATTGCAGGAAAGTTTGAAGGGACATTATTTCTGCTTTGTTTTACAGCTTAAAGAGACTCTGTAACAAAATATTCAGCCTTATTTCTTCTATCCTATAAATTCCTATACCTGTTGTGGTCTGTCTTACTGCAGCCTTTCCTAGTTACACAGTGGCTGTATTATCTCTGTTATATAATCTAATCTTCTTTCCTCTGACGGCTTAAGTTCTCAGGCACTCAGGCTGGAATGTGCTGCTCTGCTTGTGATAGGATAGAAGCTATACACACCCTTTCCACGCCCCCTGCAGGCTCTGTATGAGTCACAGACTGAGCTCCTCTTAGCCTATCACATGCCATGTCTTTTGTTTGTAAACACTGCCTAAAACTGGCAATTACAAGCCAGGAGTGCAGCAGGGAGTGGCAGAAACGGCACAGAGGGGCCCAGGAGAACAGAATGGTATGCTTTTTATTGTAAGAATTTTAGAGTACAGATTCTCTTTAAAAGACAGAGTATGGTTTCTAGACTGCAAATATTACAGAATGACGCCATATGACAAATTAATAATATGAGACTCTTCTTTGCTACTAATGTTCTATTAATGATCTGTAGGACACATACAATTCATTATATCATAAGTGTTTTTTCACTTCAGGTTTGCTTTAGCACAGCTTTCCATATTGACCCACCACTATTTTGGTAATTCTTTTGGGTCCCAAGGCCGGATAAAAAAAAAAATAAAAAAAAAAAAACACATTTTTGCCCTCTTTGCTCTCTGGTTTTAGTTTATAGTATTTCAAAATTCCCACCTGAAACAAGTGTTATATAAATTGAAACTGCACAGCTTCTACCCAAGACAGACAGCTGAGATAGGGGTCCAATATTCATGTTTTGCATAGTCTTTAATAATATTGCAATAAGATTTGGTCTGAACAATTTTTTTTTTTCTGAGAAATTAAATTCAGAATTTTGGATTGCTTCTCTCCAATGGTGACATGATCAGAGTGTAAACTCTGAAAAAAATCCCATGGCATTCTCAGACTGAGAACTTCTATTTAGTTACCTGCCTCTGACACAGGAGACCGGGGTTCGAATCTCCGCTGTGCCTGTTCGGTAAGCCAGCACCTATTCAGTAAGGAGACCATAGGCGAGACTCCTCAACACTGCTACTGCCTATAGAGTGCACTCTAGTGGCTGTAGTTCTGGCGCTTTGAGTCCACCAGAGGAAAAGCGCAATATAAATGTTCTGTATCTTGTCTTGTGAATTATCTTGGGGTCCTTGTGGGAGCAAAAGGAATAAATACTGTATATTCCCTAGTACAAACCGAGATTTTCTGTTTCTAAAATGCCCCCCAAAACTAAATCTCGGTTTATACTCGGGTCCAGCGGGACGAGCGGGCCTGACTTTTCTCCCTTCACCATACAGCGTTGGCTGATGTCTTATTGTCCCCCTCCCCCATAGAGCATTGCCTGGTGGTTTTGTGGCCCCTCTTCCTCCCTGCATTCCGAAAAGCAAGAAGGTGAATTCCGCTCTACCTCGGTCAAGAAGCCAGTGCTGGAACTAGGCGACTGAACCCAGAAAAGGAGGAAGGTTCCGCGCAATGTCTATAGTCACAATATATCTAACTTTATTGAAACCGGTGAAAGCCAAACAGCCAGGTAGCCGACATGTTTCGGACACACAGGTACCCAATCACAGCACCATGTGCACCATTGTGCAGAACCTTTGTTCTTGTTCTGTTCCTTAATAGCAGAGCAATGGCTGTGGAGGACTGTGTCTTCTGTCCCATTCGGCCTCTGGCGTCTGCAGCTTGCTCTACCTCCTGGCACGCTGAGTGCAAACGCTAGAGGCAGAATGGAAGTTACAAAGAGTACCGGCGCAGTGTCATCTGGGCCTGGATCAGGTGAGATTGTTCTTGAACCACCTAGGCTACCATTACTCTGCTATTAGTAGAAGTAAGGAGGCAGAGGGGCAACAAGACCACCAGGGAATGCTCTATGGAGGAGGCAATGGGACCACTAGAGCCAGGTAGGTTGTATGTGGGGAGGGAAGGGGGGGCACAACACATCAGGTCGGCTGTATGGGGGGGAAGGGACAATGGGCCACTAGACACCAGAGCTGTATGGAAAGATGTATGGGGGGGGGGGGGGGGGGGTCACTAGACCACCACAAAAGCTATATGGGGATGTGAAGAGTAGCAGCCTTGGTTTCTACCCTAGGTTTATACTCGAGTCAAACAATATTTCTTTTTCTAGTGTCTCAAAATAAAAAAGCAATATCTCAGTTTATATGGTAAGAGTACGTAAGAGGAAACCTTTCTCAAATATACAGTTACTTGTATTTAAATGACCAGCTGTACCCTACATATTTAGTCTCTGTACCATATCCACCCCAAAAATCTCAAAATAATATTTACGTAGTAACAACATAAAAGTATGGACTTATTCGGAGAGCGTTTTCAATTTTTTGGGGAACAAACAAAATGTAACATATCCCTCACTTACATCTAAATTATAAGACATGCAATATCAGAATTAAATGTTTATTTAACTTCAGAGTAATTTTGGAAATTTGGAAGGTCAGTTTGTCACATCTATCTGTATAACACACTTGTTGGGCAGTTCAGTCACCTGACTATGAGTGCCTTTCAGCTGAATAGCAGCATTTGGTGACATCACGTAACATGCGGTGGTGTTATCCAGTGGCTACAATCACATAGACTGTCACAGGGGCAAACCTTTCCAACATCCATGCCATTCGCTGCCAAGCGCCTGACCAATTCACGGGGGCAACTGACATGCAGTCCTTCAGCCTCCCATAGAACCCAGGGGCCTAAAAAATTAAAGATTTTTAAAATAATACTGTTGATAACAGTATTAAAAACTGTGTAGATCTAGCATGGAATCATTTGTTTGCTGACAGGTACTCTGGAGGTCAGCTGACTTTCCATACATTTAGTTGGGATGCATTGCTGAGACACATACCAGAGCATACAGGACTGCCTGCAGAACAGTGCCAGGTACCCCTGAGGTCAGCTGACTTTCCATACATTTAGCTGGTGGAGGCTGGAGCACAGAGGACTGCTTGCAATGTCAGGTACTCCTGAGGTCAGCTGACTATCCGTACATTTAGCTAGGATGCTGAGACACATAATGGATCAAACACCACTGCTTGCAGTGCCAGATACACATGAAGTCAGCTGAGACACATAGAGGAGCACACAGGGCTGCCTGCAGCACAGTGACAGGTACTCCTGAGGTCAGCTGATATACATAGCTGGAATGCTGAGACACAAATTGGAGCACACAGCACTGCTTGCAATAACAGGTACTCCTGAGGTCAGCTGACTGTCATACATAGCTGGGATGCTGAGACACATACTGGAGCTCATAGGGCTGCCTGCAGCACAGTGACAGGTAGATCTGGTGTCGTGCTGGAATGAGGAAGGGCGGTGCTGCCCAGCAGGAGGAAGGAATCCCTGTTTCCCTCCAGCACTGCACATTGTCCACCCCCCTTCTTCCTCCTCCATGCAATAGGAGCGTGGCTGCTGTATATACTGAACGCATTGCTGCAGCAGGTATCCCTGCACAGAGACACGTGTGCTGCTGCCTGGAACACATCACATCCTGCTGCTGCTGCTATCATGTCAGCAGTCAGCACAGGCCTATCGCTGGCTGCTGCAGCTGCCTACCTAGATTCCAGCGTGCGCCCCCTTCTGCTCCTCCTCCGGCAGCTTGTGATCGTGCACAGGGCGGGGGGAGAGCCTCTCTGCCGTCTCCGAGCCTCTTCCTGCTGCTGACGTTCACTGTGTCTGTCCGCTGCGATCACAGCACACAGGGGAAGGCTGAGCTACAATGACACGTTGCACAATGTGGTTGCCTATGTGTATTCCGAGGAGGGGATCAGATTTCACTGCAAGACTTGGAAGGGCTCCTGTCTGATATTGTTTGCATTGGCTTAGCATGGTGTGCCCGGCCATTGGTTAACTACTTCAGTGCTGCAGGCAATTGTTACAAAGCCTACTCTAGGGGGAAAACCTGTGATTCCAGATAATAGTCTAGTACAGAGGAAGAAATGGTCAGTCAGTAAAATTATCATAATTCAAGCTTGCATGCAAATTGTATGCAACTTGGAATTGGACTGATCAAAATTGGTAGGGAGTGTATTTGTCCAGTCTTATTTCAAACTGCTTAAATGACAGATGTGAGGAGGAAAAAAAAAACACCCAGGGCTTCCTCCAGCCCCTGGCAGCCAATACGACTCTTGCCGCAGCTCGGCTTCCCACAGGTGGCCCAGGTCCCCTCTATTGGCATGTACTGCTCATGTGCATGGCCGTGCTGCTTGTGAACTCGCTCACAAGGCCTGGAGTGTTTTGCGAAGAAGATCTGCACCTGCGCAGAACACTCCAGACCACGTGAGCGCGATCACAAACCGCGCGCTCGCACAGGCGCAGAAGATGCTGACCTGGTGAGGTCAGCATCTTCTGGCTGAGAGCGGAGCTGCGGCAAGGACACAGGATGGCTGGAGGAAGCCCCGAGTAAGTAGATCTTTTATTATTTTGCTCGGAACTTCCCTTTAACGAATGCCTAATGCCAATTGGCGTCAGGAGGGTGGCAGACCCAGGACCGCCTAACGCCAAAAGGCGCAAAGTCCTGCGGCGGGGTTTTGCAGGATATTATGCGCGTGATTGCCAATTGGAGACTGTTAGACGGCGAAACCACTGTCTATTTACAATGTACAGCGCTGCGATCTACGGCATCACTGTACTGGGGACAGCCGTGTCACTCGGCTGTCCCCTACAGAGGAACATGAGCAGTCAGCTGTCATATGACAGCCGGTGATTACAAAGGTATTAAAAAAATTCACAAATAAATGAAAAAATAAATAGGGCAGCAAAATCAGAGCCCACCAACAGAAATCTATGTTGGTGGGCAGAAAAGGGGGAGGGGGGAGAATCACTTGTGTGCTGAGTTGTACGTTCCTAAAGCGAGCCCTTAAAGCTGCAGTGGCCTGAATTGCAAAAATAGCCTGGTCACTAGGGGGTTGTAAGCTTATGGTCCTGAAATGGTTAAAGTGAACGTAAGATGAAGCAAATTAAAAGTTTCATACATATCTGGGGCTTCCTCCAGCCCCTTCTGCCTGATCGGTCGCTTGCCATCCTCCTCTGCTGCCTGGATCCTCCGCTATGGCTCCTGGTAATTCGACATGTCGGCGTGTAGTGCGCGGTGCGGCTGCATGCGCTCTGTCGCGCTCCTGCCGCCGGACTGTGCCTGCGCTGACAGGCCAAATTACTGGGAGCAATAGCGGAGGATCCAGGGCGAGTAGGACAGCAAGGGATCAATCAGGCAAAAGGGGGGTGGAGGAAGCCCCAGGTATGTATAAAACTTTTAATTTGCTTTGTCTCAGGAACCTGAAGGCTAGGGTCAACAAAAAGGGTGGTAACGCAGATTAACGCTGTGTTACCGTAGCATAAAGTAGGTACAGTAAAGCATACAGTCAATGAAAAGATGCTTTCCTGTACCTGATAATGTGTGCGTTTAGAGGTAACGCACTGCAGCAATGCGTTACCATAACGCTACAATGCAATGCTAATGTCGCACTGTGAAGGTCACATAGAGTTTTCATTGCATTGCAGTAAGATGAGTTATAAGACTTTACAATGCAGCCCCGCAACGTCCCTTGGTGAACCTAGCCTCAGGCTACGTTTCCACTGTAGTGTGCAATTTTCTCATCCAAAAAATCGCATTAGTCAAATATAACAGAATCTGCCTAGTAACCGCTTAGTCATGACTTTTGACAACTTACTGCAACCATGGATTTAATATAAGTTTTGTGCAAATAATGCGACAATTTGCGTTGCCTATGCAAAGCATTGTACGTGATGTCCGAAATAAGGATGCAGGACCACCGATTTTTTTCACGTGTGCCTACAAAAATTTGCATTGAATGGAAACAGCCCCATTCACTACCATTAGTTGCCGAATTTTCTGAGAGAAACATCTGACACAAAACACACAAGTGGAAACCTAGCCTTAAAGGGGAACTGAAGAGAGAGGTATATGGAGGCTGTCATGTTTATTTCCTTTTAATCAATACCAGTTGCCTGGCAGCCCTGCTGGTCTATTTCTCTGTAGTAGTATCTGATTAAAACCAGAAACAAGCATGCAGCTAGTCTGGTCAGATCAGACTTATAAGTCTGAACCACTGAAACACCTGATCTGCTGCATGCTTGTTCAGGGGCTATGGCTAATAGTATTAGAGGCAGAGGATCAGCAGGGCTGCCAGGCAACTGGTATTGTCTAAAAGGAAATAAACATGACAGCCTCCATATACCTCTCTCTTCAGTTCCCCTTTAAAATGTGTGTGCTGGCTGGAAGAATTAGGATGTCATTGACCACAACTAGTATGAGGTTAAAATCTCTTGCATTTTTGTTGTGTCATAATCTGAGAGCATTTCCTGTCCAGAAAGGAAGTTGGGAAAGTTCTCGCAGAGTGATAGACACAGTACTTCAATGTAGAAGGCAAAGCCTGTCATGTAAGGTACTACACCTGTGATTTTTATTTAAAAAAAAATCAGACACTTACCTGACGGGGAGCCTCTGGATCCTAATAAGGCTTCTCCTGTCCCTCCTCTGCAGCCCTGATCCAGCGCTGGCACCCCTGCACAAGCAGCCGCCATAATATTTACACTTTCCTGCACAGGTGCAGTATCAGCTTCATGCTCAGGCTCCAGCAGAAATAGCCAAGCCTGGGTCTGTTCTACTGCGCAGGCGCTGGCACTGTACCTGCGGTAGGCTCCCGGCAAGCATATCTTAGGGGGTTGTAGCGCTGCATCCCCTCTGGTGAGGAGTACGGGGAAAACTCTTAAAGAGGAACTCCAGTGAAAATAATGTAGTAAAAAAAGTGCTTCATTTTTTACCATAATTATGTATAAATGATTTAGTCAGTGTTTGCTCATTGTAAAATCTTTCCTCTCCCAGATTCACATTCTGACATTTATTACATGGTGACATTTTTACTGTGGGCAGGTTATGTAGCTGCTCCTAGTTGTTTTGGCTGTTAGAGACAGCTGTAAACAGCTAATTCCTGTCTGTGAACATTGTTACATTGTGGCAGTTTGCCCAGAGTACCGCGGTACTCAGAGCTTCTTGTGGGAGGGGTTTCAGCACAAAATCAGTCATACAGCGCCCCCTGATGGTCTGTTTGTGAAATGCAATAGATTTGACATGTAAAAGGGGGTATCAGCTACTGATTGGGATAAAGTTCAATTCTAGGTTGGAGTTTCTCTTTAAGGATCCGGAGGCCTCCCCCTCCCGAAGAACATAGCCCCTGGGGCGTCTCTCGGCAAACTGCGGCCTGCGCTGTAAGTCTGGCCCGCTGATAGGCGGTGGGATTCCTCTCCTTCCCTCCCTGCATAGGCGCGAGCAGGGGGGTTTAACTCACCTGATAGCCGATCCCAGCATCGCGTCTCCATGGCAACAGGGCGAAACAACATTGGAATCGGCAATCAGGTGAGTTTTAACTCACTCTTATCGCCTGCTTGCAACTCTGCAGGGAGGGAGGAGTATTTTAGGAATGTTTGGTCAGGCCTGCCCTGGGGCAGTTGTTTTCCCCTCAGGTACACTTTAAAGGATACCCAAGGTGCAGTAATTTCTACAAACGGAGGGAGCAGTCATGTATAGGCAGCAGTCCTCAGGCCCACCGCTCCTCCATCCCCCTTTATTGCCATGTAAATGCCCTCATACATCGCGACAGGTTGCGCACTACTTCACAAGAGGTGGCCTGTTTTTGATCGCGGGTTTGGGACCACTAATGGATTAAAATCTCCTAACCAATCACATTAATGAAATCGATCCAATTTTTGAATCGCACCAAAAAGTGTTTTGTTTACATAGGCCTTGTTCACACTTTAAAACACAGTTGGTCATGCCTTTAGATGCGGACACACCTTTGATGGATGTCGCCCGTCCGGGATTGGGACCCAATCCGCTTGGGTGAAATCACTGGGCTGGGATGCACAGACGCGAGTCCGCTGTGTAGCAGACAACACTCTGTGTTGCTATGCTGGGGGGCGGGGAGATGACAGAGCGTGCATGGCATCACAGATTATCCTAAAACACACTGTAGTAAGCAAGTTTGGACAACGTGGTCTATTGCAGCGCAGGGATGTAAACATACCTATATATCTGTATGGGCAGTGTGTTCCCATGTAGCAGTGCACATGGTCCCTTATTCAATTCACTTTTACGTTTTCTCTTAGGTCAGGCATGTCCAAAAAAGTGGCTCTCCAAGCCTTCTCTGGTGGCCCATGAGGTTATCTACAATTGTTAATTCCATGGAACCCTCAGGCCATAGCTGAGATCCCAAATCCAGGGGCAACCTTGTATTGCCACACTGCCACCCCCTTTGCTGGCCAGTAGGTTATCAGCCACCACTGTAGTAGAAGCAAGCCACTGATTAGCAGCCTCCACTATGCCAGCAACTTATCTGCACTATAAATAAAGGAGAAATATTTATCTCCTGCTGAATTTGTAAGTTTACCCACTTACTAGAAAATGAGATTGTAATGTTTTTAGACATTTTAGTCTACTGAAAAACCAAAAACTCCAGAAAAAATACATTAAAGTTATATCCATATAATTAAGTGGTAGTGGATGCCCAAGAAAAGGTGACTTAGTAATTAATGAAGAAACTTGTTGGTAAACACAGCAGTTTCTTGTAGTTGGTCACCAAGTTTGCACACAACTCATGAGGGATTTTGGCCCACTCCTATTTACAGAAACTCTCTAAATCATTAAGGTTTCTTGGCTGTTGCTTGGCAACTCAAAGCTTCACCTCTCTCCCAGAGTTTCTATTGGCGTTCTTCTTGTATAGCCACTCCCTTGTTGCCTTGGCAGTATGTTTTGGGTCATTGTCATGCTGGAAGATCCACCCACAGCCCATCTTAAGTTCTCTGATGAGATCTTAAAGTACATTGTATTGCCCATTAACCCAATCCTCCCCCCCCCCTCCCCTCCCCCCAGAAATACAGCCATAAAGCAATATGTTTCCACCTCCGTGTTTGATTGTGGGGATGGTGATCTTTAGATCATGCTCTGTATTTCTACCTCCAAACATGGCAGTCCGAGTTGATGCCAGAAAGGTTTACTTGGCTCTAAGTACAGGTCTTTTTCCCAAGCCTTCACTGAATCATTTAGATGTTCACTGGCAAACATAGGCTGAGCCTTTACAGGCACCTTCTTGATCATGGGAACCTTGCAGGTACTGCAAGATTAAAATCCATTACAGCGCATTGTGTTACCAATGGTGTTCTTGGTGATCTGCTTTCAGATCATCATCAAGCTCTTTCCTTTGGTGAGCATCCGACTGCTTACCTCCTCATCCTCCTATGCTGTAAGCAGAGTTACGCCGGCCCTGCATTCTCCCATCATGACACCCGGCTGGGAAAAATTCTGGTGAAAACACTGAGCCCATTCAAACATTGTGTAGCTCTGCAATCTTGTCCTGAACATACTTTGACAGCTTTTCGGTCTTGTCCATAATGATGGAGAAAAATGTAAGAGAGTGGAGGCGCCTAAAAGGTATATAACAATGACAGCAATATAAAAAGGAGCAGTATGGTAAACTTACCTCTCCTGTGGAGGAGTAGCAAATGTAGCAATCAAAAACTCAATTGAGATATTAAAGAGTTTATTTCACAAAAGGTTCAGACAACCCTTTTTTGGGGTTATTTCCCGCTTCCTCAGTTCAATAAAACCATCAAAAAGTGCCTCTTACCTGAAATCTAGTAAACTTGAGCACCTCCTTTTTTCCAGTCCTTTGTTTCCGTGGTTCACCCCACATCAGACTTGTTCTAACGGATATCTTGATACCACAAAGGAACGCCAGTTGGAGACATACTGAATTAGTTTCCGTTCCTCGGTTTACTTGGTCCTTGGTCCACCCCACATCTGACTTGTTCTTACAGATATCCTGATACCACAAAGGAGCACCAGTTGGAGACATACTTAGTGTCCTTCTGGTCGTCTGTTGCTTTGGTCCGCCACATATCAATCATGATGGAAAGGTTGTAATGGAGGAAACTGATTCTACGGACAGATGTGGTTTATGCACATAACTCGTTGAGATCAGAAGTTTCGTTAATTTGTTGATTGAAATCTGTGTGTCACATGGGCACAAAATCAACCTATAGGAGCCAGAATTCTGGCTGGGACATATGGATTCAAATGCTTATTTCAGTCAATGGCAAGCAAATCAATTTATAACTTCAATGTAATGTTTGACATTGGTTCAGGACTGTGAAGTTGGCACAAAAATGATCAGACTCCTCAGTTTGTGAAACCACCGACTCCAGGTACCCAAAATGAGTCCAACTCCTTAGTCTAATACTTACCAGGGCTGTGAAGTTGGTACAAATATCATCCGACGCCTCAGTATATAAAACCACCGACTTCAGGTACCCGAATATTACTCCGACTCCTCAAGTCCAATTCCACAGCCCTGCATTCTTTCTATCTTCAATAAAATTATAGTAGTAGCAGTAGGGTATTGTACCGTGTTAGCCATCAGTAAAAGCAAGAAGTTTTAAATCAGGATGATACCATTTATTGGCTAACTACAAATGAATAAGAATAAACAAGCTTTCGGCCTTGCAGCCTTCGTCAGGTTTATATCCTGTTAGTTTGCAAGCTGGTGGTACAGACAGCTTATATACATGCAATGTTGCATGTATATAAGCTGTCTGTACCACCAGCTTGCAAACTAACAGGATATAAACCTGACGAAGGCTGCAAGGCCGAAAGCTTGTTTATTCTTATTCATTTGTAGTTAGCCAATAAATGGTATCATCCTGATTTAAAACTTCTTGCCAATAAAATTATACTAGCAACTAAAATCTACAAACTGTTTCTTTGTAAGTCGGCAAACTTGAAAATGTATCAAGTGATTGAAAAAAATATTTCTCACACTGTATGTAGATGACTTGGCTCAAGTGACCTGAAACTGTGAGGACCAGAGATGTAGACAACCAACTACGACTCATCATCCCCCATTACCCACAATGAGATCAACTTTCCTGTGGTCACACCTTATGGCCCAATCAGCTCATTTGGCATTCCATTCATTATGCTGAACTGTTAAGTGTTCATAGAAGCTCTATTCACTGTGCCACCCAAAGGACATATATTTTCACATTTTGTATGCCAGAAGCTTTCACATTAATGGTATTAGCATAATATCATTGACAATCCATTTGCACATCTTTGTAATACTGAACATTATGGTCATGCACCAATTATAACATCAACAGGAATTATTCTATGTATGTGTATGGCTTTTTATTTTTATTTTTTACGGTTACATAGAATTATTAGCATAGCAAATGTAACCATAAAACAAACCACAATCCAAGTGCAAAAGTTTATGTATCTGTAGATGACATTAACCCCGTGGAAGTCTTTCCTGCATTTTAATTGCTTCTAAAGGGCTATTTTAGACCAGAATAGGAAAGTGTTCCCATAAAATGTAATTGTTATAGGCTTTAATCACATATATTTCAAAACTCAAATAGATTGAGCAGACAATTTACCATCTAAAAGACATTTTAATACTATACAGGAGCCTGAGATGAGGAAATGCTGCATTTATATTAAGAGAGAGAAAACAGTGTTTCATCACCTAGACTGCGAACTTCACTTTAGGTAATTACATTCTCTTTTTTTTTTTTTGTATTACCCAGAGCAATAATTGACTTGGTTATTGAAAAGTGAAATGATTTTCCAGGTTCTGAGGGGAGTTTCGGCTTTATGATGTATAATGTGTAGACAGGCCAGGTATAGGGGGTGCTACTGACATTTTCACTGATCAGCTGTAGAAGATGGCAAACAAAAAGGATGAATTCAGTGTTCTGTATCCTAATTGAATTGAAAGGACAGCCCATCTCAAATCCATCAGGTAGTGAGCACAAGATGGGATTGTGCTGTAGGAGATTTCAGGTAAACTAAACAAAAAGGTTGATCTTTTTGCAGCATGCAAAGCTCTCAACCAGGGGTGTTGCTAAGTTTTTTGTGGCCCCAAGCAGCACATAATTTGTGCCCCTCCCCAAGTCAAAAGCCCCTTCCCTCATAATAATAGGTAGCCAAAGGGGTGTACCCCCGCCCCCCCCCAATAGGTAGCTTTCCAGTATAAGTAGGTGGCCAAAGGTGCACCTCTAAGTATAGGTAGCCAACCACAGCATAAGTAGCCAAGTTGTCCCCCCAGTATAGGTTGCCACACCCAGTATAGGTAGCCAAAGATGTCCCCCAAGTATAGGTAGCCAAGGTGTCCCCCCACTTCAACTATAGAGCATTGGAATCAGCGGCACCCCAAAGAGAGGATAGCAGCGCACAGTAACCCTGTGGCACCCTTTAAATGCAGGAAATTAACAATTACCGCACTTCTGCATCTGAAGTATACTCCATGATCACTGCGCTGCTCTCCCCTCTTTTCACATTACTACTGATCTAAGGTCTGTGTGACGGGGAGGCAGCAGTGGATATAAAAGTCACAGACAGGGCAGCATTGGAGGCCCCTGCTGTGAGTGAGGCCCCAAGAGGCTGCATGGTTTGCCTGGCCTAGCAGCACCCCTGCTCCCAACTGTCCCTTTATTGAACTAATAGTCCCTCTTTGGGAAACAAATCAGCATGTACAGCAAAGCCTGTACAAAAGGTCAAGAGTCCACCTAAAGGACACACACAGGCCACCAGCAAATAGATGACAGAGGCCACCAGCAGAGGGCCAGTGTCTAGGCTTCTATGTATTTTTCCTCTGAGGCACTCATATCACTTCACCCCTCCCAACACCGTGGCTACTCCAGGCAGGGGCCCATCGGCCAGAGGTTATATTACAAGTGTGGCCACCATGATGCACCACCTATAATATAATAACTGTGTCCACAACAACACATCTCCGGTGTGGTGGTGCCTGTATCGGGAATGCAAGATTTTGGAACCCCTCATGGTCTTGGGCCCCTCTGTGGCTGCAGGTGCTGCTACTGCTCTAGTTATGCCTCTGAAACTAACCCAGGGAACTGAATCACTATGTTCTCCAAGACAAAAAAAGCTGTCAGGCTGTGGAGCCTAACCAAAAGTGAACTCTACATTTTGGTTTGTTTGACATTAAACTCATTAACTAAAACTAGAAGTTTTGATGTATCCAGTTTGAGAACTGTTGCCGATAACAGGATATACTGATGCATCCTGTCAATCATCGGCAGGTGCGTATGCTTCTGATGCTCATTCACGGCTGGATTTACATGGCCGCAATTGGTGAAGGGGAATATTTGTTCTAGGAGCCAAATTAAGTGCCTGGAATGAATGAACATGACCCCAATCAGGGGCCACGTTCATTCATATTAATGAAAGTAAAACAGAGGGAAAAAAGAATGAACACTTCCTGATAAAGTAAAAATATAAATAATACATTTAACTGTTATTAATCCCTTACTTCTCCCCTACCCTCCCAAATTTCAAACAAACACTTGATGAAAAAAAAGTGACAGTTTATAACAAAAAATATACATAAGTAGTTACCTTAGGGTCTGAGCTTTTTTAATATGTATGTCATGAAGGTATATTACTGTTATTTTACAGTAGCATTGTTTATTTTAAAACTTCAGAGAATGGAATTGGAAAATTGTGTATTTTTTCATAGTTGTCCTTGTATTTCCCTATAAAATGCATAGAAAATATTGTAATTGCTAAAAATAAGCATTGCCTCTAAAAAAAGCCTAATTTGTAACAAAAAGAACAAGACATAGATCATTTAGGTGTGTTAGATAGTAATAAAGTTATGGCCAAATAAATGGGAGGAGCGCTGAAAGGGGAAAATGGCTTTTGGCAGTAAAGGTGAAATAGCCTGTGGGGTTAAAGAGACACTGAAGCGGAAAAAAATTATGATATGATTTGTATGTGTTGTACAGCTCAGAAATAAAACATTAGGAGCAGAGACATAGGTCTAATGTGGTTCCCAGTGCAGGAAGAGTTAAAGAGGAACTCCAGTGAAAATAATTAATAATAAAGTGCTTCATTTTTACAATAATTATGTATACATGATTTAGTCAGTGTTTCCCCATTGTAAAATCTTTTAAATCCCTGATTTACATTCTGACATTTGTTACATGGTGACATTTTTACTGTTGGCAGGTGATGTAGCTGCTGCATGGTTTTTTGGCAGTTGGAAACAGCTGTAAACAGCTATTTCCCACAATACAGCAAGGTTCCCAGACAGGAAACCGCCAGGAGTACGTACTCAAGAGTTTCTTGTGGGAGGGGTTTCACCACAATATCAGCCATACAGAGCCCCCTGATTATCCTTTAGTGAAAAGGAATAGATTTCTCATGAAAAAGGGGGTATCGGCTACTGATTGGGATAAAGTTCAATTCTTGGTCGGAGTTCCTCTTTAAGAGACTCCAGTTGTTATCTATGCAAAAAAGCCATTGAGCTCTACGACTTTCAAAGTCACAGGTTGTTATCTGAGCTGTCAGTGAAAGATTTTCTTTTTCTCTGCCAGAGGACAGGTCAATAGTTCACAGCCTGCTCTGTAAAAACATTTAGAATGCTGAGTGTTGTGTAAACTGCACATATTAGAGAATTATACAATGTTATGAAAAACACTATATAACTGAAAATAAAAATATGAGAATATGTTATTTGCTTCTAATCTTCTAGTAATTATCCGTACTACACAACCAGTTCATTATATCATTTATTTATTTTTATTCAGTGTCTCTTTAAGTGTTTAAGCTGTGTGCCTTTATCACTAGGCTTTATAGTGTCTGCAGCATCTACTGTTCCAGGGATATTATCTCTAGGAAATAACTTCATAGAGCTGAATAAAGGTACACAGCCCACGAATGCATGATGAATGGGATCCCGCTTAATATCAGTGGATTCATGAATCGGAATCTGATTATGTACAAGTGTTTCCTGGACATTAAGGTCACATTAACAGTTTATTGAAACACGCTGATAAAATGTAAAATGGTCATCTCCTCCCCAAGGCTCCTAATTGTTCCATGATAAATCGCTGTGCCAAGAAATCTATTACAATGTTCTAAATGAGAAAATGTAATTTACAGGGTTGTCTGAAATGCGGCATTTGTTACAGGCTGTAATTGCATAAGTGAGCCACTGTCTTCATTTGTGAATATGGGACGTTTGGCTTCAGGCAGATCCATTTATATTAAAAATATATACTCACCCTGACCCTTATTCTTCATTAGAAGTGCTGCTGACTCCGAGCAGTGCCTGGCCCCCGTAATATATTCAGATTCATTGCCGAAGTCGAATATTGTTGACACTAACTTGATAATGTTGATGAATGTGCGTTTCTAGTGGCCTTATTTTGCTAATGGTGATATTACAGTTTACATTAGCGCGTTAGCCTGAGAGAGACCTGAGCTGTCTTGAAAGATTGCGATTTTAATCTACTCAACCAATAAAGTGTACACCGTCCTTTATCTCTGCATTCTCTTGGTTTTGCTGCTGGCAGTTGCTATTAACAGCTAATGTGGAGCGGTCTGCTGTAAATTTACACTGACCTAAGTGTAGGTGTTAATATTCTGCAACACAACAGGATTTTAATCACATAATCTTTACTGCATTAACCACTTCATCACTAAGGGGTTTTCCTCTCATGGACCAGAGTAATTTTAACCTTTCAGAACTCCTCCCATTCATTTGCTAATAACTTTATCACTACTTATCACACCTAAATGGTCTATCTTGGTTTTTTTTCACCACCAATTAGGCTTTGTTTGGGTGGTACATTTCGCTAAGAATTATTTTTTTATATATGCATTTTAAAAAAAAATGATAAGGAAAAAAATGAAAAAAAAATATTTCTCAGTTTTCAGCTTCCATGGGATTAAACTAATACATGCTACTATAATGAAAACCCACACATTTTATTCACCCATTTGTCCCGATTATTGCAATGTTTAAGTTATGCCCCTAGTACAATGTATAGTGACAATATTTTCTTTGGAAATAAAGGTGTTTTTTTCCATTTTGTGCTTTTAGTTTTCTCAATGTACTCTATAAATAATTACAAGCTATAATATATAATATAATATACTCTTATAGCATACATATAAAAAAAGCTAAGTCCCTCCCAAATGTAACAATTTATATATTATCTTTTAATTTATGTTACTTTAGATTTTCTTACAAGTAGAGGGTTTAGGGTGTAATTTCATGGGTTAACCACCTTGGCGGTAATGACAAGCTCAGCTCATCCATCACCGCCGCGGTGGATTTCTCAGGCCCTGGAGGGTCTTTTTTTTCACCAAATTTTCGGAGGGGGTGTAGCTAGCACTTGGCTAGCTACATCACCCCTCTGATCGCCGCCGGTCCACTCTGGCCCCCCCGATCGCCACTGTTTTATGCCCACCGCCGCCCCCGGAGCACGCGCCGGCGCAGCCTCTCCATAGCCTTCACGGGTCGCTATTGCGGCAATCGGAACTGCGCATGACGTTGATGACGTCTTGCCCGATCATCGCCATAGCAATGCCTGAAGCTATGGCGGAAGTCTCGGCCATCGCGGGATCGCGGCCAAGTAAATATCGCCGGCGTCGATCAGAGGGGGTGAGCAGTACCGGGGGACTTGGGGGGAAAGTGTAGCTAGCCTAGTGCTAGCTACACCAACTTAAACACATTTTTTTTTAAAAAGCCACCCATGGCTGCAATTAAATGAACCCCAGGGTGGTTAATGGGCTTTCAATTTTTTGGTGTATGATTTTTTTTTTGTGCCGTAATTATTTTTGGCACTAGATGACGCCTTACTGCTTAGGAAGCTGAATCACTAAAGTGATGCTTAAGTTAAAACAAAGTGAAAAGATAAACAATTGTATAAACCCTCCTACTCCTAGAAATGCAGGTGTGTCATTTTTATTGTTTTGTCTCAGGTGAATGTAAAAGTCTGTCTCTGTGTCTCAGAGTGCTCAAATATATGAACTATTGTTGTGGAGGCTGAGATTGAACAAAATAGCACCCTTGTGTCCCGCATTGTACTCCAACTGCACACCTGCTTGCTCTGAGACTTCTAGTAATGAAAGACCACACCTGTGATGAAGAACAAAACAGGCACTTGTAATGAAGGACAACACAGACAACACTAGTAATGATGGACAATGCAGGCACATTTCCTACATTTGAACCCAGAGAGATTTCACATCTTGGCTTGCATGGTGAGAAGGTTAGCATGTATTGATTGTTGGGGCCGCTGTCCAAACGCTTCAAAAATGAGAAAAACCCGCCACCAGCAAAACTTTTGTGAGAATCTGGAATAGTTTTACCTCCTTCACCTCTACAGAAAATACATGTAATCCTCGTGTTACCAGGGTTCTAGCACTGGAAGACTTGGATCTAGGACTGATGTCAATGTTCAAGTGTCTGCATTGATGGGTTCTCGATATTGATGGGATCACTATTTCAACAATTCCTAAAGGCCATACTGAAGATCCAATCTTCAGGAGAAATTCCCAGGCGGGACCTTTCTCTTGTTCTGTCTATTTTATTAGGGTTTTTTCCTTCAGGTCAATACTTGTGCTATGTGGAATCTAACACACAGAAATCCTTGTTCTTGACTAGCTTGTCAGCTATTAGAGTCTCGGAGCTACATGCTTTTAGATGCAAAGTAAGGCTGGTTTCACAGTGGGACGTTACAGGCGCACGTTAGAGTAGCCTGTAACGCAGCCCACCGCACAGTAATGAAAAATCAATGGGGCTGTTCACAGTGCGGACGTTGCGTTACATTGTAACGCTGCGTCACAAGACAACGTACTGCATGCAGTACTTTGGACGCGGCTGAGCCGCGTTAGACTGCTTGCACATGCTCAGAAATGTTGGGGAGGAGCGGAGAGCGGCCAGGCACATGGCTAATTAATATGCACTGCACGTTATGACGTGCAGTGTTTACTTCCTGGAGCAGCCGCTCTGTGCGGCGATTGGCCGGCGGGACCACGTGATGCCGCATGCGCACAAGAGTGCGCATCACGGCATCACTGACGCCAGAGTGAGCTGCACAACGCGGCTCACTCTGACGTCCAGATCTAGCACCACCAGGCGTTCCGTTAGGGGGACGTTATGCGACCTTAACGCCCCCTCTAACGCAACGTCCTGGTGTGAAATTAGCCTAACTTAACTAAACTTATTTCGAGGATGTCTACTTTTGCAGCACATGGCACATTTACTTTCAAAAGTAGTCTCCAGCTTCCACTTTACCAGTGAACAGATGTTCCCTGCATTCTACTTGTCTGGAGATTCCTCCTTTCTTCATCCTCTGAATATCTTGACTAATAAAGCACATCTGTCAACAAAGGAACCTATTTAAACTAAGAAAAGTTTTCCAACTAAATAGCACTGCAAATAGACAGCCACCAATTTAGTTTTATTACACGACAGAGAACCTGAGGTGGGCATTTTTGTAACAAACAAAACAAAACATGCTACCTGATCCGGTGGCTGAATCAGGTAGCCTCAATTACCCCCACTCTCAAGGCCAGAAATACCCCTGGAGTCATGACACTGAAAGCTCTGCTCTGTGTGTCTCATTACAGAGCAGAGTGCAGAGCGATGGGGGAGAGGCAAGGCTGCCCCATGAGAGTCAGGTAAGGGGCATTAGGAACGCCCTCAGTGAGGGTTTTGCAGGAGTGCCTCTCCTGCAATGGACGCCCCTTGCCCTCGAGATTTCTGACAAGCTGCAAGTCGGTAATCTCGGGGAGTGGCGGTGCGGGGAGGGTGCATAAAGCAGCACATGGGGGACACAGAAGCATGTCATGGACCAGGGAACATGCCTCTGTGTCCCAACTGCCCCCCCTGCACCGCCTCGATTACAATTGAATTAAGCCTATTTTTCGTAAATCGAGGCAGAGATTATCAGTGTCCTTGTAAAGCAGGTCAAACCATCCCTCAGGGTTTAAATGACGGTTTGGACTGCAGAAACAGGATGATTGGTGCTGCAACAACAGTCACATCTCTGCCGTGCAAGCAACAGTTACTGTTCTAAGTGGTTCTTAGTGTCCATATGCAAAAGAACATTTTGCAATGATCACAGGCTGATCCACTCTTTTAGAACAATTTCTACTTCAAGTAAACTCAAAAGATTGAAAACTAAAAACAAGGAACACCAAGAGCCCCAATAGTGTAATATGTACTGGTAAATAGTTACTAGATAGAGTAAATATTAATACTCACAAACCAGGGTTACCATTAGGCAACCACTGTAAAGGCAGGTGGGGAGATTTTCCTGACCCCACTCAGGAATAAGAAATCACTCTCTGCAGATGAGAAAAAGGGGGTTCAACCCTCCACCCAGGGTGGACTCAATATTATACAGGAGAACAGAGGAGCCAAAAGGATAAAAGGAAGCTGAATGAGCTTAAAAAACCAAATTCATGGTAAATAGAGGAGGTAGTGGTGGACTTACCTCCTCCAAGGAGACACACAGCGACTGTAGTAAAGACAGTCAATATATTTTATTTATGAACTCCAAATATGCAACGCGTTTTGCAGGTTTGATCCCGCTTAGGCCCGGTTCACATTAGCGGTGGCCGTCCGGAATCGCCGTGCCGGAGCCGGACCACTTGCAGAACGGACGGAACGGACGCACGGCAATAGCAATGAAAGCCTATGCGTCCGTTCACATGCGTCCGTTCTGCCGGACCGGATCCGGACTCCGGCGTCCGTTCCAACATGCGCTATTTTTTGGTCCGGCTCCTCCGGCAGCCGTATCCGGGGCGGAGCCGGACTGCACCATCCGGCCAATACAAAGTAATGAGAACCGGAGAGCGCACAACACACTGGCTACAAAAACCGGACGTTCTACCCCACTTCCTATGCATTTTGGATGGGGACCACATGGAGTTCACAGAGTGGGGCAGCAGCGATTTCATGCTGGAGCTCTAGGCAGCAACATGTCTGATATAAGTCTGATAACGAGGAGGCGAACAACAGAGAATTCCCAGGTATACGAAAAATGCCTGGATCCATGGTCCCAACTGCAGTCTCTGTATCCACGGATGGTCTCCACACGTCCACCTGTCTCCAACAATGACCCCAGACCCTTCTGCTGACCTCCCAGACCCCAGGTATTTACAGGTTGTTATCTCCTTAAGAAACCGGATCCGGACCGCAACCGTGTTCACACCGCACGGAAACCGGATGCAAACGGACCGGATCCGGACCGGATCCGTATAGGAACCGTACGGATCAGGTCCGGTCCGGATACGGTGCGGTCCGGACATCCGGTGCGGTTTTGACAAAACCGCAAGTGTGAACGGGGCCTTAATCAGGCAATAACTACGGAGCAATAGCATATGTGGTCAGTAGAAGAGCCAGGCACCTCTTTGACTACCTCCTCTATTTACCAAGAATTTGGTTTTTAAGCTCATTTAGCTTCCTTTTATTCTTTTGGCGCCTCTGTTCTCCTGCATCAAAAGATTAAAAGAGTAAGCTTTTGTTATAAAATTATCCTCAGACTTGGGAATCTGAAGAATACTTTATATACCTAACCTTGTTTAATAATTCTTTGAGTTGCCCAATAAATAGTTATCCTTTTTCAAAACTTTCTGCTTTAACTTGGGTGAATATGGTACAGTACCTTTCTACAAATACAAAGGTCAAATCAATACTGGAAGTACGGCATATTGCATTATTTATCAGGGTACAACAACAACAAAACATTTGTAAAGCGCTTTTCTCCCATAGGACCCAAATATAAACAATGTAAACAAACGTAAACACATTTGAGCACTTTATTACTGTGTGAATACTGTGATGTGATCCAATCATAATTGAAAGTATGTACCAGGCTTAAAGTGGATCCGAGATGAACTTTTACTCCTTGCATAATTGTGTTCCTTACATATAGTTTATAGGGCATTCCTCAAGCCAAATACTTGTTTTGTTTTGTTTTAATACCCTAATTTCCTATAAACTAAACAAGCCACACCCACAGCTTCTCCAGAGTGCCTTGGCGCTTGCAAGGGATTGTGGGATTTCAGTCTGGGCAGGTGAAAAAGGTGTTAGTAGCTATAGATTTCAGAGGCAGAGTTTTCACAATCTGAGAGCTGCAGTGCAGATACAGATCAGTTGCCTGTGTAATGGAGGAGATAAGAGTGGAGTTTTCACAGAATATGCAGATTAGCATGCCTAGATACGGATAAGCTTGCCTGTGTGTGTAATTGTGTAATAGTGACGAGCAGAAAACATGTCTGCTCCCATTATATCACAGGAAAAAATATTAATATACTGTTGAAGCTGTTTGAAGATAGATTTGCTGTGTAAACTATCTAAACTTTAGATAAAATATATGGACAAGTCACTTGTTATATTTAGTTTTTCATCTCGGATCCGCTTTAAGAAGAGACTGTGTAGGTATACTCTCTTACTACATGGAGGTGGTTGAATTGGCCTTTGATCTTTCATTTTCCTAAGACTTTTATCTGGTGTGTGCCCAGCTTTTAGAAGGTAAGAATTCTTTCCTTACTCCAGATGGCAATCAGACAAAAATCTCTGAATCAGCTCCACCAGGAATTACTAGTAATTATAGGATATAGGAGTATATATAGGAGTGTTTTATAAAAGCTCATAGAGCAGAATCCTTCTATAGTAAACGTCAAGTGACCTGGCCAAATAGTTTATATATCAGATTATTACAATATCAGAATTGGTCATACATTGTATATGCATAAAGGCTCATGGTTGGGACCTGGAGTATCTATAGCCAAAGGTTTACTATATCAGAGTTTACTATAACGAGATTCTACTGTATTATGTTTTTACACGGAAGATCTTTTCTCATTCAGACATATGAAAAAGTCACACAGATCACTCAGGACTGTTACTAGTGTACTGGACTCCCATCTGATCTCTAGTCACCTCCTCCCTTGTAATAACGTATCCTGTCTTCTTTCCATCTAGACAGCATGATTCATCATAGGGGAGGGGATGTGAAAAGAATCACATGGGAGTCAGCAAATTCGGCTGTGACTGAATAGTGTTTCAGGGTAACCGTGGATACGTGTGCCTGAAGCACTCATTTTCTTTAGTCATTTATCTGAAACAATGGACAAGCTAGAAGACGACATTTCTCCATTTGTAAACCTTTATCAACAGCCATGATGGCTCCTGCATGTTCACAGTCCAGCAAGACAAAAGAAAAAGCTTTATTTCTCCCCGATAGTCTCCCTAAATATTTATTCCAGCTGCCGCTCGTTTGTAAGGGTTGAATACGTGTTACACTTTCAATAAATCTTGTTTTGTACTTCATCTGATCTTTTCGGGTTGCAATAAAACAGATTGTTTTTAATGGCTGCTCTTGCAATGAAAAATATCTGTGTTAGGTGGGGAGAAAAAAACAAATTGATGCTTTTTCAATTCCATTTAATGGCATAAGAATCTCTGCAGCCTGCTGTGAAAAATATTCTCTTAATGATAGGCCTGTGGCACAACTTAAAGAGTCATCAAGAAATAAATGCTCGGCTGTCTGTTTGGCAGCTTGGTGTCCCTTAATTGAAGTATTATAAGAATCTGTGCGGAGGAATCGCCTCCAGGGTTTTGTAACTAAATAGCATGGACACTTCTGATGAGACATGCAGATGAAGATGTGTCAATTTCCTCCAATTTCTCACTCATACTGAGAACTGATTAATTTTACTCTCATCCCTGCTAGCAAGACTACAGTCATTTATCGCTTCTGGGTAATGGCAACAGTATACAGGCAGTGGTGGCTTTACACAGGTAATTTTGGACTTTTCAGCAGAATTATATTGCAGGGGGCAAGACTGTTGTCTTCAGTAGACTAAGACACTTGGCCTTCCAATATGAACATTAGTCATTGTCTGGAGGTGTGGCAGGGGTGTATCTTAAACTACTCCTGACTCCTGATCTGGTCCTTAAAGGGAACCAGAGATGAAGCATAGGTGAAAATGGAAAAAGATTTCGTACATACCTGGGGCTTCCTCCACCCCATAAGCCTGGGTCGCTCCCACGCCGCCATCTTCCGCTGCCTCCATCGCCGGTACCGAGTCCCGTCATTTCTGCCGGAGGCAACCAGTTGTACGCATGCGCAGGGGCTCCCTCCGGCTTTGTACGCATGTGCCTGCGCAGTACAGAGGGACCACGCTGCGCTTGCGTCGACTGGCCAAAAGTACGGGATCCGGTACCGGCGGACAGAGGCAGCGGAGGACGGCGGCGTGGGAGCGATCCAGGCTTATGGAGCCGGAGGAAGCCCCAGGTATGTATAAATCTATTTATTTTTCGTCTCTGGTTCTCTCTAAAGTGGAATGAAACCCATCATGTCTTCTTTGCTCTAAAATATTATTTACAGCATATTATATACTACCACCATTTTTTTTTTATTAGAACAGCAGTCAATTAGTTAAACACAGGAGTTACAAGCTCAGTGCAGAGAAAGCTGGACGCATCCGAACTGGAGATAATGTTATCTTGTGTTTACTTAAAGGGGCACTACAGCGAAAAACTGTAAAATGTAAAATATGTGCAAACCTATACAAATATGAAGTACATTTTTTCCAGAGTAAAATGAGCCATAAATTACTTTTCTCCTATAATGCTGTCACTTACAGTAGGCAGTAGAAATCTGACAGAAGTGACAGGTTTTGGACTAGTCCATCTCTTCATAGGGGATACTCAGCAAGGCTTTTATTCTTTATAAAGATATTCCCTAAAAAGGATTTAAACAATGATGCTGGCCAGCGTTCGTGCTTCCTACACAGTTTTTTGGCAGTTGGACAGAGCAACTGCCATTTACTAAGTGCTTTTGAAAAAAAAATATATCCCTGAGAATCCCCTATAAAGAGATGGACTAGTCCAAAACCTGTCACTTCTGTCAGATTTCTACTACCTACTGGAAGTGACAGCAACATAGGAGAAAAGTAATTTATGGCTCATTTTATTCTGGAAAAATTGTATTTCTTATTTGTATATGTTTGCACATATTTTAAACTTTACAGTTTTTCGCTCTAGTGCCCCTTTAATTGCATCAAGTGAGGAATGTGACACATTCTCTGACTGTGCAGACTCTCCTGAACATAGACAGATACTCAGAATGCATTTCTGCCTTCAATACAAGATGAATAAAACCAACTATGTATAAAATGCAAAGGCAGCTCTCAGAGCAAAAAAAAATGTACTTTGGGAACTTGTTATTTCTAAATGAATAATAATAATACTTATGCACAAAAGCAAATATGATAACCGTATGGCATATAAAAAGTAGGAAAACATGTTTTTATTGAATATTATGTCAGGGTTTTATAGAGCTTTAATGCTTTTAATATTGTGCTATTACTGAAGCTGTGACTAGGACACAGCACCATCCTCCCCCCTTCAGCGCCCCCTGTGGCCCCGTTCTGCCGGCAAATATGGGCAGGATGGAAGTGGCAGCTCCTCCTCCCCTCTGCTTGTCCTTAGTCCCTACCCCTCCATTCGCTGATATAGTTCCCCTTATGATCCACTGCACACAGCACGCAGGGGAGCTGCGCTGTATGCAGACTTGTGGTGATAGCTTTCACACAGCGCAGTTCATCAGCGTGCATTTTAAAATGACTTCCGGTTTACTTTAAAGGGAACACGAGGTGAGAAGGATATGGAGGTTGCCATATGAATTTCTTTTTAAAGAGAAACTCCGACCAAGAATTGAACTTTATCCCAATCAGTAGCTGATACCCTTTTACATGAGAAATCTATTCCTTTTCACAAACAGACCATCAGGGGGCGCTGTATGGCTGATATTGTGGTGAAACCGCTCCCACAAAGAAATTCTGAGTACGTACTCTTGGCAGTTTCCTGTCTGTGAACCCTGTTGCATTGTGGGAAATAGCTGTTTACAGCTGTTTCCAACTGCAAAAACAGCAAGCAGCAGCTACATCACTTTCCATTAGTAAAAATGTCACCATGTATTAAATGTCAGAATATAAATCAGAGATTTAAAATATTTTACAATAGGCAAACACTGACTAATAATTACAATAGGCAAACACTGACTAATAATTATACAACAAATAAACTTTCTTTTTTTATTACATTATATTCACTGGAGTTTCTCTTTAAACATTACCAGTTGCCTGGCAGTCCAACTGAACCTGTGTCTCTAATACTTTTGTCCATAGACCCTAAACAAGCATGCAGCAGGTCAGATACTCTGACTCAGCTCACTCAGGTTATACTGGATCAGTCATATGCTTGTTCCAGGGTTTTTACTCAGACACTTCTTATGCCAGAAGATTGACAGGGCTGCCAGGCAACTGGCATTGTTTACAAGGAAATCCATATGGGAGCCTCCATATCCTAAAGTATATTTGTATGTAAGAATACCTACTGCATATCAAACAACACTGTGACATGTCTCTTTTTGTGAATTATTGCAAATACTTTCTGTTTTAAGAAAGCAAACTTTTGTTTTCCATAGCATTTTAGTAAGGGGGCTTTTTGGTCCATTGTAGCCCCTTACACACTCCTAGGAGTTCTGGTTCACCATGAGCTTGCTGAGTAGTCTGTAACTCTGGGAGTTTCAAGTCCTACTGCATAGAGCCATATTAATCCATGCCATGCACTGATGATGTGCAACCAATCCGAAACAGTCTGTATGCTTGTTGGATTAGAGTGGCTCTGTAATATTAACAAGCTGACACATTACTGCATTGCAGCGGATCTGGAGGTGTGTTTAGCTTCCAGGGACAACAATGGTTGATGTGCATATTTCAGCAGTGATGCACTGGGAGAAATCTCGTAGCTCACTCCAACCTGAAATATTGCAAAAACTTTCGCTTTTAAAGAGACTCTGAAGCAAGTCTAAAAGTAGGTTATTACTGTAAAGCACTATAGATAGTGCTAAACCGCCACATTCCCGTGGCAAAACCAGGGGTTTATACCCCCCAAATCTGCTCTGCAAACTCGGGGGAGCGCTTCCTGATGAGGCAGAGCTACAGCCATTAGCTCTGCCTCATCAGGAAGCGCGTCAATCCCTGCTGATCGCCGCCTCTCCTCTCTCTTGTTTTCCATAACATTTTAGTAAGAGGGCTTTTTGGTCCATTGAGGAGTGTGTTCCATGAGCTTGCTGGGTAGGCATCCTTACTGGAAAGTCCGTAGTTCACAGAATTTAATAATATGAAATTATAAGATGATTTGCCATAGCAACTTTTTAAACTGAGAATTCCACTTTAAGTATTGCGGTACAGATCCTAGAGGTAGGGTGACCAGTGTGAAGACCACGAGAGCAATCAGCAGAGCTGGCACACAGATATATAAAGCACTGACTTCTGCAGAGACCGAGGAAGGAAGCAGAAATACACAACTGTGGTTTGTAAGTGCAATGAAAATATACATGAGACCTATTATGGTGCCTACTCACTGATCCTGAGGAACAGGATTAATAATTACTGTATTATTGACTGTAATAGGAAAAGGCTTCATCATCAAGGGGGATGAAAACATGTCTGTATTATGTTTCAAGATGGGATTATTACTTCTAATAGTAGTTACCACAGCTCTTATGTTGTAGCAAAACCTTACACATCCGTCTTTAAAGGAGTACTCAGAACCCCTTTAAACTGGCAGCTTTGCTTAGTCTGGATGACATTTCAGGTATTATATATATATATATATATATATATATATATATATATATATATTAACAAAAAGCTATTCTGTGTATTGTGTGTAAAAGTCAACAACTGATCTTAGCTTCCTTGGCAGCAGGGGTGTAACTATAGGGGCTGCAACCCCTTTCGGAGGGGCAGGAGCAGAAGCGCCGTATGCGGGGGGAGAGCTGCCACCCGATTGTTGGGCCCCTAAGGTGTTGAACTGGTGTGGTGTCTAATAGACGCTGCGCCAGTTCTTTTCCTGCAACCCGCAGCTCACCTCAGCATGTGGGAGTCTTCCAGAAGGCAGAGCAGGGCTATGAGAAGATAGTGTCCAAAGCCCTGCACTGGAGACTATTTGTGTCTCCAGTACAGAGCTTCGGGCGCCATCTTCCTGTAGCCCTGCTATTCCTCTCTGCGTGGGAGATTTGCTGCAGGAGGATCGTTGGGGGATTAGCACGTCAGAGGCCGGCCAGGGAGAGGAGACTTCTGCCAGGTGAGTACATTTTTTTTTTTTGCAGGTGCATTTTATTTTCTGGTGAAATGCTGCCCACATTACAATTTTTTTCTAGTGAAATGCTGCCCACATTACAATTTTTTTCTAGTGAAATGCTGCCCACTTTACGATTGTTTTCTGGTGAAATGCTGCCCACTTTACGATTGTTTTCTGGTGAAATGCTGCCCACTTTACGATTATTTTCTGGTGAAATGCTGCCCACTTTAGGATTCATTTCTGGTGAAATGCTGCCCACTTTACGATTATTTTCTGGTGAAATGCTGCCCACTTTACGATTCATGTCTGGTGAAATGCTGCACACATTATGATTATTGTATGGTGAAACATTTCTGTATTACGATTATTTTATGGTGAAACACTGCCCCATTACGATTATTTGGCACCTATTGGGGGGGAGCCCATCCAAATTTTCACAGGGGGCCCAGTAATTTCTACTTACGTCCCTGCTTGGCAGTAACCCCGAGTCAGGCTTGGGGTGGAAAAAAAGAGCCTGATTCAGGGTAGCCGCCGGTAGGTTTGCAGAAACAGTGGGCCTTTCATTTCACCACCACTGGGACCCTGATGCCGGCAGCCATTCTTCTTCTGTTCCTCTGAGGCTCTGGATCCCTCGGGTGAGATTGCCATTTGATGTCATGACGACAGACAGATATTATAGGGGTACAGCACCGCCTGGAGGATGGAGTAAAAACCGCAGCGCTGGATCCAAGGGAGCTGAGAAAGTGCAGGTGCTGCCACAGATCTCACTGCAGTATGAATTTTTCGTGCTTTCAGTATCTAAAAGCGTGTGAAAAAATTGTACCGCTTTTAGACACTTAAAGTCTAGAAATAATCATACCGCCATGGAGGTTCAATGAACTGAGCACCTGGAATTATTCTTTTTTTAAATGAACCTCTTGTGCCGTTGTAGGGCGGGGGTTGGGGTGAGCTGCATTGGTGCTGCTACTGTGGCATCTCATCTGTATGCAGGAGGTCACCATCTTCTCCACAGAGGGCCCCCACAGTGCCGCATTTTTACTTTACCAGCATAGGCGTGCATGCACAGGAGCAGCTCCACATAGGAAAGTAATGCTGCTCACCCCAACCTCTTCCCCTTCGCCGGAACAATAGTAGGCACCTTTCTTATGGGGAGGTTCATTTACAAAAAATATGTAATTTCTGATGCTCAGTTAGCTTTAAACATTATTAGTTTGCATTCAGTGTACAGTTTCTTGGAATATATTTGTGTTCTTTATGGAAACACCTTGCTAATGGTTGTTAGGCTCACGTGGAGGGATTTTTTTTTCTTGAACTAGCTATAGCTAAGCAAGATCTATTTAACGACCTTAGGGCTACTTCAGATAGACACTTCTAGAATTGGTGTGGCCAGGGCCAGAAAGGGCAGACCCTACACCATTCCATGTGCAGCCCCCTCTTCTTGTTTCAAATGCAGTCATGTGAAGCCGGGGCCCCGGCCTATGAAAAGCAGCTGATAGAGATTTGTGAGCAATTTGCAACTGTTTTGCAAAAAGCACAACAAAGTTCTGTTGTAGTGCCTAGCTCCTTTTCCAATGTTTGCAAATAGGTCTAAATCCATCAGGGTAGCCTAGGAGCTCTAGGCCCCAGTGTTTTACAATGGGCCCCCTTGGTGCGCCGTATCATTTGTTATGTATATAGCACTTGAGGGAGCCCCCATGCAAAACTTGCACCGGGGTCCACAGCTTCTTAGCTACGCCACTGGGAGGAGAACTGTCTAATCATGGTTACAACCAATCAAAGTACATATAGAGGTGATTATTACCAGCTTAGCACCAATAAAGAGTTGATAAAGTGGTCAAAGGAGGGCCCCTCTGGTCCAGGGGCCCTCTCTGCGGTCGCTACCTCTGCATCCCCTATTACTATGCCACTGACTAAATCCCATTCATAGTGGGTTGTGCAACATTTGCCAGGCATTCTCATACAAGCCCATCTTGCCACTCCAGAAGAATAAGTTCCTGTCAAATGCTACATGCAGTGTTCATGAACCTTAAGCAGATACTGCAGCTGAAGAATATCAGAAGAAACGCTATAGAACTGTGCTACAAAACCATCTCCAAACTGTCCATGGTTTTAATGCAAAGGCATCACTCCTTGTTTTGTTTTATATCAGTTGTGTTGTGAAACCCTGTTCGCACTCGGACACCTTTTGGTGATGTTTTGCACTTCTCCCAAATGGGCCCCACCAGCCAGACTTTATGCCCCCCCAAATATTTGAAGCTGGAGCTGCCACTGCTAACCAACTGGCCCATATTTTGTTGTACTTCTTTTTGGGCCCCATTTTATTTATTTCATTGATTCATTCTTCAGCCATATTTCTTCACTGGTAGGTCAGTTTTAAAGACTGACCATTTTAATGAGGAACAAAGTGTGGGTAGCGCAGAAAGTCAGTGTTACACAGGCAGGGATGGTTTGTTTACAGCCAGGCAGCAGCATTCTGGCCATTCAGATACAAGGCAAACCTTAAAGTGAACCTCCAGACTAAAAATCTACTCAGTAGCACTGAAAAGGCTTGGTGTTTGTTTAACAATTTTACAGCATCAGAACTTTGTTTTTCTCACTCAAGCCTCATTTTTAGCTGCACTGAAGCTAAGCTCCACCCCATCAAAGAAATCTGCCCCGGGCATTTTTCCCCTGATGCTGTGCAAAGCATGATGGGATTTCTGATGTTGTTATTCTCATTCTGCTGTTTTGGCGCAAATTTGTTTGTTTTTTTATTTGCGTTTTAAAGCATAGCGTGCGCAACTTGGAGGGGTGATCAGGGCACAGGACAGTGGGAACTGTGTCTCATGCTCCCTGTCACATCCTTTCAACCAAAAAGATGGCTACCCCCATGTAATCACAAACATTTGCCTGTTCTTTTAAAACAAGGTGGGTAAGAGATTATATTACCTATTTAACTAACAAAACTAATGTAACTTAATGACAGTGTGTTTCTTTAGGCTGAAGTTCCTCTTTAATTAAGCTATGATTTAGAACCATATAAGCCAAAAATAAAGACTTAACAATGTTGAGAACATCAGATTTATGTTTTATGTTAAAATTTGTTTTTGCCTGGACTTAAAGAAAACCCGAGGCAGTTTGTGACCTAAAAATGATACTTACCTAGGAAGAGGATCCTCTAGAGGCTTCCTGTGTACTCCTGGAGATCACCACCATTGCCCAGGACACATTTAAGGTTCACATCTGTGCTCCCTGCTGTGCACGAGCACAGCCCTGCTGCACCCATGTAAGTACAGCCACGCCTGCACAGTTGCATTGATCTTCACTTTGGGTAAGTGGCTCCGTCTTACTGCGCAGGCTCAGCCATACTTGCATAGGTGCAGTACGACTGCACATGGTCACAAGCTTGTAGGATATGTTCTGGTGGTCCAAGCTTGGCAACGTTGTGGGCAAAGAGGACACAGAAAGCCTCTGGGGCATCTGTTTGTTGTTAAGGTCACAATCGGCCTCGGCTACACTTTAATATGGTGGTGGCTGCATAGTGTAATGGGTAAAGTGAGTCTGAAGCGTAATTATAAAAAAAAACACAGATACTTACCTATGGAGAGGAAAGGCTCTGGGTCCTATAGAGCCTTCCCATTCTCCTCATGGTGTCCTCGTTGGGGCTGGATGGTGTAATGGCTAAGGGCTCTGCCTCTGACACAGGAGACCAGGGTTCGAATCTCGGCTCGGCCTGTTCAGCAAGCCAGCACCTATTCAGTAGGAGACCTTTAGCAAGTCTCCCTAACACTGCTACTGCCTATAGAGCGCGTCCTAGTGGCTGCTGCTCTGGCGCTTTGAGTCCGCCAGGAGAAAAACGCGATATAAATATAATTTGTCTTGTGTCTCGTTCCCCTGCAGGCTCCTCTGTTTTAATCTCCCGCCGCGGGAGACTTCAAAGTCTTCAGAAGCACTTGGGCTCCCGAAGACCATCTTCAGAATCCGGAGTGCTTCCAAAGACTCCTCCCGAAGCCAGCCCAACGCAGAAGAGAGCAGTCTACAACCCATGGGTCATAATGGGGGGCCTGTGGGGGAGCGTGGGGACCCGTGAGGAGACCAGGAAGGCTCTATAGGACCCAGAGCCTTACTTCTCCTTAGCTTAGTATCTTTTTTTTATATTTTTCAATGCTTCAGACTCCCTTTAAAGGAGTTATCCGGGCACAATAAAAAAAATAAATGCTACTTACCGGGGGCTTCCTCCAGCTCCAAGCTCCCAGGACCTCCCTCGCCGCAGCTCTGCCCGCAGCCGTTTGCCGGATCTCCGACCCGGTCCCCGGCGATGACGTCAGAGCGACCTCTAGGTCGCTCTGTACTGCACCTGTGCGAGCGGCGCTGTCAATCACCGCCACGTGGGCCGGAGCGGACTGCGCAGGTGCAGAACTACTGCGCAGGAGCAGAACTACTGCGTCTGCGCAGTCTGCTCCGGCCCACGTGGCGGTGATTGACAGCGCCGCTCGCGCAGGCGCAGTACAGAGCGACCTGGAGGTCGCTCTGACGTCATCGCCGGGGACCGGGACAGACCTGCGGCCAACGGCTGCGGGCAGAGCTGCGGCGTGGGACATGCTGGGAGCTTGGGGCTGGAGGAAGCCCCCGGTAAGTAGCGTTTATTTTCTTTATTGTGCCCGGATAACTCCTTTAAGGACTCTTGCCTCAGACACAGCAGACCTGGGTTTGAATCTTGGCTCTTCCTGTTCAGTAAGCCAACACCTATTCAATAAAGAGTCCTTGGACTAGGCTGCCTAATACTGCTACTGCCTACTGAGCGCACCCTAGTGGTTGGAGCGCTTGCACTTTGAGTCCACCAGGAGAAAAGCGCAATATAAATTTTCTGTGTCTTGTCTATAGTCTAAGCTTAGTATACTGATGTAATCTCCCTAAATATAAATAGTTTTGTCCTACTAACATCTCTGTTTCCTGATCTGAGCTTGCAACAGTTTGCAGAACTCATTTGATGAGCTTCAGCTTCACAACCTGCAAGTTTTCAGCTGAGTTTATATCACTCAAGAGTTACACTTTAAACTTGTCTGTTGGGTGAAATTTGGACTGTGCTTGTATTTGCAAGTTATTGTATCCTCCATATGCCTTTCCCTGCTATCTCGCTGAAAATGAAATGTCAGTTGTGAGGAGCCAGTTCATTAAAGCTTCCAATTTTTTTCCATAGCCGTTTGCACTTTTGTTCGGTCCCAGCAGATGTGATGGAGGCTGCCTAGAGCTGTGTATCCACTGTTACAATCTGGATTAACTGTGGTGTAAATGATGTTCAGTTCTGCTGGTGCCAAGCAAGTCATGTGTGGCGTTCTCATATTGTGCTGTGTGTAAATAAAGATTTGTGAACATTCCAGCAATGCACATTAACTAAATCTGTCTCCATTGTTATCTGCACTGTATTCATTGCGTCTTCATATTTTTGGCTACTTATGGAGAATATTAGCAGATTGTACTGTTGACATGGGGTTATGGTAACAGGAAATGAATAGGTTGCGTAGACACGGATTACATTAGTGCTGGCTAGCTACTAATTAACTAATTGTTTTTAAACAGTAATGTGGTGTATGGTGGCTTGTAAATGTGAATGGAATAATTGGTGTCACAAGTACAAACTTTACATGTCTCAGTAAAAGCAGTAAAAAGCAGCATTATATGTAGAGCAGAAGTTGATGTCTTAGGTCAATAGACGTGTTGGGGTAGAAGAGTCTGGGTTCACTCTGGATCAGGCCTTATCCAGCGTATCCCCACACAGAGCAGCTAACTGAAGCGGGACAAAAATAACAGTTGGCGGGGCAATCCGTTATGTGAACTGCAGGTACCGAAAGCGGTAGCCGCAGTTTGCATAGCGCAGTTCCAGCACCTTCTATTTAGCGGGTGACTATTTTCTGTCGCGGCGGTTACAGTTAGGTGCGGAGGGGTTATTAGTTGCCTAGGGCGGAGTTACTAGTTGCCTGGGGGAAGGTAATTAGTTGCCCGAGGGAGGGTTATACGTTGCCGGGAGTGGTTATTAGTTGCACCCCAGGGGAGGGTTCTGTGTGAGAGTAGGGAAAGGTTAGTTCATAGTGAAACATCGGCAAATATTACCAATATTTCACTATAGTAAGTTGTAGAATATTGGTAAATTCACCGATAGTCTTTTACCACAATAAAATGGTTTCTTAATCAGGTTTTTTTCATTTATGCCGCACCCAAATCAGCGTGAAGGGTTTTGAAATGTACGCATCCCCACTGTCTACTCAGCAACTCATTGTTATGTGGCCCCCTCTCTACTTTGGTAGCAAAGTGTGGCTGTAAAACAGATATTGTAAATTACAATTGTACATCTTGATCAAATGTCAATTAAACAGACCTTGCCATGGATCCAAGTATATGAATGTACTACTATGTCATTAAAGCAAACCTAAAGCAAGTGAACATGCTTTAGGTTAGATACTTTGGTGCTGGGGCCTTTTCCTATCCAGCCCCTACCCTATGGAACTCACTTCCACAATCAGTGTGAGAGGCTCCTTCTCTGGACAGCTTTAAAGAGAACCCGAGGTGTGTTTAAAGAATGTTATCTGCATACAGAGGCTGGATCTGCCTATACAGCCCAGCCTCTGTTGCTATCCCAAACCCCACTAAGGTCCCCCTGCACTCTGCAATCCCTCATAAATCACAGCCTTGTTGTGAGGCTGTGTTTACATCTGTAATGTCAGTCTCAGCTGCTCCCCCGCCTCCTGCATAGCTCCGGTCCCTGCCACCGTCCCTTCCCTCCAATCAGCAGGGAGGGAAGGGATGCAGGCGGGGACTGGAGTTCTGCAGGAGGCGGGGAGAGCAGCAGACTGACACTATAGAGATAAACACAGCCAGCTCTGACAAGCTGTTTGTCAGCAGCGTGGCTGTGATTTATGAGGGATCGCAGAGTGCAGGGGGACCTTAGGGGGGTTTGGGATAGCAACAGAGGCTGGGCTGTATAGGCAGATCCACCCTCTGTATGCAGATAATATTCTTCAAACCCACCTCGGGTTCTCTTTAAGAAAAGGCTAAAAACCCACCTCTTCTCACGAGCTTTTGAGACTGCATAACGCAGGTCACAGCGCTTTGAGTCCCCAGGGAGAAAAGCGCTATAAAAATATTGTTGTTGTTATGTATACATACAGTGTATATACACACAAATAAAGATATACAATATATGCACTCATTTTTGTTATTTTTGACCTAGTGCCTAAAACACAAATATAAATGTGTTTTGAGGATATTCCTTGTAAAGCTGAGAGACGCTTACGATCTATATAGTGTTCTTCAGAGTCAGTCTGCATACATACAACGTGTTTTATACGTACCATATTGGAAAAGCATTGTAAATCATTTTTTGCAGAGAGGAGATTGTGCTGCTGGAAAAGGTCACTGCTCATTTGAAAGGAGGAGATGTGGGGAGACGAGATCTCTTTATGTGGTTCCCGCACACTTTCTCCAGGCTATAATGCATTCTGCTTATTTACATGCACAGTGCGGCACAGATGTTTCTGCCTTGTGATGATGGGGCCGTCGTCAGACTTTCAGCTCAGAACTTTTACATGACAGCCGGATGATGAATGGCAGGAGCTCCTATTGTATTGATGCGTGTGTGCTTCCCAACTAAAAATACGTCTAGAGTTATTATTTATGTAAATAAAGTGAAGGAACCCATGGGTAAGATGGTGACATATCTCGCCCAAGGTGATGTATTAGTCTGATGACAAGTCACAATACAACTGATTGGGATATCATTGTTATTCATACATTTCTATATTAAAATGTAGCAGTGCGCATAATGTGAGGGATAAACAAAGACCAATACGTTAGCTTTTAACGGTCAGGAAACTGGATATTTGGGCACCTGCAGTTGACAGATTATTTGGTTGCTGCCATTGGCACTAATTTATTTATTTACTGTATTTATAAAGCGCCAACATATTATGCAGCGCTGAACATTAGTAAAGGTTACGGACAATATTTAGGGGTGACATACAGCGATAAGACAATACATGAATACAAGAAAACCAGATCACACAGCACAATATGAGTACAAGGTAATGCTTAGTCAGTCACTGGAGGGGAGTATGGAGATTAGGCAAGATGAGTTCACTTAGATCCATAGGATGGGTGTACGGTAATGGAGGTGCGTGATCAGTTAGGAGACATAAGGAGGAGGATCCTGCCCAAAGGCTTACAATCTAGAGGGAAAAGTTTAATTAACTAAGGTTAATTTGCAGCAACTGGGCGCCCAAGCAGAAATTTGGGTGCCCGCTAAACTCTATTGTTATCATCTATGTAGTAACTCCGGTGTTTTCTTTTTTTTCGCCACAGGGGGGACAGTAAAGGTTAGGCATCAGGAAGGGGGTTGGCGCAGAAAAGGAGGTGTTAAAGTTAGGTGTCAGGAAAAAAGGTTGCTTGCGGGAGGGGGCAGTTAAGGTTAGGCGTCAGGTAGGGGGTTTGCTTGGGGGGGAGGGTTAAAGTTAGGCCTCAGGAAGCAAGAAAGGTTTTCATTTTTATCAAGATGGGGGAGAGGCAGCGCCTCTCTGGTAACTTCTCCATTAGCTACCTATTACCCAACGGATCTCTTTTGTACTATGTACAGTGCTACGGAAGACGTTGGCACCATATAAATAAAAAATAATAATGAGGAAGAGGAGCGAGAGGAGCAAGAGATGAAAAAAGGGTGTCTGGAAATTTGAGCACCCAGAAATAAACAGTAGTAGTATATCGGTAAATTTACAGATATTTTTCTTTTGCAGTGCTAATGTCAATAGTAAAATATCGGTAATAGATTTTACTACATCTAAACCTAACCCTATTCTCACACTGAACCCTCCCTCTACTGATGCCTTAATTTAACCCCCCCCCCCCCCCCACCCCAGGATGCCTAATCTTAATCCCCCTCACATGCCCGTCCCCTCCACACCTAACCATAAGCACCCTCCCACACCTAACCATAATTGCCCCCCTTCCTTACGCCCAACCTTAACCCCCCCCCCCCCCCCCCTCATGCCTAACCTTAAACCCCCTCCATCCACCACCACCACCACCACCAAGCCATTGAAAAAAAAACACAGCAAATTTTCAGGCACTGCTAAAGGCGCCCATATAAATGCCAGCAAGGGGGGGGGGGGGGAGATTTGGATGCCTGTGCAAGCGCTATTTTCTGGGGACCAGCTCCCGCCATAACCGATATTTACAAGGGCACTTATGGTGAAGCACTAACTTTAGCCAATCGTGGGTGCCAAACTTCCTGTTTCCTGAGAGGAACCCCGCTGCAAGGGAATACAATAGAGGAAGAAAGAGGTCAGTCAATAGTGGTCCATCATTTTATTAGTGGCTTTGGAGGACACCTGTAATCACCCTTGATTTTTACTGGTGAAAATTGAACATCTGTACGTAGCTTCACATTCAGAGTAGCCTGGCTTTTTCCCAATTGCCAAGCTTATTAAAGCATGACTTCATTTTGTGCAATCTGTCTCTATCGCCTCGGTCTGCCGCCTTATCGCAAAGACTTCTCCAGGTTTCCATCTGCTTCTACAGCCTTTCCACAATCCCAGTTCTTTGAGAAGCAGTTGTTATCACCCGGTGCGCCTCACTTTATATTGCGTTGTTTTTTGTACTAAAAAGCCTATTCAGTGCTGTGATAGAAATTGAAGCTCATCACACATTTGCTTTCATTAGTCTAACTCAGATCAAAGCTCATCTCTGGTTGCCGGGGCCGATAGCACATTCCTGTCACTTCCCCGATGTTATTAAAAGCCTTTTGCTTTACATTTTACCTGGAGCTGGGACTTTAGAAGCGTCGGCGTAGGTGAAATACGTTCCGTCAGAAAAAAAAAAGACATCTGTGTTGCAAGTGCTATTTATACACAGCCCCCGATGTATCTTTGCTAACTCATAAATGGCTCATAATTTGTGTTTTTATGCCATACGCTTTAATAAAAGCATCCTATCTGGAAAGTCCTGAAATGGATCCCAGCTGCGGTGATTCTTCTTGGAAATAAACTTTTTGTTTACACAGGTGCAGAAAACCTTAACGCGGGTTTTATGTGCGGCGCAGACAGATGTCTCTGTGCTTTACTTGGCATTTCTCCCTCTACCAAAGCAATTTGTATCAAACGTATCTCCATGTGAGGCTGCTGCAAATGATATAGGAAATTTTTGCACATGGGCTTATCATCAGGCAAGCAGCTGATAAGTGCTTATCAAAGAACTCAGCGCTCCCGCTAAGCTTCCTTGGTATTTTCAGGTGTTTGCGTGCCTCTAGGTGAATAAAGAACTAGTTGTATAGGTGGATGGGCAGTACCGCCGTGCAATGGGAATGATTGTGTTGATATGATTTTTTTTTTATACAATTGCATAAAGGGTGCTTTTGGGATACTGAAAAATATATGATAAAATAATAGTATTAAGGAAGACAGAGGCGCCAAAAGTATAAAATGAAGTAAAATTTTTAAAACATGGAAGTGGTGGGGGTGGCCCCTTATCCACTCCAAAGGATATGACAAAGGGACATGTTCAGGTTATAACACAAAACAGTTATTCATATTAATACACTCCACAAAGTATTGCAACGCGTTTCACGGGCGTGACCCTGCTTCATCAGGTAGTGAGAGAATGAGCATAAAGCAGATGCCGTCCGAGTCTAAGAAGAGCGCCTCTGTGTATGTTAAAAATAAGGCTGTCACTGGCTTCTTTGGGTTATACAGGTAACGATCTAAACACAGAAAACCGGCACCTGGGATCCTTTAATACATAGGGGTTGATTTGCAAATGGCTTACATTAACTCATTTTACACAAGATGGGAGGAGGCACCCTAATGTGGTGTGCAATGGGAAAACTTGGGTAACAGTCTTACCTCAGGTAGGAGGTTTAAAGATAATAATGTTATTGGACACAGGAAGAGGAATTTTTTTAGTCCTTTCCTGTGTCCAATAAAATTATTATTCTTAAACGTCCTACCTGAGGTAAGACTGTTTCACTACCCATTTTTACCCATTGCATGCATTGGGGTGCCGCCTCCTATTTTGTGTACAGTACCCCCCCATCCCCCCGGGGCGTCCCCTGAGATAATTATCTACTTTTTCTGGAGTGCGGCCCAACCTATGCTAAAGAGGATAACTAATCTGTGTGGAGACAGAATTCTCCACCTGCCTAATACTGTGGTTGCCTAATAGAAACCCAAGTTTGTAAGTAGTATTTATTTCACACATGCAACGGCTGTGCTATGCATTTAGCACGCAATCTGACACGCATGAAGGTGTACACGCGCAATGTTGTGCTAACAAAGTTATGTGCATGTTTCCGCAGCACAATGCGTGCAATGTGTAGCAGTATCGTGCGCAAAACCTTGTTAGCACGTGCGCGTAAACTATTGAGCACATAAACCTTTGCGCGTCACATTGTGTGCTAAATGCATTAGCATGGCTTTGTGAATCGATCCCATTGTTTCATTACCTGGAAATACTACACTATCTGGCGCTCCTGGTGTTTTCTGTTTCCTTTTTCCTCTCCCGGTTCCTGAGGTTCGTCACCAAAATTTTATCTACCAGACACCCCTCACTCACTTTACTTTTTTACTTCAACTCTAAGGCCTCTTATTCAATTACCCTTTTTTCTTGAGTTTTCTCATAGGATACATGTTTTCATCTTCTCCTTAAAGTAACTTTTTATCACTTTGCAATTGATAAAGTACCAAAAAGTAGGTGAAAAAGTAATACCAAATTATGTTGAATATTTTCTTGCTTGGCATTTTATTTACAAGGTGTAAAAACTCCACCTAGGAATGAAAGTGATTTGAATAGAGACCAAAGGGAAGGATTAACTAACGTAACATAATGTAACGTAACATTACTATGCACACACAGCCCACATTAATATTACCCTTACTAATGCTTGCGGGCAGCATGGTGGCGTAGTGGTTAGCGCTCTTGCCTTGCAAGCGCTGGGTCCCCGATTCGAATCCCAGCCAGGTCAACATCTGCAAGGCGTTTGTATGTTCTCCCCGTGTTGGTGTGGGTTTCCTCCGGGTACTCTGGTTTCCTCCCACACCCCCAAAAAGATGCAGATAGGTTAATTGGCTTCCCCCAAAAATAGGCCCTAGACTACAATACATACACTACACTGGACATATGACTATGGTAGGGATTAGATTGTGAGCCCCTCTGAGGGACAGTTAGTGACAAGACAATATACCCTGTACAGCCAGTAAGTATGGCGAGTTATGCTATTAACGCAACTCGCGGTACTAAAGTACCGTGACCATTGCTACAGTAACAAATGTTACTATCAAGCACTACTGTTAGTTACGCATGCTACCATGGTAACGGCCACGCTACTTGAGTATCGCGAGTTGTGCTAATAGTGTAACTTGTGGTTCTTATTGCCATTAGTAGGGGTAATATTGCTGGGAGCTGTGTGTGCAGGGTAATTTAACTACTGTAAAGTGAATCAACCCCCTGGAGAGCTAATCTATGAGGTCAAAAGATAAGGGGCCATATTCAGTTAAGTTTTTTTTCCCAGGTGATATTTTCCTCGCCTTGTCATAAAATGCCTTTAAGGACCTATTCACACTAGAAATCACAAAACGCTAGTGCTTAACACTAGCGTTTTGCGCCGGTGATTTTACTGCGATTAACGCTGTAAAATCACTGTACACTGTTGCGATTAGCTCTTTTTAAGCACTGTAGCCAATGCCCCCCGCAGCTCACACATCACCCCAGTACTGCAAACTCTTCACTGGTTGCCAGTAAAATGGAGAATCAATTTTAAGATCTGCCTGCTGACATTCAAGGCTATAAACCACATGGGACCCAAATACATAGCGGATCTATTGGAACTTTATGCCCCTCCACGCACCCTCCACTCTGCCAACAAGATGAAGCTAGTTATTCCCAGGATACAACTAACATTTGGTGCTGGGGCCTTTTCCTATCCAGCCCCTACTCTATGGAACTCACTTCCACAATCAGTACAAGAGGCTCCTTCTCTGGACAGCTTTAAAAAAAGGCTAAAAACTCACCTCTTTTCCCGCGCCTTTGAGACTGCATAATGCAGGGTCACAACGTTTTGAGTCCCCAGGGAGAAAAGCGCTATATAAATATTATTGTTATTGTTATTATGATTGCTCTAGAATTGCGGTAAAATGCAGCATGCACTGGATTTTGCGATTGCCACTAATCATGAATCACCCACGATCGGTGGAAATCATGGCAGTAAGATCACTGCCATTTAGTATTGCGCTAGTGCTTTTACGATTAGCGGGAGTCGCCTGCTAATCGCCCCAGTGTGAATGGACCCTTAGACCACCAACAAGCTAGAAAATACTCAAAATAATTTTGATAGTACTCTTTTTTTTTAACCTTCTTTCGGGCACTTTTTGGATTGTAAAATGCTAAAATGTCATTTTAAAGAGAAGATGAAAATTATCTCATAGGAGAAAAGTCATAGGATAGCAGAAAACTTACATATGGACCTAGGAATTAAGAAAATAATCAGAATCATTTTTTGACAGTACTTTTTCACCTACTTTCTGTTACTTTTTCAAGTGCAAAGTGCTAAAAAGTAATTTTAAGCAGAAGATGACAAATTATCTCCTAAGAGAAAACTTAGGAAAAAAATAATTGTGTAGTGTTCAAGCACTTTATTGCCTTATAGATATATGTATAATTTTTTAAAAGCAATGTTACATATATAAATGTGTAACTGTAAAAATGAGTATTACTAAAATATACCACAGTTTAAAGTAAGAACAGCAATACAAATTATGGACTTAAAGTCATAAAATAAAAATCTGTCCATTCAGGGAACATTTCTCTTTAGTGTTGGAGAGGATTGGGCCATTTGGTCTTTGTTGTTGATGGCCTGTTGAGTCCCCCTTGAAGCAAGGCTTCCCGATGGTTCTAGTAGTGGTGCTACACTTGGTACCTCTCAGTGGGGCATCCAATTAACCTTAACTAAGCATTTAACAATTAAAAAAATACTCAGAACTAGGTAAAAAGAAGTCATACTAAACTTATTTTGAGTATTTTCTTGCATGGTGGGCAATTAAAGGGACCTGAAGTCGCCGAATAACGGAGCAGCCAGCGAGACTGGGAGAGGAGCCAGGAGGACGCCGAGGGACCTCGTGGGCTACGGGAAGCTGGAGGAAGCCCCAGGTAAGTCCAAATTGCATTTTATTCACACCTCAGGGTCCCTTTAAAGTTATTTTATTTGTAAGGTTTGAAAATCTCCTTGGAGAAAACTATTCAACTCAATTTTTCTTCAAAAGGTGATCACTAATGATATAATTTGCCTAACAATCATTTATGAATGATTCTTCGTATGAACGATCAGAAATGATCATTTGGGATCACTAATGGACAAAAATCTCCTAACCAATCAAATTAATGAAATTGCTCCAATTTTCAGATCAATTTCATTAATCTGATTGGGTTGGTTAGGAGATCTTTGTTCATTAGTGGTCCCAAATGATCATTTTCAATCATTCATACCAAGAATCCTTCGTAAACAATCTTTCGGCAAATTGTATAGTTAGTGGCCACCTTATGTTTTCTCTTAGGTGATAATTTTTCATCTTCTGTGTAAAATAACTTTGTTGCTATTTGCAATAGAAAAAGTAGGAAAAAGTAGGTGAAAAAAGTACTGTCAGAATTATTCTGAGTATTTTCTTACTTGCTGGGGGCTTAAAAGGCATTTTATGGATAAGGCATTAAATTATCACCTAGGAGAAAAAAGTGAATTGAATAAGGGCCAGTGACCAATATGCACTTGACTTTTTCTCCTGAGTTATCTCCTAGGAGATAATGTTCATATTTTCTTTTAAGCATGTTTTAATTGAAAAATGCACCTACAAGTTGGTGAAAGAGTACTATCAAAATTACGGTAAAGTGTACCTGTCGGGCATAAAATCAAAAATAAATTCTTTATTTTTATCTGGTAAACAAGTAATAAGGATGCTAACCAGGCAATCAAAAAGTTAAAATCACTATTACTTTTCTTGTTGATAAATGATCATTCCCCAGTTTACCTGACTCTTATTTGGTACATTGCTGCACAAAGGAAGTTGCAGGGCATGCTGGGTTGTCCTTTTGTGCTTCTGTACATTAGTTTAGTCAAAGGGGAAATAAAGAAGCAAAAAAAGACAACCTAGCATGCCCTGCAACTTCTTTTTTTTGCATCAACGCAACTCTTATTTGGTACGTTGACTCAAAAAAAAGAAGTTGCAGGGCATGCTGGGTTGTCTTTTTTTGCTTCTTTATTTCCCCTTAGACTAAACTAATGTACAGAAGCACAAACGGACAACCCAGCATGCCCTGCAACTTTCTTTGTGCAGCAATGTACCAAATAAGAGTCAGGTAAACTGGGGAATGATCATTTATCAGCAAGAAAAGTAATAGTGATTTTAACTTTTGGATTGCCTGGTTAGCATCCTTATTACTTGTTTACCAGATAAATATAAAGAATTGATTTTTTATTTTATGCCCGACAGTTACACTTTAAGCATTTTCTTGCTTACTGGGGAGTTAAAAGGCAATTTATAACAAGGTGTGAAAATATCACCTATATGTAAATAACTTTTTCTCTTGAGTTTTCTCCTAAGTCATTTTTTTTCAGATAATTTTTCAACTTCTATTGAGAATAACTTTTCAGCACTTGAGAAAGTACCAAAAGTAGGTGAACAAGTACTATCAAAATTATTTTGGGTATATTCTTGCATGCTGGCGGTTTAAAAAGTATTTTATTGACAAGTTTTCCCATATGCAATTCACCTTTTCTCCTGAGTTTTCTACTAGGTTATATTCTCACACCTTCTCATTCTCAATAATTCCCTTTTAAGCCTATAGCAAGAAAAAAAAGCCTCAAAATAATTTTGAGAGTGCTTTTTCACTTGTATTTTGGTACTTTTTTCAAGTTACTTTAAAAAGTAGATGAAAAATGATCCACCTAAGAGAAATTGTTAATTGAATACGGGCCCTTGTCAAAAAATGCATTTTAAAACACCAGCAAGCTAGAAAATATTTAAAATAATTTTAATAGTACTTTTTCGCAAACTTTTGGGTACCTTTTCAACTGTAAAATGCAGAGAAGTTATTTTAAAAAGAAGCCGAAAATAATCTCCTAGGAGATAACTCAGGAGGAAAACTGAATTGCATATGTGTCAGTGGCCCATATGCAATTATCTTTTTCTCTGGAGTTTTCTCATAAATGATATTTTCAAACTTGTCAATAAAATGCCTTTTAAATCACCAGAAATCTAGAAAACACTTAAAGTTGATCCGAGATGAACTTTTAGTCATTGCATGATTGTGTTCCTTTCCTATTGTTTATAAGGTATTCCTCAAGCCAAATACTTTTTTGTTTTTGTTTTAATACGCTAATTCCCTATAAACTAAACAAGCCACGCCCACAGGTTTTCAGAGAGCCAAGGCACTTTCAGACAGTAGCAAGGGCTCATGGGAGCTCAGTCTGGGCAGGAGGAGGGGGAGGTATTACTAGCCAGAGATTTCAGAGGCAGAGGGGAGGAGGGAGGAGGGGGGGATTAGTTTTCTTTGCTCAAGATGCAGATAAGCCTGCCTCTGTGTAATGTCTACAAACAACATGGCTGCTGTCATTGTATCACAGGAAGAAATAATCATATTCTATTAAAGCTGTTTGCAGCTAGATTTGTTGTGTAAACTATCTAAACTTTAGGTAAGATATATAGACAAGTTACTTGTTCTAGTTAGCTTTTCATCGCGGATCCGCTTTAACCAGTTCGCATTCAGTCGTTTTTCGCTTCATGCATCCGAACAATGTTCACCTCCCATTCATTAGCCTATAACTTTATTACTACTTATCACAATGAACTGATCTATATCTTGTTTTTTCCGCCACCAATTAGGCTTTCTTTGGGGGGTACATTTTACTAAGAGCCACTTTACTGTAAATGCATTTTAAAAGGAAGAATAAGAAAAAAACGGAAACAAATCATTATTTCTCACTTTTCGGCAATTATAGTTTTAAAATAATACATGCCTCCATAATTAAAACCCACGTATTGTATATGCCCATTTGTCCCGGTTATTACACCATTTAAATTATGTCCCTATCACAATGTATGGCGACAATATTTTATTTGGAAATAAAAGTGCATTTTTTCCGTTTTGCATTCATCACTATTTACAAGCTTATAATAAAAAAAAAAAAGAAATATTTCATCTTTCCATAGATATTTGAAAAGTTTAGACCCTTAGGTAAATATTTGTGTTTTTTTTTTTTTATTGTAATGTTTTTTTGTTTTTTTTAATTATACATTTTATGTGGGTATTTTTGGGAGGGTGGGGTTGAAATTGTATTTTTTTTTTGTAAATATGTGTATTTTTATTTTTATTTAACATTTAGATGTAGTTTACTTTTTGGCCACAAGATGGCAGCCATGAGTTGTTTACTGTGACGTCACTCTAAGCGTACCACGTACGCTTAGAGCGACATAGGAAGCAGAAAAAGCGTAGCTTCCGAGAGAAGCTGTCGCTTTTTCTGCGGGGGAGAGGAATCAGTGATCGGGCACCGTTGCCCGATTCACTGATTCACTGGCTAACAAACCGCCGGCCGGGAGCGCGCGTGCACGCGCGCGATCGGCCGCGTGGACGCGCAGGAGCGCACATGGCTTCCTGGACGTGAGTTTCACGTCCAGGAATGTCAAATAGTTAAAATAGTTTTGATAGTACTTTTCCACCTGCTTTTTGATACTTTTCAATTGCAAAACTTATTGTAAACAGAAGATGAAAAATTACCTTCTAAGAGAAAACACAGGAGAAAAAACTAATTGCATAATGGTCAGTGGCCCACATGCAATTCATCTTTCCTCCTGAGTTATCTCCTAGGAAATAATGTTATTGTTTTTCATTAAAATAACTTTTCAACATGTTGTAATTTAAAAAGTACCCACAAATTATTTAAAAAGTACTACCAAAATGAATTTGAGTACTTTCTTGCTTGCTGGTCGTTTAAAAAGCATTTTATGAAAAGGTGTGAAAAAAATCACCTAGGTGAAAAGTCAGGTGAAAAAGTGAATTGCATATGGGCCAGTTTCTCTTATTAAACTGTGCAGCATGCTGGCTGCTTTCACAACATTAGATTATTTACAGACAGTAGAATATCAGTATGGAACTGCCTCCTATTTCTTGTCGTGAGCACTGAAGTGACCTCTGGAGAAGCAACGTTGTGGAACGCGTGAGGAAACGCGGAGGATGCAGGGTTCAGTCATACACACACAAACAGGGAATTCAAATCATTTCTTATCCACATTTTGGTCAGCTGCTTTCAGATTATTTACAGAGAGCAGAGGATAGACTATTAGTTCATTGTGACCAAGTGTTTGCATTGCTCATAGATTCGCTTACTATTGAGTTGTCTCTGAGTGCTTATTTAGGCAGATTCAACTTGTATGTACATTTACAATGTGAGACTTTACCCTTAACCCCCACATGCTTATAAGTTTTTAATAGTTGTTTTGCTTTTTTTCCTCTATAAAGTTTACTGTATCTCATTTAGTTTGTATCAATCATAGTTTGTAGATTATTGTGGTCCGACATGGATGGCTTTCTCTGATATGATTACAGAAGGTACGTTCCACCATGCATCATGCCTTGCTTAGTCTGTACCTAGAAGCGCTCTTTAAATTAATCAGTGCCCTTTGAAGGCAAGGTCACATAATTTAAAGGGAACCTAAACTGAGAGGGATATCGATGTTTCCTGTTAAACAATACCAGTTGCTTGTCAGTCCTGCTGATCTCATTGGATGCAGTGGTGGCTGAATCACACACCTGAAACAAGCATGCAGCTAATCCAGTCTGACTTCAGTCAGAGCAGCTGATCTGCATGCTTGTTCAGGGGCTGTGGCTAAAAGCATTAGAGACACAGGATCAGCAGGAGAGTCAGGCAACTGGTATTATTTTAAAAGGAAAAATCCACATCCTTCTCAGTTTAGGGTCCCTTTAATAAGAGAATCCAAACGCCTCATACCTAACAATAACAGACTGATACAAAGGAGTATTTGTGTCAGTTCCCCATCAGAAGTTTGTAGAAATGAATCTGTTGTGATATGGTGGAGTTCCTGAATTAAGAATAAGTATCTCCCACTAGATGATGTCCCCAGTAAGAGCAGAATATAGTAATAGTGGATACAGGCCCGGATTTACATCACCGGAGCTTATAGGCACAGATGTTCTGGCACCTTAGACTTTTCCCTCCATGAACCTACAAACACCAGCTGAACTGCAACACAGGTGTGCTGGCTGGCCCAGCTGTCACCTCTCCCTTACTTCCCTTGCCCATCATAGGTAACTTCAGGTGTCCCTTAGCATTAGGTAGCCAGAGGTACCTTCAGGATTAAGTAGCCCGAGATGCCCCCGACTGAAGTTAGATCTTGTCAGTGGAATGCCAAGACCCGGGAGAGTAACCTCTCATTTACGCTCTGCTTGAGACCCTGCATATGGAAGAAGGGAGGAAGGCACTAGGGCAGGGGAGTGAGCCGCCTTTGTATCATTAGGCGCCTGTAGGCATGTGCCTACAGTGCCGTATGGTAAATCCAGCCATGAGTGGATACTCAGGAGCCTTAGACTGTTCTACCATTGGAATCCCCCCCCCCCCATGTCTTCATACACAGTGAAATCACGTGTACATCAAGCACAGTGACGCCTCCCAGCAGATTTCCAGAATAAATATTGAAATATTCCATCTGAAGAAAATGTGACTGAAGGAAATTGGCATTTTTTAAGGTAGTTAAGCTTAACAGTATTATCATGGCAATAGTTCCAGTTTCGGCTGTCACGGCTTACAGTGCTGATCATTTTGGTTTTATATCTGCCAAATCGAGGGGAGAAAAAAACAATTTACTGCCAAGTTCCTGTCCTCTGTTCTCCGAGTTCAGCCATGTACAATGTATTTCCATACTCCGCTTTACCTGTGAAATCTGTCATTGCCTCAGCTCCTCGTAGCAGCCGGGAGAATTTCACAGAACCCTCTCCAGCGGGGCCGATCGCTCTGTCTTCATACATAAACATGAGCGGAGTCAATGAGATGTCCAAGAAATAAATCATCTTTGCTTGACACCTACCCGATAAATCAATATATGCGTCAGGCTGATTTTGCCATTACTGTTAGCGTTAAATGTTGCTTAGCACAGGATACATAAAAGTGCTTTTCTGCTATAGTATGACCTAACATATGGATTGTACATATTTGTGATAAAAGAAAGGAAGAAATGTATCCCTATTTTTTATGGAAAAGTGAAGCATTTTCTTTGAACCAATTATGGTTGCTCTTTCTGTTAGCCAATCAAACACCAGGCTTCAAGCAGCAGGGTCAGACATACTATGCCAGGAAAAAAACACATCTATAAGTAGATAATTACCTGTTCTACTTACATAACAGATGTATTGTACTGTCCACATTTTAATTTCAGTGAATGTTACAGTATATAGTAAATAAAGGGAGTTCCTGGTTGTTGCCATCTTGATTCCCTCTGAAGATGTCATTTCCTTAGTTACTTTTTTTTTCTCCTAGAATCTGCAGTGTCATAGCCAGCTTGCTTTGTAAACATGTGAGCACAGCAGCATAGATCGTATTTCAGCAGCACACCGAACAGCCCTCAGCCAATCAGTGAGGAGCAGGAATGTGGGAGAGGGGAAGCTTCCCTTGTTGGCAATGGCAAAAATAGAGCCAGGCTTGCTGAGATAAGATTTATTACAGCAGAAACAGTTCTGATTAGATTGGAGAGCTTGCAATGCAGGGTTAGGTTCCAGATTGCATAATGAATGCAGTACAGGGGGTAAATGGAATTTGATTTTGTGGCTGACAATCCCTCTTTAACCACTTTGCATCCTGACCTTGTTTCCCACTTTTGAACCAGAGCAGTTCTGACAGTTTAGCTATGTCCTTATTTAATCAGAAATAGCTTTATCCCCACTTATGACACAAAAATGAATTATATATTGGGGGTTTTTTTTTCCAAGACAAACTAGGCTTCCGTCGTATGCTATTTTTTCCCTCAAACAATTTTGTTTTCTATGAACCTTAATGGGAAAACAAGGAAAAAAATAGAAAAAAAATATTTCTCAGTTTTACCAATTCCCGTTTAAAAATAAAAAGTGCTACTGTAGATAAAAAAAACACAAATTTTGTTTGGCTATTCTTACTGCTTATCACAAAAACTTAGATTATGTTCCTGTCACAATTTATGGTGAAGATATTTGATTCTGAATTAATGCTACAGAGTGTAGTTTTCACTATGAACTGAGAACATAAAAGTATTTTAATGGTAAAAATTAATCTTATTAGCTCAGGAAACATATATTCCCGTTCACCAATTAGTGCTGCATCAGATAGTGCCAGAAATGTGCACAGGAGCAAGCCCAATCCGGCACAGCACTGCTTCTGCTACAAGACGTATATCTACTGACTCGTGGGTTAGATGAAGCCACAGAGGACGTAGATATACTGTAGTGATGGCTAAAATAGTTAAAGGTAGGCTTCAGCGCAGTGCACAGTTCAAAGCTGGATACACATTTTCATCCAAAAATCCAAACTTTTTGCAGGTTCCCTCCAGTGTCACTGGTCCCCACTATAGCAATCTTCCTGGTGGGATTGCTTTCCCCTTTTAATCACTGAGGGTGCAGTTCACGTGTCTTTCCCAGTCCAATTATTTATAGTACAGCATCTGAAATCTACAAGCCCATTTCCAGAAAGTTTTGTTGCTGTGCTAAATATAGACAAAAAATAATTATCACAACTATATATATAATATATATATATATATATATATATATATATATATATATATATATCTGTAACGATACTACCCGCTTGCCTGATCCCTGTATCTGTATTGCCTTCTGTGTACCGACCCGATTACTGCCTGACCATCCACTTGCCTGATCCCTGTATCTGTTTTGCCTTCCGTGTACCGACCCGATTACTGCCTGACTATCCGCTTGCCTGATCCCTGTACCAGTATTGATATCCGTGTACCGAACCTGATCATTGCCTGACTACCCGCTTGCCTGATCCTTGTACCCGTATTGATACCAGTGTACCGACCCGATTACCGCTTGACTATCCGATTGCCTGACTCCATTACTGTGTGGGGATTCCTGAGTCCTGACCGCCTGTGACTCGGCCTCTCGCCACGCACGACCTGGCAGAGTGCTAGGCGGAATCCAGGAGATAGGTTACAGTTGCATAAACACCATTGCCTATACACTCCTGAATAAACTCGTGCTTCCCTGTTAACCCCTTCCTGCTCTCATCAGTGCAGACCCCACGTACCAGCGAGCCGTTACAATATCTATATATTGTTTTATTCAGGACAAATTAGGATTTTTGTGGCTAATATTTGTTTTTATTAATGATCTAATGAAAAAAGCACACAATTTATCCACTTTCATACATTATAGCTTTAATGTAAATAACTTCTATTGTACATTAAACCCACACATTGTATTTGTCTATATCTCCTGTTTATTTAAAAAGTTAATTTGTTTTAATATGTACTAGTAACACATTGTATATACCCTACTCTCTTGTTACATCTGTCTGCTCCTGGAATGTTTGTTGTACACTTGTTTACACATTGATCATGCCATTGAAATCCCTGGGAGGAAGATATGGGTTTGCTGTAATTCCTGTACAACTGTGTAGCATTGTTATCAAATCAAAGATAAATAAACAGTGTTATCTAGGATTTTGTATGGAGGGGGTGCAGAGACTTATTTTCACATCATGGGACAGGAAGTGGTTAAAGCCACCTGGAGAGCAGCATGTGTTGCACCAAATGCTGCATATATCATTGTGGTGCATTTTCCAGATGTGACAGCTACTTATATCATATATTATATCATCATATCATAATATCACATATGTTGGCTTTTGAACTGTGCATGGATGCATTAATAACACCCCTTATAATCCTTCTCCTCTTTAACCTGGAGGTTTTATTGATTTCCAAAAATAATTTAAAAAGTTAATTCGTCAGATCACAGGACAATTTTCCAGTTTGCCTTAGTTCATCTTAAATTAACTCAGACCCAGAGAATACTGCAAGTATGGTTTCTTATTTGTTTGGTAAAGTTTTAACCTACATTTGTGGATGAAGTTGTTAATTGTGTGTTCATAGGCATCAAGAGAAGAAACAGGTTGGCACTTGCAATTTAAATGTTGTAAAATAGCTTTAATGAATCCGGCTAATGCAGCATAACATACCATACATATTGCTTCTTCACTCAAATACATCCTACCTGATCTTATGTAGCTGTGGGGTGAGCTGAGAGCGGTGGAATGCCTTAGGCTCCCACCTCACAGCTACATAAGATCGGGTAGGATGTATTTGTGTGAAGAAGCACTATGTATGTTATGCTGCATTAGCCGATTCATTAAAGATATTTTACAACATTCAAGTTGCAAGTGCCAAACTGTTTCTTCTCTTGATACCTATGACTGAAAATGTTTGTTTCACTGGGTCAGAGCACGCAACTGTTGTTATACACTGCCCGATCTGGTGTCCTAGAAACATCCCCCACTGAACTTTGCTTGCAGTGCACTAGCGACTGTAGTGCCTGTTTACTGTTGCTACAACTAACATTAATTGTGTGTTCACACACCGTCATTTTCAGTCATTTTAACTACAGAAACATGTCTAAAATGCACTTATGCCAGATGGCCATAAAGATCATAGTCATCTAATGTGTTGTTATTTTGATTTAAGAGATGGGATAGCCAGCCTGATGCTTGTTTCTAATATTATCTTGTGAGTTACAGCAGATCTCTGACGGAGGATAAACTGCACATAGACACCATGCTTTAGTTTCTCTCAGGAACACTCACTGTTCTGTTTTCTTTTTTTATTTTCTCTGCTCTCTGAGTAAACTTTATTTAACACTTCCTGGTTAACAAACAGACAACATTGTCACATGACTCTAGATCAGTTGATAAGCTGTATAAAGGTATATGAATCATCACATATTTTCAGCTTTGTACCTTACATACAGATATTTCTCTTTGATTTCCAAATCTATTAAAGAGTGACATATAGCAGAATGCATTATATTATTCAGGATACACACTTTTATGGTAATTTTCCCTGGCATCAGAAACACTTCCTACAGCTATATATTGCTGTATATCGAATGCAGCCCTGCCTTCCCAGTGATGTTTAGCCCATGTTGAGTAACTATGTGGAACTAATCTCTTCTCACAGAATTCTGGGAGACAAAGTGTGTTTTGTACTTGCTTTGGAACTCTCAGTAACCAAACATAATGCAGAAATTATCTGACAGCACTAAAGATGCCACCACCTGTGATATATTTCAGAATGTATGTCCAGGACAGCAGAGATTTTACAATGTGAAACCCTGACTAAATAATTTATAAATGAATCCTGTAAAAAAATAAGGAATTTGTATTCATGTTATTTTCACTACAGTTCCTCCCGAATGATATTATGTACTATAAGTCTAAAAATAATGAATCCCCCATTTGTTTCCACAGAGACTCAACCTCTCTGGAATTTCCTCTGGTCCAGGGGCCTGATGTGGTTGCCAACTCTGCAACCCTGATGGCTACTCCACTGCTTATATTGTCCTGTATCACTGTGCATCTGCTGTCTACCTCCTCCTTATCTAAGGGGTTGGAGCCGTAGTGAAGGTCTTGTTTGAGTCACAAACTGCTCAGAAAATAGGCCTTATCTGACCAAAAGGTGGCAGAAGGAGCTTTGTCTATACGGTTATGCTTACCTGCAAAAGGGGGAGGGGGAGGTCGAGTTGCTTGTGCTGGCTGTGTCATGTGCTTGGCCTTTCTGGATCCAAGGACTGTTTCCAGAGGTGAGGGGGCCCCAACTACGGTACTATGACCCTTGTATGATGGGCCTCCAGACTGTGAGGATCACCAAGGGGAGGCAAGGGAAGGGTTGTAAACATTAAAGTGGCCCCATCAAAGTTTTGAATGTGGGGCCCCAATATTTGTAGTTACGCCCCTGGACTGTTCGGAAATAATTATAAATACTATGGCTCATAAGAATTTCCCCGTGTACCGTATTTCAACCGTCAATTTATCTTTCTGCCTGCAGTTCAACTTTAAAGGACACGCCGAGGTGGCATGCGACATGATGAGATAGACATGTGTATGTACAGTGCCTAGCACACACATAACTATGCTGTGTTCCTCTTTTTCTTTCTCTGCCTGAAAGAGTTAAATATAAGGTATGTAAGTAACTGACTCAGTCCTGACTCAGACAGAAAGTGACTACAGTGTGACCCTCACTGATAAGAAATTTCAACTATAAAACACTTTGCTAGCAGAAAATGACTTCTGAAAACAGGAAAGAGATAAAAAGTGTAACAAATGGCGGAGATGCCGCCGCGCGGTCTGGCAATGGGGCGGCTATCTCCGCGTTCAGACGGGTGGTTTCTGCGCAGCAACACATGTCTGGGTCGGCTGGGATCTCTAGTGCACATGGATGGAAAGCTACGCGCACGCGCCAGAAGTCAGGAACTTTATACCAGCAGGAGATGTATCAGCTGATCAGGACGATCAGCTGATTCCTGCTGGACTCCTGATTGGCTGAGTGGCTCAGGCGGGGCGGCAGAGTCCTGCAACTATATATTCAGCTTGCTTGCCAGTTGCTGGTTGTCTGCCGTTGCGAACACTTATGTGAAAGCACTCAGACCATAGTCAGATCCCACAGTGTGTTTGAACCAGGAGGACCTGGGAATTCACACTGAGCCAGATTACTTTTGTGTTATCATTGTGTTATACTTTAGACTAGTTCCAGGGTGTTGAGACCACGGACCTCACACCCAAGACTAGGGATTCTGTGTTATCATTGTGTTATACTTCGGACTAGTTCCAGGGTGTTGAGACCACGGACCTCACACCCAAGACTAGGCATTGTTTGATATCTATTATGACCTATTGCATTCCTGACTATCCCTCTGCTTTCTGATTTGGTACCTACGCATATCTGATATCCTGTTGCCAATCCTGCCTGCCCCTGGTTACCGAATCAGCCTTCTGTCTCTGTACCTTATCTGCTCGTGTGTTGCCGACTTGGCCTGCCCGACCTTGAGAGCTATCCCTCTCCATTGAGAGATTAGTCTCCAGACCTGCTTGTGACGCCCACCTTCTCGGTGTCACTTAGCCTCAGGGCCTTCCTGCTATTCAGCCTGGGGATCCACCCCTTTGGACGTCTCAGGCTGCTGAAAGGTCTTTGCACTTATCAGAGGGAGGTAACTCCCATACGGCCAAGGACCACCTGCCCCTCGGGTGGTCCCACTCAAAGTCATTACTGTTGCACCAAACACTCACATTATATAGGTGTCCAGAGGTTAGTTATACTTGTATTATTGGTGATTCTGCAGATCATTAATAATCAGGTATATATCTGTATTCTTGGTGATACTGCAGATCACCAATAATCAGCTTCTCTCTGTGTGCTGACACCGATCGTTACAAAAAGAGTCATAGATTTTAGCTCTGGCATACTTCAAAGAATGTGTCATTGAGCAAAAACAATAAAACAGTTAAAACTTAAAAAAGTAGATTTAAACATAAAATAAAACTGTGGAATATCTTAGAAGGTACGGTAATTTTTAGGAGAAGGAAGATAGATACAATCGTTTATTTCATTAGTTTATTTTTGCCTCGGGTGTCCTTTAAGGGTGTTATCCAAACCAAATTAATATTAATTCAAACATTCATTTTGTATGCTGTCAGTAGCTTTTATTTACAGGTATAAGCAATTGTAAAGAGCGAGTTGACAGATTTCAGCAACCAGCAATATGTAAAGCAGCCCATCTCCTCATAGAGACAGATGTTACCAATGAAGCCCTCCACAGTGCAAGATTACATTTTGCTCTGTCTTCTAGACTTAGAAATAAGTGACAAGCTCAAGATGTTGTTTCACAAGAGTGACCAGATGGATAGCATTGCAACGGTTTGTTTCTAAGCATTGAAATTTGGGAGTGGGAGGAAGGTGAAACATATTAGTTTGATCATAAGTTTGCTGAAAGTGTGTCAATTAGGGCACAGGTAGAGTATAATAATAATGTACTGTAGTTATATAAGTAGTGATGAGTAAAGGGGCAAGAGAGATGGATTGGAAGATAGATATTTCAAGTAAGTCTGGAGTATTAAAAAAAACAGATACTTACTTAAAGGACCTCTCTCAAGAAAATCTTAAAATGTAAAATACATGTAAACCACATACAAATAAGAAGTACAGTTCTTCCAAAGTAAGATGAGCCATAAATTACTTTTCTCCTATCTTGCTGTCACTTACAGCAAGTAGTAGAAATCTGACAGAAGTGACAGGTTTTGGACTAGCCAATCTCCTCTTGGGGGATTCTCTGGGATTTCTTTCTTTATTTATTTTTTACTTTCAAAAAAGTATGCAGTGAGCCCGGAGGCTGGCCAGCATCTTGGTATAAATCTTTTTCAAAGGGTGTCTTTATAAATATTAAAGACCATGCTGAGAATCCCCCATGAAGAGATGGACTAACCCAAAACTTGTCGGTTCCGTCAGATTTCTACTTCTTACTGTAAGTGACAGCAACATAGGAGAAAAGTAATTTATGGCTCATTTTACTCTGGAAGAAACATGCTTCTTATTTGTATGTGTTCACATGTATTTTAATTTTTTTTCACGACAGAAGTCCTTTAAAGTGGATCCGAGATGAAAAACTAACTATAACAATTAACTTGTCTATATATCTTATGTACAGTTTAGATGGTTTAAACAGCAAATCTGTCTGCATACTGCTTTAATAGAATATTATTATTTCTTCCTGTGATACAATGACAGCAGCCATGTTGTTTGTAAACATTACACAGATGCAGGCTTATCTGCATCTTGAGCACTCAGCCTGTGAAAAAAACCTAACCCCCCCTCCTCCTCCCGCCTCCCCTCTACCTCTGAAATCTCTAGCTAGTAATACCTCCCGCTCCTCCTGCCCAGACTGAGCTCCCATGAGCCCTTGCTACTGCCAAGGCTCTCTGAAGACTGTGGGTGGGGCTTATTTAGTTTATAGGGAATTAGAGTATTAAAACAAAAACGAAAAAGTATTTGGCTTGAGGAATGACCTATAAACTATAGGAAAGGAACACAATTATGCAATGAGTAAAAGTTTATCTCGGATCCACTTTAAGGAGAGGGAAGGCTTTGGGTCTTATATAGCCTTTCCATTCCTCACCGGGTCCCCACGTTCCAGCACTGGCTCCCCCACTAAAATCCCCCACTGCGGGAGGCTTTGGAAGTTTTCGGGAACCCGAGTACAAGTGCGTGCGCAGTACTGAGCAGCCTGTCTTCGGGAGCTCTCGGGCTCCTGAAGACTTCCGAAGCCTCCCCCAGCAGAAGAGAGCAGTCTCTGACCCATCAGTCGGAGACTGCTAACGGGGGAGCTAGTGTTAGAATGAGGGGACCAGGAGAGGAGTGGGAAGGCTCTAAAGGACCCAGAGCCTTCCCTCTCCTTAGGTAAGTATCTGTTTTTTGGTTTTTTTACACTTCAGACTCCCTCTGAGGGGCATAGTTGTCATTGATTTAATTTGTACATAGCCATTAAAGAGGCACTGTAACAACATATAGTAGAATGTAGTACATTATTCAGGATATACAATTTTACATTAACTACCGTATATGATCGGATATAAGCCGAATCAGGTATAAGCCGACTGTACCTCTGGCAGCAAGGGTTGGCATGGCAAAAGGGAGGGCAGTTGTACAGATTGACACAGATATGTCACAATCAGTACCTCTGGCAGGGAGGAGGGAGCAACAGGCAGGACACTATCATATAACAGCTGCTGAGCACTCTCTACAAATGACGGGGGAGGAGAGGGTGAGGGGAAATGCAGCTGTCACTGCTCAGTTTAAGTACTCATATTGTGGTGCCTGCAACACTTGGAGCGCTCACTAAACACTTGTGACTCGAGTATAAGCTGAGACCCACAACTTTTTTGGTCTCAAAAACTCACCTTATACTTGAGTAAATACAATATCCCTTGCAATGAATGACGGCAGGAAACATTACTGCAATGTGATGCAACTCGTCAAGTGTGCAAGGGGCCTTAAGAATTACTATTTAGTAAAGCAACAAAGACCAGCACTAGACTCTGCAGCTGGGGTTTGTGTGGGCTGCTCTGGGATCATATACCATCAAAAACGTGCACTCAGGAACAACACAAGTCCATATGCATGCATATTGTAGCCTCAGAGGCTACAATAATCTAGTTGAGCATTACAAATGCTTCCTCAGAGGCTGCAATAGTCAACTAGACTACTGTAGCCTCTGAGGAAGCGTTTGTAATGCGAAACAGCTGTCAGGCTTGTTAAAGCAGATCCGAGATGAAAAACTAACTATAACAAGTAATTTGTCTATATATCTTATCTAAACTTTAGATAGTTTACACAATATATCTAGCTGAAAACAGCTTCAAAAGTTTATGATTATTTTTTCCTGTGATACAATGAGAGCTGCCGTGTTCTGTTTGTCACATTGTTACAGGCTGAGGCCTCGAGATGCTATCAGCTTGCCTGTGTGTAAATTCAGTCCCCTCTCCTCCTCCCCTCTGCCTCTGAAATCAATGGCTAGTAACCTCCTCCTCCTGCCCAGACTGAGCTCCCATAAGCCCTTGCTACAGTGCCAAGGCACAAAAGGAGCTGTGGGCGAGGCTTGTTTAGTTTATAGGGAATTAGAGTATTAAAACAAAACAAAAAACGTATTTGGCTTGAGGAATGCCATATAAACTATATGAAAGGAACACAATTATGCAATGAGTAAAAGTTTATCTCGGATCCACTTTAACCCCCACTGCTAACCACACTGTCAGCCTCGTGTGATTAAAAGGTAGCTTTAGCATTTCCTGTGCTTCATCTTCTCCTTTGCATGCATATGGCAATAAGAATTACCATACCAAAAACTAGACAACTAGAACTTTGTAGAGAGGGTCAGTGATGGAAAGCGCTACCATTCTCCCAGTACGGACATTCTTTAACAGAAAGAATGACAACGGCCACACAAGGGTAGTTTTGTAAATAGCATTTTATTGTAAAATGGCCCATTATATTCTGAAGTGATATATGTCATTCTTTGCAGTGCCAGCAGAGAGGGTGGCAGTGTGTCGAAGACACAATAAATGTCATTGCGGAATAAAGAACCGTACATGTCTATGGCTGTAGTAATTATGTTTTCATATAAGCTGCTGCCATGATTCATTACTTACAAAATTCTCCTGCGTGTAAAGCAGTTTTCGGCAGCACACCTATTCCCTTTCAGTCACTTTTATTACCATGCGCATTTATCATTTTCAGCATTGGCCACTGAAGGACGACATGACTGTCATATATTCTAAAAGGGCATTTAGACAAATAGGAAACTCAGTGACAGTCTATTGTCAGGTGGGAGCGTCCCGTCTGAGAGGTCAAATTAAACACCCCAATGTTCTGTGAAAAGTGAAGTCTCAAGGTAGAATGCTTGTGACACTGATCAATAGAGGATGGCTAAACGATGACAGATTTGGGATAAAGGGAAATCTTATTTGTATTTTACTCTTTACTGCTTAAAGGACATCTCCTAGAAAAAAAAAAGCAAAATAAGTTTCTCAAAAAGTCAATACATGAAGGGAAATGTTATCCTTGTTTGCTCTCTTTAGAAAAACAGCACATTTCATAATAATACTTGAACAGATGCACCAATATCGAGTAAAAACTTCTAAAAAAAAAAAAACGTTATGGTGGACTTACCTCCTTTGTGGACAAACAGACACTGATTTTTAATTCAAAAAATAACATTTATTAGATGCTTTACTTTGCAACGCGTTTCGCAGGCAGTCCTGCTTCATCAGGCAATTTACGGAGAAAGACTAATAAAGGTCTGTAACACAGCCAAGCTCCTCTGCTTCACAGTGGTGCTTGGTTGTGTTCCAGACCATTAATAGTTTTTCTCCATAAATTGCCTGATGAAGCAGGACTGCCTGCAAAACACGTTGCAAAGTGGAGCATCTAATAAATGTTACTTTTTGAATTAAAAATAATGAGTCAGTGTCTGTTTGTCCACAAGGGAGGTAAGTCCACTAGATCTTCGCTCTTTTTAAACTTTTTTTTAACGTTTTTACTCTATATTGGCGCCTCTGTTCAAGTATTTCAACATTGTCTAGTCCACCTTTGATGCGACTTCTTAACCTGAGTGGGGTCAGGTTATAATCTTCCCACCTGCCTACACAGTGGTTGCCTGAGTGGTAACCCACGTTTGTGAGTATAACCATATTTTCATTGTACGCATACTATGTGAAGTACAATTATACTACACCATATTGGGCTCTCGGTTTCCCTTTTTTATCTTTATACAAGTACATTTCATAATAAATCTGCCTGTAACAACAGTGAAAGGTGGGGGTACACAAAGCATGCTTGAGTTCAGTGACAATGGCCAATAGATAAGCAGTATTCATAAGTTGTATTCGGAATTTTTACAGAACTGTTCCTATTAGTTATTCTAACCCTGACCCTAACCATGCCTAACTCTAACCATACCCCACTGCCGCTGCAATATCCACCAATATCAGTGCTGCCTTCACCACTAAACAGTCCCTCTGACAATAGAACCTCAATTCACTAAGCTTTATCAAACACTTTATCAAACGTTTGATAATTTACCTCGTGAGTAAAATCTAATTTTGAATTGACTAAGGTGTTATAGATTTATCAAATGTTTTAATGATAAACCGTTCAATAAATCTATAACACCTTAGTGAATTCAAATTTAGATTTTACCCATGAGGTAAATTATCAAACGTTTGATAAAGTGTTTGATAAAGCTTAGTGAATTGAGGCCTATGTGTACTGCTATACTGCTATTTATCAGGCGCTGGCGGCACCCAAAATACACAGTGGTCACCGCTATACTATGTAAGTGTTAAATTATATTATTGCACCAAATTTTACATGCTGCACTTGCAATAATCTGTAGCCCGTATAATTAACAATAAAAGTATAGCGGCTTCAACATTTACTCGCACTACTATTCTTTAATGCATGGCTTGAACTGAAGGATAACTGAGTCAAACATTACAATACAAAATGAGGCTACAGACGTGTGTCCATGTTAGCAGTGACTTTCTGATTACTTCTGAGAGACTCCTTTCTTCAGTACGATGCTCTGTTAGCGGCCACAACTTTATAAGTTGGCGACCCTTGACCCGGAAGATTTAGCTGTGCACATATACAGTAATTCATTTCAAGGCTCTGTGAATAGACCATTGGACAGGAGCGTGCACGTTCCATAGTTGCGGGTGCACTGCAAGTGTGCTCAGAGCCTTGAAATTAATTACTGTGATTTGTGCAGAGTTAAAGGACAACTGAAGAGAGGGGTATATGGAGGCTGCCATGTTTATTTCCTTTTAAGCAATACCAGTTGCCTGGCAGCCCTGCTGGTCTGTTTGACTGCAGAAGTGTCCGAATAACACCAGCATGCAGCCAATCTGTCAGATCTGACAATAATGTCAAATGCCTGATCTGCTGCTTGCTTGTTCAGGGTCTATGGCTGAAAGTATTAGAGGCAGAGGGTCAGCGGGACATCCAGGAACTGGTATTGCTTAAAAAGAAATAAACATGGCAGCCTCCATATACCTCTCTCTCTTGTCAGTTGTCTTTTAAGTCTTCTGTGTCAAAGGTCACTCACTTATAAAGTTCCGGCTGGTAACAAGAGCCTTTCTGAAGTAATCAGAAAGTGCAGTTAGGCACTGCTAACATGGCCACATGCAGAGCCGGCCTTTGGGGGTGGCAAGTGGGGCAATCGCCCCAGGCCCCGCGCCTGAGGAGGCCCCGAACCCTCTGCAGTGCTGGGGAGAGCGGGCATAGTTTGTTAAAACTCACGTGTCTTCACCGATGCTCCCGGCTACCATCTATTTCCTCTCCCAGCATCTGTGTATTGGTAACAGCGCCCCCTATGATGACGTGACCGCAAGTCACCACAGGGGGGCACTGTTACCAATACACAGATGCTGGGAGAGGAAATACATGGTAGCTGTGAGCATCGGTGAAGACACGTGAGTTATAACAACTATGCCCGCTCTCCCCGCCGCTGCAGCCACCTTATCTAACTTGTACTGCGGGGCACTTACCTATCTAATCTATACTGCAGGGCATCTACCTATACAATCTATACTGCAGGGCACCTACCTATATAATCTATACTGCAGGGCACCTACCTATATAATATATACTGCAGGGCACCTACCTATATAATCTATACTGCAGGGCACCTACCTATATGATCTATACTGCAGGGCACCTACCTATATAATCTATACTGCAGGGCACCTACCTATATAATCTATACTGCGGGGCACCTACCTATCTAACCAATACTGCAGGCTGGCACCTATCTAATCTATACTACAGGCACCTATCTAATCTATACTGCAGGCTGGCACCTATCTAATCTATACTACAGGCACCTATCTAACCTATACTGCAGGCTGGCACCTATCTAATCTATACTGCAGGCACCTATCTAACCTATACTGCAGGCTGGCACCTTTCTAATCTATATTGCAGGCACCTTCCTATCTAATCTATACTGCAGGCTGGCACCTATCTAATCTATACTACAGGCTGACACCTATCTAATCTATACTGCAGGCACCTATCTAATCTATATTGCAGGCACCTTCCTATCTAATCTATACTGCAGGCTGGCACCTATCTAATCTATACTACAGGCTGACACCTATCTAATCTATACTGCAGGCTGACACCTATCTAATCTATACTGCAGGCTGGCACCTATCTAATCTATACTGCAGGCTGCCACCTATCTAATCTATACTGCGGGGCACCTACCTAATCTATACTGCGGGCACCTATCTAATCTATACTGCAGGCTGACACCTATCTAATCTATACTGCAGGCTGGCACCTATCTAATCTATACTGCAGGCTGCCACCTATCTAATCTATACTGCGGGGCACCTACCTAATCTATACTGCGGGCACCTATCTAATCTATACTGCAGCCACCTTCCTATCTAATCTATACTGCAGCCACCTTCCTATCTAATCTATACTGCAGGCTGGCACCTATCTAATCTATACTGCAGGCACCTATCTAATCTATACTGCAGGCTGGCACCTATCTAATCTATACTGCAGGCTGACACCTATCTAATCTATACTGCAGGCTGGCACCTATCTAATCTATACTGCAGGCTGGCACATATCTAATCTATACTGCAGGGCACCTATCTAATCTGTACTGCAGGCACCTTCCTATCTAATCTATACTGCAGGCACCTACCTATCTAATCTATACTGCAGCCACCTTCCTATCTAATCTATACTGCAGGCTGGCACCTATCTAATCTATACTGCAGGCTGGCACCTATCTAATCTATACTGCAGGCTGACACCTATCTAATCTATACTGCAGGCTGGCACCTATCTAATCTATACTGCAGGCTGGCACATATCTAATCTATACTGCAGGGCACCTATCTAATCTGTACTGCAGGGCACCACCCTACCTAATCAATACTGCAGGCACCTATCTAAAATATACTGTGCGGTACCTACCTAACTAATCTATACTGCAGGCACCTTCCTATCTAATCTGTACTGCGGGCCACCTACCTACCTATCTAATCTGTATTGCAGGGCACCTACCTGTCTAATTTATACTGCAGGGCACCTATCTAATTTATACTGCAGGGCACCTATCTAATCTATACTGCAGGGCACCTATCTAATCTATACTGCAGGCACCTATCTAATCTGTACTGCAGGGCACCACCCTATCTAATTTATATTGCAGGCACCTATCTAATATATACTGCGGGGCACCTACCTGACTAATCTATACTGCAGGCACATATCTAATCTATTCTGCAGGGTGCCTACCTACCTATCTAATCTGTACTGTAGGGCACCTACCTGTCTAATCTATACTGCAGGCACCTATCTATCTAATCTATACTGCAGGGCACCTACCTATCTAATCTATACTGCGGGGCACCTACCTATCTAATCTATACTGGAGGCACCTACCTATCTAACCTATACAGTGTGTGCTTCCACAACATGTATCGACAGCACGTCTCTAGGCCCCGCATATGACACTCGCCCCAGGTCCCGCGTACTCTAAGGCCACCTCTGCCACATGTCAGTAGCAGGGCCGGTGCTACCATAGAGGCAAAGGAGGCAATTGCACCAGGGCCCCAGAGCCTGTAGGGGCCCCCAGTGGCTACAAGAGGAAAAACATTTTTCAAAAAGACCTTATAGTTTTTGAGAAAATCGATTTTTCGAAGAATCAAAGGAAAAAAAAAATACACATTTAAAAACCCGCCAACTTTAACGGTTAATAGCAAATCCACCTTAAATGCTAGAAACCCCAAATTTGCAGGATATGTTAAGGGGATCATTGGTAATAAGAGGAAAAAACTATTTTTCAAAAAGACAATATCGTTTTTGAGAAAATCGATTTTAAAAAAAAGTATACCTTTAAATGCGGTACATGTCACTTTTAGTAGCAAACCTAACGGTAGTGTAGTTTTACATGTATCAAAAGAACGAGCAATACATTTCCTGATGGGGTTTCTAGGGGGTGGAAACTCCACCGCAGCCGCAGCGCTTTGGCCAGGGATCGCTATACAGCCGCAATATGGCTGTATGAAGATCCCTGTCATTTTTTCCTATTTTCCCAATTTTTTTTGGGGGGGGGGGGGGGAGGTGTGGGAATTTTTTTTTTTTTTTAATTATGTGGGTTCCCCCCTCCTGAATTTTTTTTACCCCTTGTCCCCCATGCAGGCTGGGATAGCCTGACTATACCAGCTGCAAAAAGGTCCCTTTGTTCCGGGGTATCTGTCGGGGGGCCCCCCAGGTTTATTTTGCCCTGGGGCCCTATTGCTGCTAAAACCGTCCCTGGTCAGTAGCCTCATTTTCTACCATCATTTTTGAGATGGGTATGGGTATCCTTTAATGGTTCTACTAGGTATTTATTTATATCGTGAAGAGACTAGAGTACTTGTATGTTTGAAGAAAAAGCATGTTGCAGAACCTGACAGCTCTTTGTAACTATATTCAAACAAGATCTCTTATGCTGCATTTGAGAAACACTGTGACTTCAGCTTGAATGTGTTCATAGTTCACAGCGAAGGCTTACAGTAGATAGATGAGAATCACAGCACATTATCACTCACAGAGCAGAGCAGGGCAGACAAGCATCCAGTGAAGACCCCCCGCACCCTCATAGACATATTCGCTGCTGCCTTCAAGGCATAAAACGTCAGCTTGAAAGCCATGATCTTTCCGTAACATGCATTTGATCATTTGTTAAATGCTGCCATATAAAATATGGAATTTCGTGTGTAAAGCTACAAATCCCCAATCTGCCTGGAAAGGTCATTTAAAGCCTTAAAGAACTTGACATTTTCTCTTTAAACATCTGACTTGTTGGCCCAGCGTTAACAAAGGCGCCTTTTAAATGACCTTCGTGATTCAGACAAAAGGGGATACTCTGGGAAAGTTTCAGAAGAAGTTAGCGAGATATCTGAAGAGTGCACATGTATTGATTTCTTCAAAACTTTACCACTATTAAAATCACGCATGGTCAATGAGAGGCAAGTATTTCCAGGTTGCATGTAAATGTAATCAATGTGAAAACACACACTTCTAACACCACTTGACAGGTCAGAGACCCTTGACCGAGATGCCGGCCCCCTGCAGGTACACCACTCCTGCACAACCGAACTGTAGAATAAATTCAGAGACTGCACTCAGAAGGCTTTTTCAATGACTGTATTGACAGTAACCAGAGCAAACAGAGGCACATGACATGTTTCGGGCGTAGCCCTTCCTCAGGTGTGCCACACCCAACACCAGTGACACCTTTATACCCCACCCACAGAAGTCATATGACCGAAATTCTCATCTCATGATCACAATATATATACAACATCTCGTAGTAACCAATCTGAACATCAAGGGAAATACACAATAAAGTGTCTACCCCAGAAAATTACTGAGGTCAGCCAACCCCCAAACCAGCATAATTCATAATTAGTAAACATTTTAACAAGGCTATAGTTAAATTTTCACAGTTTCAACTATACCGATTATTCATAGTCCTGTATTGAATATTCAATGGCAGACATGAAAACCTAAAGGGAGAAAAAACACATCAAAGGAAACATATAGGCTCAAACATTCATTCAGCCCATTTGGCTGTTAAATTTCCTGATCCACCTAGCTTCTCGCTGCAGAAACAGTTTCTTCCTGTCTACCCCTCTAAGGGGTGCCTATACTCCATCCAACACAAACCATCTCAATTGAGCTGAAGTATGATGTTCACTCAAAAAATGTTGCGAAAACAGACGTTTTGTACTCTTTTTTTACCATGTGTGTGTAAATTGAATACATATTCTATGGGGATAGCCAATGGGCTATTCAAAGGCACTTCCTGATGATTATAATTGGCCTTGTTCCAACCAAGAGGCATTCAATTTGCATGCAAGTCCAAATTATTTGTATCTCATTTTCTTCCCTAATTAAAACAAATAATGCATAAATCCTTCACACTCATCCTTGTATTCTCCTCCATACCAAGCTAATAGAATGTAGTTATGATCTAATATAGCTCCTTTTTTTCAGCACGGTATAGGGGTTTCAGAATATAATATGGGGTGATGGGGAGGGGTGGCTGGTATGATGGTCTCCCAGCTAATCCCCCTTCATTCTTCCCTACGAGAGGGAGGTGTGTCAAAAGGGGAGGAAGATACAGACTTTCGTACACCTACAGTAGTTATTGTGTGGAGGAAAACATGGGCTGCGCAGAAGGAGTAAAGGTGGAGCGGGAGTCACATGATGCCTAATATTAAGGACCACTCTAGATCGGTAAGAGGGGTAGGTTGAAAGGCAGAAGAAAAGAGAAGAAAAGTTTTTGTGAGCATGGGATTTAAAGTAAGTTTGAAGGGAAATAAAAACAAACAAACCAGATACTCACCTAAGGAGAGGGAAGGCTCTTGGTCCTACAGAGTCTTCCCGTTCTTCTCACAGTCCCCGAGCTGCAGAGCTGGATCTTCGGTTCAAATCTCTCGCCGTAGGGGACTTCAGCAGTCTTTGAAAGCACTCGGGGTCCCGAAGATGGGCGGCTCTGTAATGTGCACGTGCGAGTGAGGGCACTTGCGCATGCACAGTACAGAATGGCCTGTTTTCAGAAGTGCGAGTGCTTCCGAAGACTGCCGAAGCCCACCAAACACAGAAGAGAGAAGTCTACAACCCATGTGTCGTAGACTGCTAACATGTGAGCCTGCGGGGAACACGGGAACCGTGCGGAGACAGGGAAAGCTCTATAGGACAGAGAGCCTTCCCTCTCTTTAGGTGAGTATCTGTTTTTTTTATTTTCCCTTCAGACTCTCTTTAAAGAACTGTATTTGTCAATATATTATATTAACCAGATAATGTTTGGCATATTAAGTTATTAGGTGTTTTCGGTGTTTTTTCTTTCTTATATCTGTACATTTTGGCAAACATACATCTTTTTCATTAGGGGGGTGAATTACACCCATTCTTTTCTTTGGGAGGGTATATTATACTGACTTCCAGGTCTGGCCACATTCATAAGTATATGAGAAATAAACATGGGTCTTTTCTATTTGACATACTATATTTATTGGACTATAAGGCGCACCTGACCAAAAGACCCACCTAGATTTATCGGGGAAAAAAATATATACTAAATCTAGTGCATACATGGTGCAGGAGAACCAACCAAACCCTGGCCAAGCCTGTGTTCCTCACCAAAACACGGTATACCCTACCGTACCCCCTATCCATACCAATCCACGCCCTTGAGTACCACTGACAGCAGATGAAGGGGTAGATCTGGAACCTTTTCATAAACTCTATCCCAGGAAAGTTCCAGGCCCAGAGAGTGTGTCAACTCTCTGCATAAAACCCTGTGCTGCCCAGCTGGCCCCTGTCCTTTCCACCCTGCTCACACAATCTGTAATGGTATGCAAGGTCCCCTCATGCCTGAAAAAGTTCACTATAATCCCAGTCCCTAATCTTCAAGATCTTCAAAAAGCTGGTCCTGCTCCACCTGAAACTCACCACCAAAGATCTAACTGATCCTCTCCAGTTTGATTACAGACCAAAAAAAAAACAGGTCTGTAGACAATGCCATCAACATTAGCCTGGAGTACATCCTGTACCATCCAGACAAACTGGACACCCATGCCAGGATTCTCCCCCTCAACTTCAGCTCCACCTTCCACACTGTCAGCCTCGACATCCTCTATGATAACTCCTAAAAGTTCAGAAGCACTCAATAGCAAAAATTAATGTAAGTTCAGTTCAGAAAAGTCACCATCCAGTAGTCAAATTTAATCATCCAACTGAATGTCCCAGAACTTCAATCAACTTCCTCATTGATCAGCCAACATGTCATGTAAAGAATAAAAAGAGAGAGGGCACATAGCGTAATCCAATTAATGCAAGGTTGCCCATCACCACTCCAGAGTGAGCATAAACCCCAGCTCGAGCTGGGACACACTCCCCCCAATGCGCCCATATTCACCCAGTTAGCCTCCAAACAATCCGGAGGTATGGATATGTAGCATAGACAGGGGATAAGGCAGGTCTCACTCAGATTCAGCCAAAAATATATAACTCAAAGCAGCGCCAATAGTGTAAAAACATTTAACAATAAAAAGTATACAAGAATTGCACTCACAAGCGTAGGTGATCATAAACCACATAAACGTATGTGTGGATTGCAGTCCCGGGTAGCTGCTCACACACACGCCGCCTCAGACCCTCATGTCCTGTTGCTTCTTCGTCTGCCGGTCACGTGACGTAGCTCCGCCCTATGCATTTCGTCATGTAGAATGACTCATCAGGGGCTAACGTCACGTTAAAAGCAAAATTTGTAAAAAAAGGGTAAAGTGAGTCCTGGTTAGATGGGGTACAAAGGGAGGTGAGTGAAAAGGATAGAGGAATGTTGGTTCAAGCTAGGAGGGAGGAGTCCGGAGGTGATAGTAAGGCCTTCTCTTTTTTGAGTGATTTTTCTACAGATTACAAATTAGTGGAGAAGATTTTTTGTAAGCATTGGAATATTCTGCAAAGTGATCATTTGTTACAAAGTGTTCTACCTTCTAAGCCCAATTTTATTTATCGTCGAGCTCCCACTTTAAAAAATCGGATTGCCCCGAGTTGTGTAGCTCCTCCTCCTGAGCAGAAACAGATGACAGGATGGCAAACGCCAGGTTTTTTTCCCTGTAAGGGTTGTAAATGCTGCAGAGAAGCTAATGGCCATAAGACTAGTGAAATTGTATCAGCGTCTAATGGTAATATGTTTAGAATTAGGCAATTTATGTGCTGCGCTTCGGCCTTTGTGGTATATGTGATCTGGTGTGATTGCGGCCTGCAGTATGTGGGCTGCACCACCAGACCACTAAAGGAAAGAATTGAGGAACACATTAATAACATAAAAAAGGGGTATGAACAACACAGTGTTTCCTCCCACTTCAAACTGAAACACCAGTGTAATCCAGCGATGATGCACTTTTGTGCAGTTGAGAAATGAATGCCCAACTGGAGAGGGAGCAATAGGGTCAGGGAGCTTTCAAAGAAAGAGACCAGGTGGATTTTTAATTTAGACACATTCAGTCTGGTTGGTCTTAATATTGATTTAGATATCAATTGTTTTATTGCAAATAGTTGATTGTATACTTGATGGATTCCCATCTGATTTGCAGGCATGTTTTGCTTTGCGGTAATTTGTATTTTCCCCTTTGTTATGAATTTAAATGGGCTGCGGCGAGGGACCAGGCATAATGGTGGCCGGTGCGATTGTTCGTCGTTGTGGCGGTCTTATTGTGCATGCGTATATGGGCATGCTTTTACGCGACGAGGAACGTAGCATTATGATGGTCGGTGCGATCTTTAGTGCGCATGTCACCGCGACGGTCGTGTAGTGTATGTGCATATTGCCACCTGTGGTATTGTGCTGGGCATACACTTGCTAGTATTGTGGTTTTTGATGCTATTAACATCTTGACGTCTGTAGTGTTGTGTGTGTGCACACCTACTGCATGGTTTGCGCATACACTCATTTATATCAAATGGGATCCATTTATGTTTTTATTTTATTTTTTTAATTTTATTGTTTTATGTGGAAATTAAAGTTCTATGTGTTAGTCTCAGTCCTCTGTCATTGTGCAAAGAGTAGTTATAAATGGTGCTGCAGACCTTGTATTGTTATCCTAAATCCTGTCCCCTATGGGTAAGCGCTAATACACAGGTCTGCGGAGGATCTAGTTTTAATAATAGGCGGGGTTTTGAGAGGGGCGGGAGAGCCAGAGAGGGATATAGGAGCCGGCACTGTCCCGTGACGTTAGCCCCTGATGAGTCATTCTACATGACGAAATGCATAGGGCGGAGCTACGTCACGTGACCGGCAGACGAGGAAGCAACAGGACGTGAGGGTCTGAGGGGGCGTGTGTGTGTGTGAACGGCTACCCGGGACTGCAATCCACATATACGTTTATGTGCTTTATGATCACCTACACTTGTGAGTGCAATTCTTGTATACTTTTATTATTAAATGTTTTTACACTATTGACACTGTTTTGAGTTATAGATTTTTGGCTGAATCTGAGTGAGACCTGCTTTATCCCCTAATAACAATAAAGCACCAAGATACTGCGCTCACATAAGGAGAATGAGTCCAATAGTAAACAAGCAAATCCACACAAATGTCTAATATAGACAGATAGTAATGGTGGGTGCGCTCCTCCTAGATGCATGCACCATCAGATCAAGTTCTTTACAGTAATGGGGTTAAGCGCTCAGCTTTGCTTGTTCATCAACATTAGATAGAATAAGAAGCCCCCCCCCCCCTTCGGGGAAAGACTCACCAGATTGTGCGGCCTTCTGGGCCCGTTTGTGCCTCCGGGGTATGGGCCACCCCGCAGCCTCACTGGCAATCTGTCTGTGATTCCTGGTCTGTGTAGGCAAAGAATGCGCTTCACATAGCGAAAAAGTGTATACATTTATTAAAAATTCAAAAAACTGCACCAAACAGTTAAAAAGTCTGGCTCACAGCCGATCCCCTTACAGAGATGGAACCGCTACTATAGCGGGCTAGGGAATGCAGAAGTCCCACTGTACTTAGCTAATGACAAGGCGTACACCTCTGCCAAAGCTCTTGCCTTACTCCATGTGGGGCCTGCTGGCTGATACAAAATAAGAGCCTCTCGCACATACGAACCGGCCGTGTCCAGCCGGCGCTGTTCGTACTACGTCACTTCGTGGCTCCGCCCACGGAGCCACGGAGTGACGTAGTACGTACAGCGCCGGCTGGACGCGGCCGGTTCGTATGTATATAGTATATGGCCTTGCTCTGCAACATGGTTTTTGCCCTCCTCAGACAACTATAAAATGTGGTTACTAATAACTGCTAATAGTGCTTTTGGCACACTGCCTCCTTTACAGACCACTAAAAAACTGAAAACATTTTTAAATTGCATCTGTAGGACTATTGAGGGAGTAACCTCATTTTTTTGTAAAACGCACCTTTCTTCAAAGTGTTCTAAATAACTTTTTCCTCATAATTGAATTTGCTTTCTCTGCCTTGATAAATTTGGGCATAAATTAACAATTTTACGGTGGGCGCAGTGATTTCGATTGATGTCAAAAAGCAAAAGGCACAGATATCATAAAGAGAAAAAAATAATAATAGTCTTTGCACCTTGCTAACTTTGCCTCTATCAGCCATTTGTAGCTCTTCCAGACAGGAAGCAGTAAATTGGTCTATTCCCTCCGTGGATTCTTTGATTGTTTTGCTGTTATCTTAGGAACCAGTTTAATTTAAATGAAGACTGTATTGCTTGTGCTAATATCTGCGGAAGGGAAATGCGCAATGGAAAGTGTTATCTCTTATAGAAAGCTTTATTTATGAACTGTCTGAATACACGTAAAACGCGAAGTAACAATGAAGATGGCTGGCAGCACCATGTTCTTCCCTGTCATTTGCCATACATGAGAGTGCATGATAAGGTAAAGGAATATCCTGAGCTAAAACAGTAATTAAAGTCCAGACAAAATCAAAACAGAAAAATGTGAAAAGTACCATACATCTTTTGGCTTATAAATCTAAATATTAATTGCATTATTCATTATTAAATATTAATTTGGTTTCCCAAATACTTTAGGTGGTCAGGACCTCTAGATTTGTGACCAGAGATAGATTAAGATGTAATGGGCCCCTAGGCAAGGTAGTCGATTTGGGGGCTCCTTGTGGCCCTTTTGGTAAGCTGAAGTGGAGAGAGGTCAGAGAAGGTGGTAGGTGGGCCTCTTGACACCCACTAGGCTCCAAGCATCTGCCTGGGTTGCCTGGTGGGTGAACCTGCTCTGTCCATGACATTAGCAATTATTGGTTGCTAATTGGTTATGGCAGTGTGATTATTTCTGGATTTTAAAAAATCAGGAAAAAATCATGCTGCCAGAACGCCAGCAGCAGCCCCTGCTCTCACTCACCTCCCTGGGCTCCAGGGCTGCAATTTTACCTCTGTCCTTTGGGTGGCGGTGTAACTCTTTGGTGAGATCACTGACAGCGATCTCACCAGAGTATTTCAGAAGCCTCTGAGGACAGGAAGGAGAGCAGCTACCGTTGTCTGGATCCCCTGGGAGGTGAGTAAAAGCTCCCGCTGCATGTTATACTCTGCATAGGGCTCCCGGCGGCTAGCTTGAGCATAGCTCGGGATTACCACCAAGGAGGTTAAATAGCATAAACATGCTGGAAGCTGAATATCTGGAGAGCAGTGCGTGCTTTTTTATGTGCCAGAACTCAGCAACCAAAAAATACAATTACATTGCATTTGCCATGCAAATATATTGTCTGACGCAATGTGCTAAGCCTGGTACACACTTTTGATTATGATTGGCCAATCAATTTAGGATTCCAGTAAAAAATAGATCACTAGTAAAGAGAAGATGCCAGAAGTTATTCAGGTCGGTTTCACACTTGCGTTTAGCGGTGCGATGTGGTGCTCAAACTGCGTTGCACCACAGAAACCAGCCTTCATATGACTTTGCGCCACGGTTCAGCGACAGGGTCATATGCATATCGCCGCCCCCCTTTAGTGACCCAATCCCTGCTGGGCAGGAAATACATCACTGGGATTCCTGTCAGTTCACACATGCATGCTGTGTCACACCACGCTCCTGTCGTTTACACTTACTGTGTCACCCATAGACTTCCATTACCTCAAGCACTGTGCATTAAGCGCGGTGCTTGTAGTAACGTGCTGCAGGCTATGCATCAGGTGGCAATTCTGTAAGTGTGACTGGTCCCATTGACTTGCATTGCCAAATATAAAAGGGGCCTTAAAATAAGCTGAACTTGCAAAGCAAGGGGAAGTCTGTAAACCTTGCAATATACAGTCTCACAATGGAACCCGTGCGGACACAACAGTCCTTTTTTGGATGCTGCTCCTTTAAGCCTTTCTTGGTAAATAGGCGCTCAAGGAAAGTAAAACATCTACCAATTAAAACATTGTGCACTTGTGATTATGTGCCTCTACCGCCCATCATGAGTTTTGAACAACTAATGCATTTAACAGAAACATGCTGGGGCCGTGAAAGAAATAATTAGTTGCCATCTTTGGATAATAGAGTATTTTAAAATCAATTAACCTTAATGGGCAGACTTCTCTAATTTTCCCCTTATTTCACTGTTTGACACAACGTGTTTTTGAATTGACGCCTCACTGACAAATAGCAGCCCAGAATCTGCAAAATGTAATCTTCTCCTAGAGAACCAAAATCACATTTTGTGCCATTTTAAAGCTTCTCGTCATTTAAGGGGACTTCAACTGTTTACAAAGTAGGAATCTGAGTTTCTTAAAGGACACCTGAAGTGAGAGGGATATGGAGGCTGCCATGTTTATTTCCTTTTAAAGTGGTATGAAACTCAGCATTTCTTCTTTGCTCTAAACGATTATTTACAGCATAAAATCTACTACCACAAAAAAATTGTAGCATAATGGCATTTAACCAGTTAAACACAGCTCTTTCTTCTTCAGTGGAAAGCTTGCTGCCTTATGCGAAGAGGTGATAATATTATCTTTTGTTTACATTCCTTTGTCTGTTACAATTAGTATACATCCATAGCTGTGCTGAAAATGCAATGGTAGCTTTTGGAGCAGATAAACTGAACTTTGGGAACTTGTGATTTGTAAATAGACAATATTACTTGTGCACAAAAGCAAATATGGTAGCTGTATGGGTAATAAACAAGCAAAACAGATTTTATTGAATGTTATATCCGAGTTTTATCCCACTTTAAACAATACCAGTAGCCTGGCTGTCCTGCTGATCATTAATGCATCAGCAGTGCCTGAATCACACACTTGAAACAAGCATGTGTCAAATCAAGTCAAACATCTGATCTGTATGCATGTTCAGAGTCTATGGCTACAAGTATTAGAGGCAGAGGATCAGCAGGACAGCCAGGCAATGTGCATTATTTAAAAGGAAATAAATATGGCAGCCTCCATATTTCTCTCACTTCAGATGTCCTTTAAGTTTGTCATTTCTTTCAGTTTCTGTGTTAATGTCCAACCCCAGACACTGTGTTATGATCAGAGATGGTTAGTCAGATGCAAATAATTCGGACTAGAATACAAATTGTATGCAGTCTAAAATCTGGCTAACCGGAAGTTATTCTATTGGTCCAGTTTCAACCTCCATTCAATGGCTATCATTCATAAAAGTGTGTTCGGTGAAAAAAATCCGTGCGGGATAATACCGCATTCGGTATTTTAGACTTCTGTGTGCTCATTCATAAAAATGTTTACAGTTGCGATAGAAGTGCGGTGATTTCCCGAACTAGGCTGGCTCTAGGCTGGCGGTAACACTAGAAGCTGCCTGAGTTGATACATTTTCTCCTCCAGAGACAGCGTTACAATAGAAGAGGCAGCCCCAACTTCCCTTTACATGTGCATCTTTTTTAAAACTGCCTCTGTTTGCCCTGAATCTGCACTGAATCTGTCTATTAGTCTTTCTAAACAATCTATTTAATTGCCACAACTTAGAAGAACTTCAAAAAAATGTTTCACATGCAGGCTTTCTGATGTGAAATATATCTGAAAACAGGTGCCCAAGGGGTTAAAAACACAGCCTGGATATTCCAGGATTCCTTTTTTTGCGCTGCTCTCACTGCTGCTGCCTGGGAGGTCTGTCTCCATTAACTTAGCTGTTATCCGCATGCTTATCGCCTGAAACAAGGGAGCGGTATTCTCCGTGCTGATACTGCTTGTTCTAATCTTTATGAATTGACATATGGTGACATGTGTGAGATAATCACCGCACAAGGCGGTAATTTATTGCTCTGCTAGGGAATTTCAGCTTTTCATGCGGTAACAGCTTTTATGAATACACATTTTGCTTTGTGCTCGGTAAAGTCAGCTGTTTTCAGCATTTCCGCATGCGGGAATGCTTTATGAATGATAGCCAATGTGCATGAAATTTCCATGCAAGCTAGAGTTATTCAAAGTAAAAGCAGTGCCAAGCCAAATCAACAAAGTCAGAATTAGAAAGAGATCAGTCTGTGGGTTCGCTGTAATCAGTGTTCCAAGTTGGTAATAAAAGTCACACCACAGCTGCGCTCACCACTGTAGTAAATCCTGCATGCTGCATGTAGAAACAAAACCTATGCATAGTCTAAAACTGTAAAATTGTCTTTAAAGGACCAGTATCGCAAAAAAAAAAAAAAAGTAGGCAGTTAAAATCTGACAGAACCGACAGGCTTTGGGCAAGTCCATCTCTTCATGGGGGATTCTTTGTTTTCAACAGCATTTCCTGAACAGAAGTTGCAAAGTCTAACTGACAAAATAGTGTGCATGCGATTAAGAAGGCTGGCTGGTATCTTACTATTTTGGAAATTTAACTGCTGTTTAGGAAATGCTGTTGATAACAAAGAAAACCCTGAGAATCCCCCACGAGGAGATGGACTGGCCCAAAACCTGTCGGTTCTGTCAGATTTTAACTACCTACTTTTCTCACGATAGGGGTTCTTTAAAACTTCACATCCAACAGACAGCAGAGTGTAGGGTAATAAAAAGTGCTCATCACTCACTGTTCCCCACACTGCACACCCGAGGCGGCATTTATACTTTTTGTGTCCCTAGGCCAAGTTTGTTGTGACTCCCCTTTCTTGTGTCGCAGTGCCCCGTCCATTCCATGTATACCATCCATCTACAGCAGCCCCTTTCTTTCATGAACAGCTCCCTTGAGCATCAGTTTCCTTTTCCATGTGTTGCTCCCCAGTTTCACCCTCCTCTTTTATATGTATTTACCCCTCCTTCATGTCCAGGTGTCCCTTGGCCTGCAGTCACCCAAGGCCTGGTCCTTTGTGGCCTTTCCATTAATCCGGCCCTGTGCACAACCCCACACTGTGAATACTCACCAGATGTAAGCCACCTCAGAATCCAGGTGGGTCTAGCGCTTGGTATGTAATCCGATACGAATCAACAGGTACCACACATCAGGACAGGCAAACTTCAACTTGTAATCAAACTCCAGCTCGAGATATAATATATAGGCAAAGCATAGAATAAAATCCTTTAAAATTAATCACTTAGCGCAAAGCTATTGCACTTATGTACCCAGAATGTTTTAACAGCGTGTATCAGGTAACAGCCGTGTTCCCGCAGTTGTGGGGAGGCAGGTTCCGCTGTCCCATGTACTCTGCCAAATGCTGTTCGTCACTACTGGTCCTCACCGTCCTCTGATAGCTACAATTACGACTGGCCATCTGAGATTTGACTATTATTACCAGACTGTCAAACACAGAATTTGTTCCATTGGTGTATAAGCCCACATCATTAGCTCATATTATGTAAATCTCCTTTAAAGCAAAACTGAACTTTTGCACTAAATTTGCTCCAGTTAAGTAGAAAAATCTGCCCCATTGGCCTCAATTCACTATACTTTATCAAACACTTTATAAAACGTTTGATAATTTACCTCATGGGTAAAATCTAATTTTGAATTCACAAAGGTGTCATAGATTTATTGAACGTTTTATCGATAAAACATTCGATAAATATATAACACCTTAGTGAATTCAAAATTAGATTTTACCCATGAGGTAAATTATCAAACGTTTTATAAAGTGTTTGATAAAGCTTAGTGAATTGAGGCCAATTGTGTCTTGTACCTTACAGCCTGTCTTGAACTAGTCTTGTCACATGCAGCATATACATACCTGTGTGATTCACATCGTGGTAATTACATCTGCTTCCTCAGGAGCTTAGAAGTAACATAATTCTACATCCCTCAGGATGCAGTCATTATTTCCGCGATACTAGCTTTAATTGTTGTTTACTTTTGTTTATTTGTTTTTCACACGTTTTATGAATGTGTACATTACGTTATCGTTTGGTCCCTCAGCACTTTATAAATTATACATCTTTTCAATGAGTATGGATTGGGAAGGACTAATTTCAATCCTAGATACAAAGTCAAATGTAGAGTAGCGCAACAACCTGGATAACTGCAGCTATAAGGTGTGGCTGACTCCAAGCCCAAAGGGTAGACAAGAAACAAAAGTTACCTCAGCTCAGGTTAAGTAGCAATTAGTTACTTCCCAGGCAGCTCCTGCCCATGGGATGTATGGCAGACAAAGCAGTACAGTGCCTTATCCTGCAGCTTTAAGAATGACCAGTTCTAAAACCGCACTTTGAAGAGTAGAAACTTGCTGTGATCCCGACATCCAAGGCCAAAACAGCGGTGAATCTCCACTAAGTGGTGAGGCAGTCAGGCTCAGCTCCCAGGGTTACCCGATCATGTGATCTCCCGACTTCTGTTTTCCGCCTGCAATGCGTTCCAGCATGCTTACATTCTTATGCTGGGCATACACGGCTGCTTGGAGGATTATCAATGATGGCTCGATTGATAATATCCAACCTGTCCGATACCCCGCCGGATTGATAGTGTGCTCGATACCGGCAGCGAGAACAATAGAAGAAACGAGCGGCTGCTTAGCAGCCGCCCGCAGGGATGAGCGGGGATCAATCCGCACGCACGCGCGGACGAGCAGGGATGCGCCGGCATCGAGCCTGCAGCTCGATCCGGCGCATACTCGCAGCCTTGTATGCCCGGCATTACACCGGGAACAAGCGGCTGCAATCTCTAGAAAGCTTCTTGCTTTATTGCACATCAAACAAACATAGCCTCCACTTCCCGACTCGAGTTTCATCACCCCCTGACGATGGTATTGTGCCAAAACTCGAGTTGGGAAGTGGAGGCACACATCAGAAAAACAGTGACAGGGGCGCTTGGTCACACATTTTCGCTTGGTTAGAGTAGCACTCACTACATTGAGGAAACTTTGGCGCAGTTGGTGAGCTTAAGCGTGTTAAAGCGTGACCAAGGGCCCCTGTCACTGTTTTCCTGTTGTGTGCTGCAGCCCCTCTGTATTTATTTATTTCTTATGGAGACTGGGGAGCTCCAGTGCTGCGTGCATGCTTTGCATAAAATTGCATACGATTTGGTTTGTGCTGCTCATCCCTCGGTATATATATGCAAAAGTTTGGGCAACCTTGTTAATCGTCATGATGTTCCTGTATAATAAGTTGGTTGTTACGATAAAAAATGTTAGTTAAATATGTCATATAGGAGACACACACAGTGATATTTGAGAAGTGAAATTAAGTTTATTGGATTTACAGAAAGGATGCAATAATTGTTTAAATAAAATTAGGCAGGTGCATAAATTTCATTGTCATTTTATTGATTCCAAAACCTTTAGAACTAATTATTGGACCTCAAATTTGCTTGGTAAGCTCAGTGACCCCTGACCTACATACACAGGTGATTCCAGTTATGAGAAAGAGACAAATGGATTCACTGTGCATCGTTCAACCATTCGGCGCACTTTACACAAGGAGATGCTGTATACAAGAGTGATGCAGAGGAAGCCTTTTCTCCGCCCACAGCACAAACAGAGCCGCTTGAGGTATGCACATTTGGACAAGCCAGCTTCATTTTGGAATAAGGTTATGTGGACTGATGAAACTAAAATTGAGTTATTTGGGCATAACAAGAGGCATTTTGCATGGAGGAAAAACAACACAGCATTTCAAGAAAAGCACCTGCTACCTAAATTTAAATATGGTGGTGGTTTTATCAGGCTGTGGGGCTGTGTGGCCAGGGCAGGCACTGGGAATCTTGTCAAAGTTAAGGCAGGCGTGGATTCCACTCAGCATCAGCAGATTCTGGAGACCAATGTCCAGGAATCAGTGACACAGCTGAAGCTGCACCGGGGCTGGATCTTTCAACAAGACAACGACCCTAAACACTGCTCGAAATCCACGTAGGCATTCATACAGACGAACAAGTACAAACAAACAAACAAACACAGAACATTTATATTGCACTTTTCTCCTGGCAGACTCAAAGCGCCAGAGCTGCAGCCACTAGGACGCGCTCTATAGGCAGTAGCAGTGTTAGGGGGACTTGCCCAAGGTCTCCTACTGAATAGGTGTTGGCTTACTGAACAGGCAGAGCCGAGATTCGAACCCAGGTCTCCCGTGTCAGAGGCAGAGCCCTTAACCATTACACCATCCAGCCACCACTGGTACAACGTTCTGGAATGGCCATCTCAGTCCCCAGACCTGAATTTAATTGAAAATCTGTGGTGTGAGTTAAAGAGACCTGTCCATACTCAGAAGCCATCAAACCTGAATGAACTAGAGATGTTTTGTAAAGAGGAATGGTCCAAAGTACCTTCAACCAGAATCCAGAGCGTTTAGAGCAGTGGTCCTCAAGCTAAGGCCAACGGGCCAAATGCGGCACGCTGAGGCTTTTTTACCGGCTCTCCACACACAAAATGTATTACTTATAGATGCAGCAGCAGTGCTGGCACCACATTTCCACCTGGAAGCCAGCAAGAAGTAATTCGCTGGCTTCCAATCCAATTCCGCATTAGGTGGCTCTGCTGTCCAATTGTATGGCAGGTTGTCCCCTGGGTATGTTTCACTGTCTGGTGCGACAAAACATTGTGGTAGTGGTGGGGGGTTGGGTGGTTAGAGGTAATATAAAAGCAGTGTGTGCACGCACGTGTTTAGGGGTGGATAATTTGCAGTCCTTGCAATTACTGGGGAAAGGGGGTTGTTTTGGGGGGACTTTTGAAAATACAGTATGTATTTTGAACACTGATTGCTTTTGCGTGTGAGGGATTGTGTTTCAGGTGCTGTTTACACTACCTAAGTTCAATGTAATGTTTTTCTACATCATTTTATGTACACTCCGGCCCCCCCAGCAGTCTAAAGTATGTTGACCCAGCCCTTGAGTAAAAAAGTTTGGGGACCCCTGGTTTAGAGGCTGTAATTTCTGAAAAAGGAGGATCTACTAAATATTGATTTAATTTTTTTTTTTTGTGCCCAAATATATATTTACTTCTCAAATATCACTGTGTGTGTCTCCTATATGATATATTATTTAACTGACATTTTTTATCGTTGCAACCAACGATTTATACAGGAAAATCATGACGATTAACAAGGTTGCCCAAACGTTCGCATCCCACTGTATATATATCTATAAATATATATATATTCTCTTTTTACACTGTTATATTATTACCGCATTATAATCCCTTAACATCTTCCAACCGCCGCACACACGGTGCACATATATATCCGAACACAATAGATGCCATATAGCGAGCCTGATGGACGTTTTACTCCACACAAACCTGCACAATTAAGCATAGATCTTATGCATAATTCACATATAACTTTCCCTTTCTGTGCTTTAATCCTGCTAAATGTAGCGCATTTTCCTGAATTAAAAACTGGCTGTACTGTTGTGTTTGTCAAAGACTCGCACCACTTGTTTTGCCTCGCTGGGAATTATTAATATGTATTCCTTTGTTCCTGGGGACACCACACATGACATGAAGTTATTTTGTCATCCACACCTGACAACTCCAACTAGGGCTGAAGTTTTTCAGAATCCGGTAGTATTTTACAAAAGACGTTGAGTCTATGCTGTTTTGACCTTTATGTTTTTTATAATTTGATTAGTTGACAGGAGTCTTTGTACCCATAACTACCTCGGCAATCATTTTCAGAAAAATGGGATCAAGCTGAGCCTTTTTACATTCTCCCTCACTAAACTCCTTGTCACCGAGCTGAAGTCTCACAAACAATACCACGCCGGAAAAAAAAGAGGTGATTGATCAAAATAACATATTTTAAAGGTTAACATATTACATCACAATGCAGGAAGGCTTCCTTCAGCATATTTAACATGAAGTACATACAAATTTGAATACATGGTGCTGATAAGTTTCTTTCAGCCTTCATTGCTTACTATTCTTGATTTTTCACTCAACGGGGCCCTCAAAAATAGCCTTTTCTTTTTTGGTGACAGTCTCGTTTTATATTTGTGCCCTGTGTGCACTACATGCATATTTATTTAGGCTATCTTAATCTGTTTCTGCGTAAGTTTTTGTAAATCGTCTTTGCTATATTTGTTCCGCATAAATAAATGGGGATGGAGCTTCTTTTAAACCGTTTTAGAATAGCGAAACAAAAGTTTGCTTTCCTAAAACAGAAAGAATTTGCGATAATTCAGGTTGGAGTGAGCTTGAGATGTCTCCCAGGCACCACTGCTGAATATATGCAAATTAACCATTGTACCCTTAGAAGCTAAACACACCTCCAGAACCGCTGGAATGCAATGATGTGTCAGCTTGTTAATATGTACAGAGCCATAATAATCCAACATGCATACAGACTGTTTCGGATTGTTTGATCCTCATCAGTGCATGGCATGGATTAATTTGGCTCTATGGAGTAGGGTTTGTAAATCCGAGAGGCACAGACTAACCAGCAAGCTCATGGTGACCCAGAACTCATTGGGGTGTGTAAGGGACTACAATGGTCCTAAAAGCCCCCTTACTAAGATGTTAAGAAAAACAAAAGTTTGCTTTCCTAAAACAGAAAGAATTTGCGATAATTCAGGTTGGAGTGAGCTCGAGATGTCTCCCAGGCACCACTGCTGAATATATGCAAATTAACCATTGTACCCTTAGAAGCTAAACACACCTCCAGAACCGCCGGAATGCAATGATGTGTCAGCTTGTTAATATGTACAGAGCCATAATAATCCAACATGCATACAGACTGTTTCGGATTGTTTGATCCTCATCAGTGCATGGCATGGATTAATTTGGCTCTATGGAGTAGGGTTTGTAAATCCGAGAGGCACAGACTAACCAGCAAGCTCATGGTGACCCAGAACTCATTGGGGTGTGTAAGGGACTACAATGGTCCTAAAAGCCCCCTTACTAAGATGTTAAGAAAAACAAAAGTTTGCTTTCCTAAAACAGAAAGAATTTGCGATAATTCAGGTTGGAGTGAGCTCGAGATGTCTCCCAGGCACCACTGCTGAATATATGCAAATTAACCATTGTACCCTTAGAAGCTAAACACACCTCCAGAACCGCTGGAATGCAACGATGTGTCAGCTTGTTAATATGTACAGAGCCATAATAATCCAACATGCATACAGACTGTTTCGGATTGTTTGATCCTCATCAGTGCATGGCATGGATTAATTTGGCTCTATGGAGTAGGGTTTGTAAAACCGAGAGGCACAGACTAACCAGCAAGCTCATGGTGACCCAGAACTCATTGGGGTGTGTAAGGGACTACAATGGTCCTAAAAGCCCCCTTACTAAGATGTTAAGAAAAACAAAAGTTTGCTTTCCTAAAACAGAAAGAATTTGCGATAATTCAGGTTGGAGTGAGCTCGAGATGTCTCCCAGGCACCACTGCTGAATATATGCAAATTAACCAGAATAGGGGTTGGTTTTATGCCAATTCCACCTTCGAACGTTGAATCCTTGGGTGTTCTAATATGTGTAATTTGCTAGTAGAATACTGCAGTCTGGAGGTTAGAAACTAAAGGAACAGGGACGTAATACAGTTATTACTGCAGTATGTGCGTTTATATTATTCCTGCAGTCAAGATGTAATTTCTTAAAGGACCACTATTGGAAAAAAAATGACATTAAAAATACATACATATAAGATGTACATTTGTCTCAGGGAAAATGCACTATAAATTCATTTTTATTTCTGTGTTGTTGTCACTTAGAGTAGGTAGTAATAATCTGACAGCTCTGGCAGGACTTGGATCAGTCCTATCTCATGGGGGATTCTCACGGATTTCTTTATTTACAAAAACACTCCCTGAAGCTCAGTTCTACTGCCAAAAAGTTATAATATTATCTGCTAGATTTCTTTGAATTACATGAGCTGTTTAAAATAACACAAGTTATGCAGGTACAACAACAAAACATTAGTAAAGTATTTTTGTCCCATACGATCACAACTTCTGTCTTGTCGGTACCTTATCAGGAATATAGTACACATCACTGATAAGCAAATTACAGCCATAAAAGTTTTCCTGGCAGAATGCAACTTCTAAGGGCAGAGAGAGATAAAATACACAAACTATTGACTGTTTTCTAACTCTGGGACACTTAATAGGCTGCCACTGATTAGAGACAGTAAAACATTCAACCTACTTTGTAAATCTATATATATAAAATCGGATGTGTGTGTGTGTATATGTATCTGCCGCGATCACTCAAAAACGGCTTGACCGATTTGAACGAAACTTGGTATGCAGATCCCTTACTACCTGGCATGATAGGTTCTGGGGGTCTCGTGCCTCACCTGCACACCTGGGCAGAGCTACAAACAGCAAATCAGATTTCATCCATTCATGTCAATGGAAAAAATGGAAAATGCTGCCATTTTCCCAGTAATCAAGCCAGAGTCCCCACACTTGGCACAGTTGGTCACTTGGTGACCGAGGTTACAAATCCAGGAAAAATGGGCAGAGCATAAAACAGCCAATCGAATTTCAGCCATTCATTTTTAATGGGAAAATGTAAACTTCAGCCATTCTTAGACTGTTAATCGCAGGGTTCTCAAACTTGCCACACTTGGTCACTGGGTGAATGAGATTAATAGTCAAGAAAGTGGGTGGAGCCTACAACAGCCAATCAAAATTCACTTATTGGTTTTCAAGGGGAATATTTAAACTGCCGCCATTTTTGCACTGTTAATGGCAGCGGCTTGAAACTTGCTACAGTCGGTCATTGGGTGACTGGGGATCAAATTCACTGAAGAGGTGGGGCCACAATCAGCCAATCCTATTTATTTGCTAGATAAACTGCTTTTATTCACACATTTTTGATGCCAGGAAAATGAAAGCTCACAAACTTGGTCATTGAGTGACTGTGTGTCAAGGTTACAAAAAAGTGGGCAGAGCCAAAAACAAATTTCACTGGTGAAATATAAGCTGCAGCCATTTTTACACCGTTAATGGCAGGGTTCTCAAAGTTTGCACAGTTAGTCATTGGGTGACTGGGATTAATATTCAGGAAAATGGGTGGAGCCTACAACAGACAATCAAAATTCACCTGTTGATTTTCAAGGGGAATATTTAAATTGCTGCTATTCTTACACTGTTAATAGCTGTTAATAGCAAATGCCTCAAACCTGGTAAAGTTGGTCACTGGGTGACTGGGGTTCAAATTCAGAAAGGGGGCGGAGCTACAAACAGCCAATCAGATTTGATTCATTTCAATGGGAATATACAAAAGATTGATACCAAGGACCCCAAAGCTCATAAACTTGGTAATTGAGAGACTATATGTCAAGGTTAGAAAAAGTGGGAGGCACCAACAACTACATTTTTTACATGGGAAAATATAAACTGCATTCAATCAAAGTCGGTATGCACACCTTCAAAGTAGTAGGTAAAATGCGACAAATGGGTGCTCAGTTAGTAAACCAGACCTATCCAGCGGTCTTACACTAAGTCATATATACAGAAATAACTGGCACTCCAAGCAGTTGTAATGCCTAAATTTGATTATATCGTAAAGAGAATTTACATACACAGTACACAGCCACAAACAGCCAATCAGATTTCTTTTCTGGATAAACTGCTTCCATTCACACAATTTTGATGCCAGGAACTTGAAAGCTCACAAACTTGGTCATTGAGTGACTGTGTGTCCAGGTTACAAAAACTGGGTGGAGCCAAAAACAGATTTCCCCATGAAAATATAAACTGCAGCACCTTCTTCATTCTTAATGGCAGGGTTCTCAAATTTTGCACAGTTTGTTATTGGGTGACTTAGATTAATATTCAGAAAAGTGGGTGGAGCTTTAAAAAGCCAATCAGTATTCACCTGTTGATTTTCAAGAGGAATATTAAAATTGCTGCCCTTCTTGCACTGTTAATGACACAAGCCTCAAGCCTGGTACAGTTGGTCATTGGGTCACTGGGGTTCAAACTAAGAAAAGGGGGCCACAAACAGCCAATCAGATTTGTTTTTATTGATGCCAAGGACTTGGAAGCTCACAATATTGGTTATTGAGTGACTGTGTGTCCAGGTTACAAAAAGTGGGAAGAGCCAAAAACAAACTTAACTGGGAAAATATAAACTGCAGGCCTTTTTACACTGTTAATGGCAGGATTCTCAAACTTTGCCCAGATGGTCACTAGGTGACTGAAATCAATATTCAGGGAAGTGGGTGGAGACTATTATAGCCATTCAAAATTCACCTGTTGATTTTCATGGGTAATATTTAAATTTCTGCTATTATTACACTGTTAATAGCAGATGCCTCAACCCTGCTATAGTTGGTCATTGGGTGACTGGGGTCCAAATGCTGGAGAGGGGTGAATTCACAAACCGTTAATCTGATTTATTTAATTTCTATGGGAATATACAAATTATTGATGCCAAAGCTCACAAACGTGGTCATTGAGTGTTTGTGTGTTAGGGTTAGAAAAAGTGGGTGGAGCCGACACCAGCCAAATATATACCCGGGCAACGCCGGGTTACTTATCAGCTAGTGTTTAAATATAAAAGGAGTAGGAGGATAAATATAATTGTTTATCTCATCAGTTTATTTTCACCTTGGGTTCACGTTAACTCCTTCATCCACAATGTACCCACAGTGTTTCTTTTTATTTGTCTTTCCTTTTGCTTTTATCTGTGAAAGAGAAGCCAAACATCTTAAACTGGCTTCAGTTGCTGCATTCAGCTTGCTTGGAGCTCTATAAGATGCACCTAAACATTAGACCAATTCTTATATCAAAAGCACTCAGTGGCACACATCACATCTTGTCAAGCAAAGAGAGCGAGGTCAAAGGCCTGGCACATGATAAGAGAATAGATCAGCAGATGTCTATGCAGTGGTAGGTCTCCTGTCTCTCCAATGCTGTCAGGTGAAACAAAAGAAGGAGAAATGTCACAGAACGGTATTGTGAGACGTTTCCCTGTTCTCTGTTCAGTCAGTCAGCTGAGGTACAGGAGATTTGGCATGGCACACTGAACAGGAAGTCAACCGTTCATTTTGCAACTTCCTCTGTTGTGCATCATGTCAGAACAGACTGCAACAGTAACCATTTCCAGATACAGCCATGTAGTCTGTTGATATAATAGAGAACTGCAGAATTGCTATGAATGAATTTATTGTGGATGGCAGCATCTCATATAACGGAGGCAAAATTGTTTTGCCAGATGACAGATCTCCGTTAGAGTATATAGGAAGATGCATATTGAACATCCCAGAAGTTGATTTGTTTTGCATTCCTCCTACGTCGTAGAACTTTCAGTAGACACCTTTCCCGTAACATCATTCTATTTGCCCTCTTTAAGGAATACTCAAAAGTCAGATAAACTCACGTAGCACTTAAATGGCTTGGAAGGTGGGAAAAACCACAGACTACCCTTTGTTACAGATTACCCTACGATTGTACTTATTCCGGTATATGAGCAGCGGTTCTATGTCTCAAGCCTTAGGTCACAAACAGGCCCTAATTATTATGGTAATAACAAAAGTAGACAATAAAAGCCCTTTTACACTTAAAGCAGTCATAAGGCAGAAAATGTTGCCCTCTGATATACTTACCCAGGGCTTCCTCCAGCCCCTTGCAGCTGACATGTCCCACGCCGCATCTCCGCTCGCAGCTGTCGACCCGGGGTCCCCAGCATTGCAGAGGCTGACCTTCACTAGTGTGCCTGCACGAATGCCGGTGTCAATCAAGCCCACGTTGTCCGCGGTGACAGCAACTGATATAATGTAAAAGGACGGTTACGGCAATTAAGCCACAGTGAAATGTGAGCGCTGGTATGCCGCCAATGTAATGTATCTGCTATAATGACAATGCTGGCCCATACTGTCAAATGTGGGCATTTAGGGGAAATTTGGGCACCCAATAAATAGCAGGCACTGCCCGCTATTTATATTTCCTTTATCCGGCGTTCACAGCACCCGATAAATAGCAGGCACTTACTTCTCACTGGTTTAAACTGGGGGAGGGGTCTTAAGCGTTAGGCGTTGGGGTGGGGTCTTAAGGGTTAGGTGTGGGGGGTTTCTGAAGGGCTAGGCGTGGGTTGGTCTTAAGGGTTAAGTTTGAGGGGATCTTAAGGGTTAGGTGTGAGGGCATCTTAACCACTTTACTACTGAGGTGCTTTTCCCTTCTGTACCAGTGCAATTTTCACCTTTCAGTGTTTCTTCCATTCATTCACCAATAACTTTATTACTACTTATTAGAACTATTTTATTCTTAAAGCATTTAAGTGGAAAAAATAAGAAAAAAAGTGGAAAAATTCATTATTTCTCTGTTTTCAGCCAGTATAGTTTTAAAATAGTACATGCTACCGTAATTAAAACCCTCATATTATATTTGCCCATTTGTCCCAGTTGCTCTAACATATAACATTTTTCCCTAGTACAATGTATGGCGCCAATATTTTATTTGGAAATAAAGGTGCATTTTTTCAGTTTTGTGTCCATCACTATTTACAAGCCCATATTTTCAAAATTAACAGTAATATACCCTCTTGACATACATGCTAAAAAGGTTCAGTCCCTAAGGTAACTATTTATGTATTTTTTTTAATAGTATTTTTTAATGCAAAATTTTTATTTGGGTAATTATGGGATAGTGTGGGAGGGAAGAAGTTAATTTTAAATGTAAGTGTGGGTCTTTTTATTAAAATAAATGTATGCAAGTGTAATTTTACTATTTGGCCTCAAGATCCTCGCGCATTATTTGCTATTAGCGTACTATAAGTACGTTAACAAGAAGTAATGTGTGGATGTGTTACTGCGTGTTACTTCGGGTAGTTACAATGACCATGGCATCTCATTGATGCCGGCGATCATTGACACAGGACTTAGATTAATGAATGGGAACTGCATTGCCATTCATTCATCTCCCCTCTAACGATCGGCGACGAGACCGCGCGCGGGAGCAAGCCAAGGAGCGAGCGGCGGCTGTCGGATTCAATTGACGATTATCTACGTCCCTGGGTGGGAACTGAAGTCCTGCAGGACATAGATAATACATCGTAAACCACATAGGAGGGCACCACCAGGGGGGGGGGGGGTCTTAGGTTTAGGCACCACCAGGGGGGGTCTTAATGGTTAAACATGAGGGGAGTCTTAAGGGTTAGGCATCGGGGTGGTATGGGTTTAGGTTAAGGTTAGTGTTAGGCATTTAAGAAGTGGGGTTCTGTGTGAGAATAGGTTAGGTTAGGACATAGTAAAATATTGGTAAAATTACCAATATTCTACTTTAGTGGATAATAGAACATCCGTAAAACCACCAACATTCTATTGCCGTTACTTTGCACTGATTTCATAGGTACATGTAAAAGGACCCTTAGGCTGAGTTTTCACTTTGCCAGCCTGAGCCTGCAAAACATGATGCTGGAACTTGTTGTAACGCGAGACCCATCCGAATCGCTCTAGCTGTGCCATGTGTGGCTATTGGGATTCGCATACATGATACAATTTTATGCTGCAGGCTGCCCTTTTTTCCCCGCACGTGAATTTGGATGCAGCATATTGTTTTCCATCATTTTAAATTACATCACTAATTAATGTCCCAAATCATCCTCTGCTACTTTCTTGTCTCCACTGTATTTCCGCATCATTTACGCAAGGGTTTCAGCTAATTTGATTTTCACAGTTCCAGGGGCTGGGATTACAGAGTGTGATCAGTCTATACATTCTAGATGTCACACTCTGCCCATAGCCAGCTGTCACTGTATATTAATGACATGTCAAGCCCCCTCTTCGTTCATTTACCTTTCATATCAGACATAAACGATGCATAATGAAAACATAAGCTAAGGATCCCTTCTAGCTGAAGCTATGCAATCCCATCTCCTTCCTTAAAGCGGGATTGTCACCATAAAAATCATATTTCAACAGCAACTGGTCTGAGTGTATTAAGTGATAAAGATGCTAATCCTGCATTCAAAACTTGCAAAACTTTTTCTGCTGTTTTGATTTAGAGTTATCACATACTTTAGGAGCACTGGCCCATTAATAGTCAGTGCCAAACAGTTGCATGCTGGGAGTTCTTTTTATCTATAATATATCCCTCCTCTTCCATTTATTTCCCTGCCTAGCTGCCTATCTGAAACACTCCTCTTCTCGCTTGTGTTTACAAGCAAGGATGAAGTGACTCAGCAATTGGAGGAGAAAAGAAAAAAAGTTAAGAGCAGAAATGACATCAGGATTTAGCCTCAAACTGTGGGCAAAAGACATGGTTCCCACCAGGAACAGAATTCTCTTCATTTACTATAAAAAATTCACTGAAATCAAAACGTGGACAGTACAATACATGTGTAGATGGAGTATTTATCTACTTATATATGTGTTTATTTTTCCCTGGCATAGTATGGCTAATCCTACTGCTTTAAGATGTAAAAATGCCTTGGCTGTTTTGTTTGTAACATGTTTAAAAACACACGATTGGTTCGCACGATGGCCAGGGGCCCCGGACCTCTCTCACTGGCCGGGGCCCCAAGGCCAATGCGCGATACCTGGAGGGGAGTGCAGGTGGGCCTGAACCTCTCACACCCAGGCTCTGGACCTCTCACATCCAGAAAACCCACCAACACTGCCTCCATACTGAATGCTAAATTCGACACACACAAGCAATAGAACACAGCAATACATGCATGCAGCTACATTTAAGTCGTCAGCAGGTGCTCGTCAGCCAATCAGGATGCACTGTCATACACTCTTTACCTGCCATACCACATCTAGCAGCCATTAGCATTCAGGTGGGAGGCTTCAGTTGGACGCAAATCGCAAGATTGCGTCGCTAGCAGGACCGCCCCGTGCAGGCATTCCTCCCACAGGGGTCCCTCCCTAACCGCTCACCTGTCTGCCATGTCCTAGAGCTGAAAAAAAAACGTTTAAAAACACACGATTGGTTCGCACGATGGCCAGGGGCCCCGGACCTCACTCACTGGCCGGGGCCCCAAGGCCAATGCGCGATACCTGGAGGGGAGTGCAGGTGGGCCTGAACCTCTCACACCCAGGCTCTGGACCTCTCACATCCAGAAAACCCACCAACACTGCCTCCATACTTAATGCTAAATTCGACACACACAAGCAAAAGAACACAGCAATACATGCATGCAGCTACATTTAAGTCGTCAGCAGGTGCTCGTCAGCCAATCAGGATGCACTGTCATACACTCTTTACCTGCCATACCACATCTAGCAGCCATTAGCATTCAGGTGGGAGGCTTCAGTTGGACGCAAATCGCAAGATTGCGTCGCTAGCAGGACCGCCCCGTGCAGGCATTCCTCCCACAGGGGTCCCTCCCTAACCGCTCACCTGTCTGCCATGTCCTAGAGCTGAAAAAAAAACGTTTAAAAACACACGATTGGTTCGCACGATGGCCAGGGGCCCCAGGCCTCTCTCACTGGCCGGGGCCCCAAGGCCAATGCGCGATACCTGGAGGGGAGTGCAGGTGGGCCTGAACCTCTCACACCCAGGCTCTGGACCTCTCACATCCAGAAAACCCACCAACACTGCCTCCATACTGAATGCTAAATTCGACACACACAAGCAATAGAACACAGCAATACATGCATGCAGCTACATTTAAGTCGTCAGCAGGTGCTCGTCAGCCAATCAGGATGCACTGTCATACACTCTTTACCTGCCATACCACATCTAGCAGCCATTAGCATTCAGGTGGGAGGCTTCAGTTGGACGCAAATCGCAAGATTGCGTCGCTAGCAGGACCGCCCCGTGCAGGCATTCCTCCCACAGGGGTCCCTCCCTAACCGCTCACCTGTCTGCCATGTCCTAGAGCTGAAAAAAAAACGTTTAAAAACACACGATTGGTTCGCACGATGGCCAGGGGCCCCGGACCTCCTGCTGACGACTTAAATGTAGCTGCATGCATGTATTGCTGTGTTCTATTGCTTGTGTGTGTCGAATTTAGCATTCAGTATGGAGGCAGTGAGAGGTCCAGAGCCTGGGTGTGAGAGGTTCAGGCCCACCTGCACTCCCCTCCAGGTATCGCGCATTGGCCTTGGGGCCCCGGCCAGTGAGAGAGGTCCGGGGCCCCTGGCCATCGTGCGAACCAATCGTGTGTTTTTAAACGTTTTTTTTTTCAGCTCTAGGACATGGCAGACAGGTGAGCGGTTAGGGAGGGACCCCTGTGGGAGGAATGCCTGCACGGGGCGGTCCTGCTAGCGACGCAATCTTGCGATTTGCGTCCAACTGAAGCCTCCCACCTGAATGCTAATGGCTGCTAGATGTGGTATGGCAGGTAAAGAGTGTATGACAGTGCATCCTGATTGGCTGACGAGCACCTGCTGACGACTTAAATGTAGCTGCATGCATGTATTGCTGTGTTCTATTGCTTGTGTGTGTCGAATTTAGCATTCAGTATGGAGGCAGTGTTGGTGGGTTTTCTGGATGTGAGAGGTCCAGAGCCTGGGTGTGAGAGGTTCAGGCCCACCTGCACTCCCCTCCAGGTATCGCGCATTGGCCTTGGGGCCCCGGCCAGTGAGAGAGGTCCGGGGCCCCTGGCCATCGTGCGAACCAATCGTGTGTTTTTAAACGTTTTTTTTTCAGCTGTAGGACATGGCAGACAGGTGAGCGGTTAGGGAGGGACCCCTGTGGGAGGAATGCCTGCACGGGGCGATCCTGCTAGCGACGCAATCTTGCGATTTGCGTCCAACTGAAGCCTCCCACCTGAATGCTAATGGCTGCTAGATGTGGTATGGCAGGTAAAGAGTGTATGACAGTGCATCCTGATTGGCTGACGAGCACCTGCTGACGACTTAAATGTAGCTGCATGCATGTATTGCTGTGTTCTATTGCTTGTGTGTGTCGAATTTAGCATTCAGTATGGAGGCAGTGTTGGTGGGTTTTCTGGATGTGAGAGGTCCAGAGCCTGGGTGTGAGAGGTTCAGGCCCACCTGCACTCCCCTCCAGGTATCGCGCATTGGCCTTGGGGCCCCGGCCAGTGAGAGAGGTCCGGGGCCCCTGGCCATCGTGCGAACCAATCGTGTGTTTTTAAACGTTTTTTTTTCAGCTCTAGGACATGGCAGACAGGTGAGCGGTTAGGGAGGGACCCCTGTGGGAGGAATGCCTGCACGGGGCGGTCCTGCTAGCGACGCAATCTTGCGATTTGCGTCCAACTGAAGCCTCCCACCTGAATGCTAATGGCTGCTAGATGTGGTATGGCAGGTAAAGAGTGTATGACAGTGCATCCTGATTGGCTGACGAGCACCTGCTGACGACTTAAATGTAGCTGCATGCATGTATTGCTGTGTTCTATTGCTTGTGTGTGTCGAATTTAGCATTCAGTATGGAGGCAGTGTTGGTGGGTTTTCTGGATGTGAGAGGTCCAGAGCCTGGGTGTGAGAGGTTCAGGCCCACCTGCACTCCCCTCCAGGTATCGCGCATTGGCCTTGGGGCCCCGGCCAGTGAGAGAGGTCCGGGGCCCCTGGCCATCGTGCGAACCAATCGTGTGTTTTTAAATGTTTTTTTTTCAGCTCTAGGACATGGCAGACAGGTGAGCGGTTAGGGAGGGACCCCTGTGGGAGGAATGCCTGCACGGGGCGGTCCTGCTAGCGACGCAATCTTGCGATTTGCGTCCAACTGAAGCCTCCCACCTGAATGCTAATGGCTGCTAGATGTGGTATGGCAGGTAAAGAGTGTATGACAGTGCATCCTGATTGGCTGACGAGCACCTGCTGACGACTTAAATGTAGCTGCATGCATGTATTGCTGTGTTCTATTGCTTGTGTGTGTCGAATTTAGCATTCAGTATGGAGGCAGTGTTGGTGGGTTTTCTGGATGTGAGAGGTCCAGAGCCTGGGTGTGAGAGGTTCAGGCCCACCTGCACTCCCCTCAAGGTATCGCGCATTGGCCTTGGGGCCCCGACCAGTGAGAGAGGTCCGGGGCCCCTGGCCATCGTGCGAACCAATCGTGTGTTTTTAAACGTTTTTTTTTCAGCTCTAGGACATGGCAGACAGGTGAGCGGTTAGGGAGGGACCCCTGTGGGATCAATGCCTGCACGGGGCGGTCTTGCTAGCGACGCAATCTTGCGATTTGCGTCCAACTGAAGCCTCCCACCTGAATGCTAATGGCTGCTAGATGTGGTATGGCAGGTAAAGAGTGTATGACAGTGCATCCTGATTGGCTGACGAGCACCTGCTGACGACTTAAATGTAGCTGCATGCATGTATTGCTGTGTTCTATTGCTTGTGTGTGTCGAAATTAGCATTCAGTATGGAGGCAGTGTTGGTGGGTTTTCTGGATGTGAGAGGTCCAGAGCCTGGGTGTGAGAGGTTCAGGCCCACCTGCACTCCCCTCCAGGTATCGCGCATTGGCCTTGGGGCCCCGGCCAGTGAGAGAGGTCCGGGGCCCCTGGCCATCGTGCGAACCAATCGTGTGTTTTTAAAGGTTTTTTTTTCAGCTCTAGGACATGGCAGACAGGTGAGCGGTTAGGGAGGGACCCCTGTGGGAGGAATGCCTGCACGGGGCGGTCCTGCTAGCGACGCAATCTTGCGATTTGCGTCCAACTGAAGCCTCCCACCTGAATGCTAATGGCTGCTAGATGTGGTATGGCAGGTAAAGAGTGTATGACAGTGCATCCTGATTGGCTGACGAGCACCTGCTGACGACTTAAATGTAGCTGCATGCATGTATTGCTGTGTTCTATTGCTTGTGTGTGTCGAATTTAGCATTCAGTATGGAGGCAGTGTTGGTGGGTTTTCTGGATGTGAGAGGTCCAGAGCCTGGGTGTGAGAGGTTCAGGCCCACCTGCACTCCCCTCCAGGTATCGCGCATTGGCCTTGGGGCCCCGGCCAGTGAGTGAGGTCCGGGGCCCCTGGCCATCGTGCGAACCAATCGTGTGTTTTTAAACGTTTTTTTTTCAGCTCTAGGACATGGCAGACAGGTGAGCGGTTAGGGAGGGACCCCTGTGGGAGGAATGCCTGCACGGGGCGGTCCTGCTAGCGACGCAATCTTGCGATTTGCGTCCAACTGAAGCCTCCCACCTGAATGCTAATGGCTGCTAGATGTGGTATGGCAGGTAAAGAGTGTATGACAGTGCATCCTGATTGGCTGACGAGCACCTGCTGACGACTTAAATGTAGCTGCATGCATGTATTGCTGTGTTCTATTGCTTGTGTGTGTCGAATTTAGCATTCAGTATGGAGGCAGTGTTGGTGGGTTTTCTGGATGTGAGAGGTCCAGAGCCTGGGTGTGAGAGGTTCAGGCCCACCTGCACTCCCCTCCAGGTATCGCGCATTGGCCTTGGGGCCCCGGCCAGTGAGAGAGGTCCGGGGCCCCTGGCCATCGTGCGAACCAATCGTGTGTTTTTAAAGGTTTTTTTTTCAGCTCTAGGACATGGCAGACAGGTGAGCGGTTAGGGAGGGACCCCTGTGGGAGGAATGCCTGCACGGGGCGGTCCTGCTAGCGACGCAATCTTGCGATTTGCGTCCAACTGAAGCCTCCCACCTGAATGCTAATGGCTGCTAGATGTGGTATGGCAGGTAAAGAGTGTATGACAGTGCATCCTGATTGGCTGACGAGCACCTGCTGACGACTTAAATGTAGCTGCATGCATGTATTGCTGTGTTCTATTGCTTGTGTGTGTTGTTTGTAACATGATAAGAACATTTTAAGCATTTTCAAATTTCTAAAAGATGCCCACCACCACCCCCACTCCCATTCCAACCTGGTTCCTGCCTGCTGCGCCTCTTTAAGGTGGCCACTAACGATACAATTCGCCAAACAATCGTTTGTTTCCAATCCTTTGTATGAACAATCATAAATGATTGTTTGAGACTACTAACCCGCAAAATCTACTAACAAATCCAATTTCGAAAAACCAGTAGAGGTTAACCTAATTAATTACAAATGGCTACATACAGTGTGCTAGGAAACGTGTATCATAGAGGGACAAGGGGGAAGTTTTCCTGTAGCAGCACCACTGTTATAATATTTGAACACCTGAACAGTAGCTTGGCAGATAAGCTTTTTGTCCCCAGGCTTGTGCGAATGAGTGGAGCACATGATCTGCTCATGGAGGAAAACATTTTTAGCCACGTATTTAGGAAAGGGTTCTTTACGGTAAGAGTAGGAAGTAGTTGTGTCAAATTCTATATCTGCGATTTAGGTACATTTCCTGAGTTGAAAGATATCCATGGCTATAATTCCTAGGTAATGCCCCGTGGTATTGATCCATGGATTTTATCTATTGCCACCTGGAGTCGGGAAGGATTTTTTTTCCTTCCGGGGCTAATTGAGCCTTGCCTTGTAAGGGTTTTTTTTCCTTCCTCTGAATTATCAGGGATATGCGAGGGTGCAGGCTAGTGTTGTACCTTATTTATTGGTTGAACTTGATGGATGTATGTCTTTTTTCAACCCAACTATGTAACTATGTAACCCATGCATCCAAAGTATATGCATTAAAAAAAACTTAATTTTATTCATGAAAATAGCCATTTAAGAGACATGGCATAACATAGCCTTAAAACATTGAAAGACAACAGAGAGGACCATACGAGTCCATGCCTATTGATGCAACCAGTTAAATGCAATGTTTACCCAAAGTAGACCAACCACTTTTTCGCTTCAGGTTTGCTGTAAAGGACAACTGATGTGAGAAAAATATGGAAGCTGACATTTATTTCCTTTTAAACAATACCAGTTGCCTGGCCGTCCTACTGATCTATTTGGCTGCAGCAGTGTCTGAATCATACCAGAAACAAGCACGCAGTAGATCAGGTGTTTCTGACATCATTGTCAGATCTGACGAGATTAGCTGCATGCATGTTTCTGGTGTGATTCAGACACTATTGCAGTCAACTAGATCAGCAGAGCTGCCAGGTAACTGGCATTGTTTAAAAGGAAATAAACATGGCAAGCTCCATATACCTCTCACTTAAGTTGTCCTTTAAAGTGAACCTAAAGCCAAGTAAAAAAAATGAGATTAACTCACCTGGGGCTTCCCTCAGCCCCCTGCAGCCGATCGGTGCCCTCGCAGCCCCGCTCTGACGCTCCAGTCCCCGCCGGCGAACACTTCCGGTTTGGCCGTCACCGGCAGACAGGCATGGGAACGCGAGTGATTGTTCACGTTCCCAGCCTGTATATCGCCAGGAGGCCGCAATAGCAGCGTAGGGGGCGATATACAGGCTGGGAACGCGAACAATCACTCGCGCTCCCATGCCTGTCAGCAGGTGACGGCCAAACCGAAAGTGTTCGCTGGAGGGTCCTGGACCATCGGAGCGGGGCTGCGAGGGAAGCCCCAGGTGAGTTAATCTCATTTGTTTTACTTGCCTTTAGGTTCACCTTAAAGGTGCTCCAACCAGCATTAGGAAAAAGTGTATTCTATAGAAGCACTAATGAAACTCAGCATTTCTTCTTTGCTCTAAAAAATTATTTACAGCATATTATATACTACCACCATTTTTTTTACTAGAACAGCATTCAATTACTTAAACACAGGACTTGAAAGTTCAGTGCAGAGAAATCTGGACGCATCCGAAGTGGAGGTAATATTATCTTGTGTTTACTTAATTGGATCAAGTGAGGAATGTGACACATTCTCTGACTGTGCAGAAGCTCCTGGACACAGAGAGACACTGAAAGCATTTCTGCCTTCAATACAACATGAATAAAACCAGTTATGTATAAAATGCAAAGGCAGCTCTCAAAGCAAAAAACTGTACTTTTGGGAACTTGTAATTTCTAAATGAATAATAATACTTATGCACAAATGCAAATATGATAACCGTATGGCATATAAACAGTAGGAAAGCATGTCTTTATTGAATATTAGGGAAGGGTTTTATGCCGCTTTAAGAAGGATTTATTTTTCAGCATTTTAATAAGATGCTGATTTTGTAAGTAGTGGAAAACAGTTAAATGTATATCTTCTAAACATACTTGTAAAATATAGATGTCCTTTGATGCTACTTATTTCAAATATTACATTTTTTTTCCCTCCAGTAAAATCTTGCTGGGGATTGCTGGTGGCTGCTGAGGTGACTCATCTCTGCCAAGATAAAAAGTTGATTAGGCACACTTTAAACTTAAGAGTCTCTTGTGGATGCTAATCAGAAATGAATAATCCTCTGTTATAAGGAGACATTTGTGCTAATAAATGGAATAAAAAAAATAAAATGTAATTACTCTGATGATCATCTTGAATCACGCAGACAGGCAGGAAAATGTTCTAATCAAAACTTTTGTGTTATAGAAGAGGAAAATAGATTGTTTTCTTCACATTTTCATATTCAAGAGTTGAGCATTGTCTGAAGCCGACGTAATGAAACCCGGCACCAAGATGTAAATCCATGGAAGACGTCTCCAGATAGGAAGGCGAGTCAGACTGAGCAAATCGGCAATTACTTGATATGCACTTGGGGGCTAACGTTTTTTATGCTGCATACATCTGGGGCTGAGCGGGAGAGGTGAAGTGGAAGGGCAATTCTACCCTCTTGTCTAAAGCCTTCTACACACGCTAATATGATCGACTGCCTCTGCAAAGAATTTAGCATGTGTACAGTGGGCCTCAATATCTTTTGACAGGTTGGTGAGCGATCTGCCTGGTGGATCGATTTGGCAAAACACTGGCCAAGGGCATTGTTCTTCCCAATCACACCCCGCTTTATCTGTGACGCTCCTCGGCCCTCCTCCTTCCCGCCTACGCAACAGAATGCCGAAACAGAGGATGCCGCCACCCAAAAATATACATTGTGTGTGTGTAACGTGCTTTAGTTACGTTGTGAAATACCTGCATAACACATTATGGCCCATATGCAATTAACTTTTTCTCCAGAGTTTTCCCCTATGTAATATTTTTACAACTTGGCAATAAAATACTTTTAAAACCCCCAGCAAGCAAGAAAACATTTAGGATAATTTTGCTAGTAATTTTTTACCTACTTTTTTGGAACTTTTACAATTTGAGTGCTTAAAAGGTTATTTTAAAGAGAAGATGAAAAATTATCTCTTAGGAGAAAACTCAGGAGAAATGTTAATTCCATATGGGCCCATGACCTTTATTCAATTCAGTTTTGCACAATCCGATTCACTTTTTCTCCAAAGTTTTCTCTCGAAAAATTGAAAAAGTACCAACAAATAGGTGACAATTACTGTTAAAAACATATTTTCTTGCTTGCTGGAGGTTTAAAAGACATTTTATTGATAAGATTTTAACCACTTGAGGACCACAGTCTTTTCGCCCCTTAAGGACCAGAGCCTTTTTTTCCATTCAGACCACTGCAGCTTTCACGGTTTATTGCTCGGTCATTCAACCTACCACCTAAATGAATTTTACCTCCTTTTCTTGTCACTAATACAGCTTTCTTTTGGTGCTATTTGATTGCTGCTGCGAGTTTTAGTTTTTATTATATTCATTAAAAAAGACATGAATTTTGTCAAGAAAATGACCTTTTTAACTTTCTGTGCTGACATTTTTCAAATAAAGTAAAATTTCCTATACACTTGAGCGCGAAAGTTATTCTGCTACATGTCTTTGATAAAAAAAAAAACATTCAGTGTATATTTATTGGATTGAGTAAAAGTTATAGCGTTTACAAACTATGGTGCCAAAAGTGAATTTTCCCATTTTAAAGCATCTCTGACTTTTCTGAGCACCTGTCAGGTTTCATGAGGTGCTACAATTCCAGGATAGTATAAATACCCCCCAAATGACCCCATTTTGGAAAGAAGACATCCCAAAGTATTCACAAAGAGGCATGGTGAGTTCATAGAAGATTTTATTTTTTGTCACAAGTTAGCGGAAAATGACACTTTGTGAAAAAAAAATTCCATTTCTGCTAACTTGTGACAAAAAAAATGAAATCTGCCACGGACTCACCATAGCCCTCTCTGAATACCTTGAAGTGTCTACTTTCCAAAATGGGGTCATTTGGGGGGTGTATTTACTGTCCTGGCATTTTGGGGGTGCTAAATTGTAAGCACCCCTGTAAAGCCTAAAGGTGCTCATTGGACGTTGGGCCCCTTAGCGCACCTAGGCTGCAAAAAGGGGTCACACATGTGGTATTGCCGTACTCAGGAGAAGTAGTTTAATGTGTTTTGGGGTGTATTTTTACACATGCCCATGCTGGGTGGGAGAAATATCCCTGTAAATGGACAATTGTGTGTAAAAAAAAAAAGCAAAAAATTGTCATTTACAGAGATATTTCTCCCACCCAGCATGGGTATGTGTAAAAATACACCCCAAAACACATTAAACTACTTCTCCCGAGTGATACACACATGTGTGGCACTTTTTTGCACCCTAACTGCGCTAAGGGGCCCAAAGTCCAATGAGCACCTTCAGGCTTTACAGGGGTGCTTACAATTTAGCACCCCCCACCACTTGCCAGGACAGTTAACAAACCCCACAAACATTTTGGAAAGAATACACGCTAAGGTATTCCATGAGGGCCATGGTGAGTTCATAGAAAATTTTATTTTTTGTCACAAGTTAGCGGAAAATGACATTTTGTGAAAAAAAAAAAAACACAATTTCTGCTAACTTGTGACAAAAAATAAAATATTCTATGAACTCACCATGCACCTAACGGAATACTTTTGGGTGTCCTCTTTCCAAAATGGCATCATTCGTGGGTTCTGTCCTGGCATTTTAGGGTCTCTGCAATCATTACATGTATGGCCAGTATTAGGAGTTTCTGCTATACTCCTTATATTGGGCATAAGGGTAATGCACTGTGGGCTGAAAGGAAAAATGAACGTCAAACAATCAATCAATCAATGTGGATGAAAAAATATCTGCCAAAAAAATTTGAAAAAAAAAAGGGGAAGGCGTCTGCCAGGACATAGGAGCTGCCGCCCCAAAAATCCAAACCCACCAGCTCGTATGCCCTGGCAAACCTGATTTATCCATTCACACCGATCGATGTGGATGAACAAATCATTGCCAGAGTTCTTTTTTGATACAAAGTGCTTGCCAAAGCGTATGAACCCCAACACCACTCCTCGGCCCATATGCCTCGGCAAACGTATCTTTTTGACTGCGGAGGAGAAATCTCGTCCTGCAGCGCTGCATGCACCAATTTTGTGTAACCTGACAGACGTGCAATGTTCTGTCAGTATGCACCATCAGTGCTGCAGCTGATTAGTCGTTCGCTCGGTCCACCTGGAAGGTTAATGGATGGAAAAAGAGAAAAAAAAAATAAAAAAAAAACAAAAAACAAGCAAGCAGCAAAGCAATTACTTCATTAACATTAATAAACTTTGAACTTTTTTAATCAAAACCTTAACACTGCGAACCAAACATTAACTTTTTTGCTTACCTGTTTTTGGTTTTTTTTTTTGTTTTTTTTTTACTTACCTCCCAAGGACAAACCTCTCCTCTCCCATGGGACAATGTGCGAAGTGCAAATCGCACAGAGTTGTGGCGAAGTACATTATGCAATTTGTCCCAAGTGAAAGGAGAGGTTTCTGGCAGCCCTGTGTATTAGGGTCTCTGGAAACCTGAAGTTTGGTTTCACACTGCATATTGACATATCCGGTGGGTCGAGCCCGCCGCACCGTATCATCCAAAACAGACCTTCAGGCAATACCACAAGAGTAGCATTCGGCCTAGTAATGAACTGCATCACCATAGACTAACATGACTTCCGGGCCGATCGATTGCCACAGAAGCCACGCAGTAACGTAGGCATGCACTAGCGTTAAGTCAAGCACTTCCGGCGTAGGGGGGGACCGCAAAGTGTGACTTTTGCTAGGCATTTTGCCCTAACGCATCGCAGCAGTGTGAAATAGCACTGAGAGACCCTTGTGTGCCTACCGCTGTGTGTGGAGTTCCCTACTCTCTAATAGTGTACCTGCTCGTGGTACCTCTCAAAACACTCCTCTAGGCATAGGCCAGGCTGGTCAGGACAGGTGGGACAATAAACAGTGGTGTCACGCCTTATTCCAGCCCTGCTGCAGACACGACAACGTTTTCTTCGGATTCGGTGACCTGGGGTACTCGGAATTGGATAGGCGTAATGCCTTCCATGCAGCCGGCTAGTTGCATCTTGGGGTTGGGCCACGGCACCTCCTGGATACAGGAGTTCCATCACGATCTGTTTATTAAATTGAATAAACTATCCAGTTCTCCCAGCCTTACTGTAGAGAACAAAGCTGTTGTAAATTGCCAATTGAATGAGGTAAAAAAACACTTTTTTATACCAGTGTCTTGTTTTTCGGGCAACTAAATAGGGCGCTAACCTCTGGTCATTGAAGTCCACCCCTCCCATGTTAGTATTATACTCGTGGATGACAAAGTGTTTTTCAATGACCTCAGTTCGCCGTTGAATTTCAACTGTCGTGTCTGTGTGAATGGTGGACAGAAAGTAAACCTACCTCTTGTCCTTCCATTTCACCGCGAGCAGGTTGTCAGCACACAGGGCGGGCCTCTGCCCCCGTTCAAGTCTGGTGGTAATGAGCCGTTGGGGGAAGCCCCGGCGACTAGGCCGCACGGTGCCACAGCATCGGATTTTTTCTATTTTTAAGTGCTGAAAGAGGGCCACACTTGTGTAATAGTTGTCCACAAAAAGATGGTACCCCTTCTGGAACAAGGGTGACACCACGTCCCACACAACCTTTCCACTGCTCCCCAGGTAGTCAGGACATCCGACCGGCTCCAGTTTTGAGTCTTTTCCCTCATAGACCCTAAAACAAGATGTATAGCTTGTGGCCCTTTCACAGAGCTTATACAGTTTCACCCCGTACCGGGCGCTGTTGCTTGGGATGTACTGTTTGATGCGAAGGCGCCCGGTAAAACATATGAGGGACTCGTCTACGCAGATGTCCTGGTCAGGGGTATAAGCATCTGCAAATCTGGATGACAGGTGGTCTATAAGAGGTCGAATTTTGTGGAGCCGGTCAAAAGCATGGTGGTCACTTCGATGACAAGTTTTGTTGTTACTGAAGTGCAGGAAGCGCAGGATGTTCTCAAATCGTGTCCTGGACATGGCAGCAGAGTACAGGGGAGCATGATATGCTGGGTCCGTAGACCAATAAGACCGCAACACATTCTGCTTTACTAGTCCCGTGTGAAGGAGAAGGCCCAAAAAAATTTTAATTTCGGAAACTTGGACTGGTTTCCACCAAAAAGGCTGGGCAAGGAACTTTTCCGGATTGGCGGTTATATATTGTGTGGCCTTACGGTTGGTCTCTGCCACAATTAAGTCTAAGAGATCCTGGGTGAAGAACAGATAGAAAAAGTCTAGGGCTGATCCTAGATTATCTGTCTCCACCTGGACTCCAGACTGGGCGGTGAAAGGGGGAAGTACGGGTGCGGCGGAATCAGGGGATTGCCAATTTGGGTTTGCCAGCACCTCTGGTAAACTAGGGGTAGTACGGGCCCGTCTTCTTGATGGCTGCGACTGGGATCTTACTGCACGTGCCACCGAACCAGTTTCAACTTCCATGCTGGTGCTCGCCACTTCACCAGGGTCTACGAAAGTACTGGTGCTAGGTCCAGGAGATGTTGTGCTGCTGGTGCCTGCCCCACCATGAAATCTCAGACCAGCACGAACACCACTCTGCTGCCTTTGAGGCCGATTCTGCGCCACCTGCGGTCCAACAACATGGGGTGTGGTACGCCTAGCTCTAGCCGGGACCTCAACCTCGTCATCACTATCGGTCAGTGAGCCACTGCTCAACTCAGGTTCAAACTCTGACCCGGAAGATTCGTCGAATGAGGCGTCCCAATCGTCCTCATCCGACTGGGCCATGTACCTGAGAACCTCATCATCGGAATACCCCTTTCTTGCCATGGTGGACTACTAAATTTAGGGGGTATTCCTCTGAGACTACCCAGAAAAAAAGAGCACCTACCTAGCAAAATGGAGTATTTGAGAGGTAGAAAGCTGTGGTCACTGAGTTTTGATAAAAAAAAAAAAATCAAAACTGATGTTTACAGTGCCACAGCTATTGTACAGTGTTTTTTGCAGTGATCAGAAAAATAAAAAATTCTGTCACTGCGGTGGGGCGGGCTGAACGCAAGTGCAGGCGAACGATCAGGCCTGATCGGGCAAACACTGCGTTTTTTGGTGGATCCTAGTGACCCTAATAGATATGACTGCGATCAATAATGATCACTTACAGATACTATATAGTACCAATGTTGATTAGCGACAGTGATGACGCTAATTAGTGACTGTGGTGCAGTGGGCTGAGAACTAACTGACACTAACACAGGGGCCTAGCTAACTGGCCTAACTGCTAACACTAGTGATACTAAAAAAGTGACATTTTTCACTGATCACTGTTTTTAGATCACTAGGATAGTGACGGGGGTGGTGGCGAGTGGGGAATCAGAGGCAATCAGAAACAATCACAGGACAATCAAAGGCAATCACAGGGCAAACGCAGGCCAATCACAAGGCACTCAATTCACGGGACAATCAAAGCCAATCACGGGACAATCAAAGCCAATCACAGGCCAATCAAAGCCAATCACAGGCCAATCACAGGGCAATCAAACCAATCACGGCACAATCAAAGCCAATCACAGGGCAATCAAAGCCAATCACAGGCCAATCACAGGGCAATCAAACCAATCACAGGACAATCAAAGCCGATCACGGGACAATCAAAGCCGATCACAGGGCAATCAAAGCCAATCACGGGACAATTAAAGCCAATCACGGGACAATCAAAGCCAATCATGGGACAATCAAATACAATTACAGCACAATCAAATAGAATGTCAGCACAATCAAATTGAATGTCAGCACAATGAAATTGAATGTCAGCACAATCAAATACAATTACAGCACAATCAAATACAATGCACTGGGAAGGTGATTGGGGGGGGGGGGGGGGGGGTCTGAGGGCGATCTGAGGGTGTGGGAGGTTGATTAGGTGCCCGCACGGGGCAGACTGGGTCCTGATCTGGTGGGTGGCAGACACAGGGGGTGACGATTGGAGATCAGTGAGGGATTACAGGGGAGAATAGATGTAAACAATGCACTGGGGAGGTTATCAGGAGGGGGGGGGGGTCTGAGGGCAATCTGAGGGTCTGGGTGGGTGATCAGGTACCCCCAAGGGACAGTTTAGGGTCTGCTCTGATGGGTGGTGGTGACAAGAGGTGATAGGCAGGTGATAGGCAGGTGATCAGTGGGTAAGGCAGCTGTGTACAAATGTATACAGTATACAGGGGGATGATCTGGGTGGGGGGTCTGGGGGGGATCTGAGGGTAGGGGGAGTGATCAGGGGACCCTAGGGGGCAGTTAGGGACCTAATCTAGGGGATAGCGTCGGCAGTATGTGACAGGGAGTGATTGATGGGTTTAGAGGTGGGTGCTTGGGTGCAGATACTGGTGTGCTGGGGTGGTCAGGGGGGGTTCTGAGGGCTGGGCGATCGGGGGGTCTGTGTGGGGCAAAGAGTGTGTGTTTACACTTAGCTGCACGCTGCCTGTCCTCTCTGATGGTCCGGCGACGATGTGACCATCAGAGGAGGAGGCAGCCAGTATAATACACTTTGTTACAATAACAAAGTGTATTATACTCTCTGATTGGCCGGGATCGCGCAGTTTCAAACCCGCCGGCGCTGCTAATTGGCCGGCGGGTTTCCGAGCAGGGTGGGCGGAGCCTATCACCAGCGGCGATCGTGTCATTAATGACTCGATCACCGCACAGCCACCTCTGATGCCGCCCCCGCCGATGGGCGTATTGCGGTCGTTTGGGCCTGGTTTTTGCCGCCGCCCATCGGCTGGGGGCGGTCCTCAAGTGGTTAAAATGTCACCTAGGAGAAATCTTTAAAGAAAAAGTGATTTCAATTAGAGCCGGTGTGCTTGTCTGTGCACAGTAAAATTTACTGAAAACACCCTTATGCAGCGAAACCTGACAGGTGATTTGGAATAATGATTAGAATTGCATAAAAAAACATTTTAGAATAAAAATGCCTATTTTATACAGATCTGCTTAAGTTATCAGTGCTGAAAGAAGGACAAAAAGAAGACAAAAAGGGATTTGGTTTCAAAAAAGGGACAATCCTTTTAAAGAAGGAAAGGTTGAGAGGCACATACAGGTGAAACTGTATGCATTGTGCAAAACTCAATTTATTTCAGTAATTCAACCTAAAAAGTGAAACTAATATATATGAAACAGGAACTGTTTGCAGGTGTTTTGGATTAATAAGATGATTAGAGTCTGACAATTTGAGCCCAGAATATTGAACATTTTCACATTATTCTAATTAATGATATCTGAGATTTTGATTTTGGGGTTCTCAAAAGCTGTAAGCCATAATCATCAACATTATAACAAATAAAAGTTCGAAATATCTCGCTTTACATGTAATGAATCTATTTCATATATTCATTTCACTTTTTAAGTTGAGTTACTGAAATAAATGGACTTTTGGACAATATTCTAATTTTTAGAGTTTCACCTGTAAATGATAAAATGCTTCATGCATTTCCATAATTACAACTTTCAGTCCCACCCCCAGTTTAGAAGGAGTTTCTAATGCTGGGCATACACAGACCTGGTTTTCTTATCAATCGAGCCGCTGATGGCTCGATTGATAATCTCCGTCGCGTCCCATCACCCGCCGGATTGATTCCGCGCTCGATACCGGTGGGCAAAACAATAGGATAAAACAAAATGCTGATAAGAAGTGCCCGCGGGGACGAGCGGGAATCAATCTGGGCGGCCGCGGGGATGAGCGGGGATGCTCCGGGATCGAGCCAGCGGCTCGAAAATGCTGAAGAAACGGTCTGTGTATTCCCAGCATTAGACTTGAATGCTGTACTGGCTAAGAAAAACAATGACTGTGAGACTTAATTTCCTCTCTACCGCCTAGTCCCTTTTCATTGTATGGACAGAAAGCTTTTTCCACATGTGCTGACTCTGTGCTTTCAGTGCCTTATGAAAGGGGGTGGGGCCTGGACTCCCATTGTGCAGGACATTGCCTGTTAGTCCAATGCCAGGAGAAAAAGATACATTTTTACGACTAAACTGGTATTTAGAATCCAGATTTCCATACAAAATGAAAGCTTGTGACTTTTCACCTTTCCTAATCGTGGAAAATACATACTTTTACACATTTTAAAAGCTTGCGAAATGTGCATCACTGTAATCACCAATCCTTTAAGGGAACCAGAGATGAACGTTTCACACAAAATAAACATATCAATCGATAGCTTGTAAAGAATAAATGCTCTACCTGATAATTTCGCCACTCTGGTGTGCCTTTTTGAGTCTTTTTTATCCATTATTGCTCCAGGAAAAATCCAATATGGCCGCCGGCTCATATCCCTTCTGCTTCCGGGTTATGAGTTGTTCTGGATGTGCTGTCTAGGCTCTATTATACTATAGACAAGCAGGGCTGCTGCCTTTCATCTGTTTGCTTTCAACTTTATTATTCTGGTATGCTGTGTGGCTGCCAGTAGGAAGTGTCTATCATAGAAATGAAACTGCACAGATAATAATGATGACTGAGCCACACTTGTCTGTTGTTTCAGAGCTTCTTTCTCAGCAGAGCAGCCCCTCCCATGTCATCAGAGCTCTGAGTATGCAAAGCAGGAAAGCTGAGCCAGGAAGGGGGCAGGCTTTGGCTTGAAAAGACTTCACAGAAGACAGACTCAGCTATAATGATTCCAGGTCAAATCTAGACTGAATGCTGAGTCAGGGATTATTATCAGAGCTGGTAACAGGCAGATTAAGGCTGAAACTAAAAGCTAAAAGCAGGGTAGGTGTTTACTGTCATGTTCCCACTGATAAATGAAGTAAAATACACGAGGGTGCTTCGTCTCTGGTTCTCTTTAAGTAATGCATAAAAAATTCTACCCAATTTTTCAAAATCTTTACAGAGGTTCTTAAAATCCCTGTAAAGGTCCACAACACAGCTAGTAGCAAGTATAAATAATAAATTATTATTTATTATGTTTTTATCTTTTAGACTGTGCGTGGAGGAATTTGGGAGCTATGGACCTTATTTGCAGTGGCAGGAGGACTCCTTTAACTCGGCAGGGCATGTGAGTATGGATAGTGCGCTTTATTGTTTATGTTACTGTTGTCAGGGGCGGCACTTAGCGTGCTACGTAATCCCCGCTGTGATGTGCACATCCATCAGCCTTCTACTGGCCGAGGCTGACTGCTTCTCTATAGGCTGGCGCGAGGACGCATATGATTGGCTGCAAACCGGTCATGTGATTTATCACATGACCGGTAGTGAGAGATCACCGCTCACGGTAGAGCGGTGTTGATTTACATGATGCGGAAGTCCCTTTGCCGGCTATTGGATTATGCAGTCGGCGGTGTCATGTCTGCTGCTTCAAATTGATTGGTGAGTGGATTTTAAATATAAGTGCACCGATTGGTGCAGATGGTTACATGTAGTTCCCCATCAGGTCCGGCTCCCTTCCTCCCTAGGTGTGTGCACAGGTACCATATACGCCCCAATGGGGTGGAGTTATGGGTATATCAGTACTGTGGTGTGTTTCATGTTCTGTACTTGACATTATGGCAACTTGAGAAAGGCAATATATGCCGAAACAGCGGACTGTCGTTGCTGGTCTTTTAATGATTTAAATAAAGTAATTGAGCTATCAATACTGGTTGTGGTGCCGATCCTTCGCTGGAGACTTGGATTGTGACCCCATGGTACAGGGGTGAGGATCAAGGCACACTTCTGAAAATTCGAGCCTATAAGTGGGTGCTCCCAGGATCAGGTTTTCATTACTTTATTTTCTATGCATTTTAACCCCCTTGGCGGTATGAAAAATCCCGCCAGGGGGCAGCGCAGCAATGTTTTTTTTTTGTTTTGTTTTTTAAATCATGTAGCGAGCCCAGGGCTCGCTACATGATAGTCGCTGCTGATCGGCATCCCCCCGCCCGCTTCGATCGCCTTCGGCGATCTCCGATCAGGAAATCCCGTTCATAGAACGGGATTTCCTGGAGGGCTTCCCCCGTCGCCATGGCGACGGGGCGGGATGACGTCACCGACGTCACTGACGTCGGGACGTCATTGGGAGTCCCGGGCCACCCCTCGGCGCTGCCTGGCACTGATTGGCCAGGCAGCGCTGGGGTCTGGGGGGGGGGCCGCGCGCCGCAGCAGATAGCGGCGATCGGGCGGGGGCCGGCGGTGATCAGAGTGCTGGCGCAGCTAGCAAAGTGCTAGCTGCGTCCAGCAAAAAAAAAATTATGAAAATCGGCCCAGCAGGGCCTGAGCGGCACCCTCCGGCGGCTTACCCCGTGTCCAGCACGGGGTTACCGCTAAGGAGGTTAAAGGGAACCTTAACTGCTGCGGAAAAATAAATTCACTTACCTGGGGGCTTTCCCAAGCCTCCTGCAGCCGTCCTGTGCCCGCGCCGGTCCTTCGGTGCCCTCCGGTCTCCCTCCGCCGCTAAGTTTCGATTTCGGACGACTGCCAGTCGTCCTGGGGCCTCTTCCGCATTCCTGGTCGTAAACTGCAGTAAAGCGCGTCCGCATGACGCGTTTGGCGTCATGCGATGACGCGTTTGGCGTCATGCGGACGCGCTTTACTGCAGTTTACGACAAGGAATGCGGAAGAGGCCCCAGGACGACTGGCAGTCGTCCGAAATCGAAACTCAGCGGCGGAGGGAGACCGGAGGGCACCGAAGGACCGGCGCGGGCACAGGACGGCTGCAGGAGGCTTGGGAAAGCCCCCAGGTAAGTGAATTTATTTTTCCGCAGCAGTTAAGGTTCCCTCTAAAGGGAAAAACAAGGAAAAAATAAAAAATACACTATTTCTCCTATTTCATCCCCTATATATATATATATATATATATATATATATATATATATATATATATGATATAAACACTGCTACAGTAAATAAAACCCACACATTTTATCTGCCTATTTGTCCTGGTTATCACAACATTTTAATTATCTCCCTAGTACAAAGTATGGTGACAATATATTATTTGGAAATAAAGGTGTATTTTTTCTATGGTGTTTTTTTCTCTCACTAATCTCACGTACACGCGGGCGGGAATACATGTGCACAGCAGCAGCAGTACTGTCTGACTTATAAAAAACTCCTGGAGCCATTAAGACAAATAACATTTATATTGCGCTTTTCTCCTGGTGGACTCAAAGCGCCAGAGCTTCAGCCACTAGGACGCGCTCTATAGGCAGTAGCAGTGTTAGGGAGACTGGCCCAAGGTCTCCTACTGAATTGGTGCTAATGAACAGGCAGAGCCGAGATTCAAACCCTGGTCTCCTGCGTCAGAGGCACAGCCCTTAACCATTACACCATCCAGCCACATTAGCGTCCCTAGCAAGATGTTTTTATAAGTCTGGTTGTCATTACTTGGTTAAATCACGAATTTGAGTGCTTAGACACTCATAATTACTTGTGAGCCCATCACTGGTAGGAAGCACTGATCCATTAGATTGGATACAGATTCACAATCCATTCTTTATGCCCTGGGCATGTGCCTTTTTATTCTACCCAACAGGCATAGACGTGCCTTTGTCATCAACTTCTGAGAATTCTCTGAGTTTCCACTAATCTGTTACAGAGTGGACTAATGAAACTTTCCACATAGTTGTCTCAGTTATAAATCTTTTTTTTTAAGTACCGGTACTTGCCATTAGGAAATTCTATAATATCATAACTTTTAATGAAGAAGATAAAACAAAAAATGGTTAAGCCTGGGTTCATCAATCTGGAAGTATCAGTATTAGGTTTGTGAATCTCTGGGAGTCTGACTTAATGAATCCATGGGGTGTTGTTACAGTCACATCACAGCTCCAGCCTTCAAATAGATTTCCACTTTTAAGAACATCTGAAAAATGAATCATGTCTCTTCTATTAAATTTACCAAGTTTAGCACGCCTAGGAAAGGAAATTTCTCCTGCAAGACGATTTCTAATATATGACTTCTACAGATAATTGAAATTATGGTAATATCAGAACAATGCAGTAGGTGCAGTTAAAGTGGAACTAAACAAAATAATTTCCTCTCTCTTTAAAAGATTAGCCACAGTTTTAGGCCTCTCTTAGACGGGAGGCTGAGATGCGCACTTGCCAACCACAAGTAAGAGGCCCACATCAGTAAGGGGCCATTCACACACATAATTTGCATGCAATTTGCATTTTTTATTCATTTGTTTTTGTTACACACGTAATGCAAAGCAATGGCACCACATTTGACTTACATTGTGTTGCAATTTTTGAGGTCCGATTTTTCTGAATTTTTTTAGAGTACAATATGCATGTATTGTAAGTAAATGTAAACACAGAAAAATGGCATTTAATTTGTGAAAATTTGTATGGGATTTTGAAGTTAATTATATACAGTTTCTTGTCAATTAACTTTATTTGTATGCACAAAAAAACACGTACAAAACACATACAAAACAAAAACAGAAACAAAAATTGCAGAATCAGAAATGAGAAAAAATACAGAAAATCATACCCGGAATTTGCAGGGATCAGTGCAAACGCTGCCTCAAGGTGGCCACACACGATACAATAAAATGATCCAATTTTTCAGCAATTCAATAAAAACGATTGTATCTCTCGAAAAAATCGAAAGCTTTTTTTTCATTCGACTGAAAAATCCGATCGGATTTCCCATTTTCTTCTATTTATATTGATCCTGAATGCCAGATATTTCTCTTCAATTTCAACTAAAGATTGTATGATGTGTGCTGGATTGTCAGTTTATTACTATACACACCCTAGAAATTTTCTCAAGAGTTTCCAATGATTTTATTCATGATTGGGGAAAAATTGAACATAGGTGTGTGGTACATTGGTCATATTTTTGAAATGTTTCAATCAGTCAGATTCTTAAATTGAACACATATTTAAAACATTGTATGGTGTGTGGCCACCTTCAGGCTTTCCTTCCTGTCCCTGTCTATTCATTTTTGGAGCTGACCAGCTCTTTCTGAACTGACAGTAAACAAAAAGTAAATATCTACCTGCCTCGCACAACTGTACAAAGAATGCTTAAAAGATGAATGCACATATGTTACAGACTTTACAGCATGCAGAGAAATCAGATAAGCACAAAGCATATATGAGCTGGTTCACAGTGCAAGAGCTTTTTAAGCGCTTGTGATTAATGTAATGTTATGGGTGATTTTTATAAAATCACATCGCTAAAGTGAAAACACACACATTGGATAACATTAGCAAGAGCTTTTAAAATTACGGTCTTTCAAAAATCTCTTGCAGTGTAAACCAACCCTATCTCTTATTGATATGTGATGTATGGCTGTCCACTACACTTTTCAGATTTTTTTAAGCAACTTTTTTTTTTATATATAGATGGTTAAATCATGTAAACATGGTATGTCTTAGTATGCAGTATATCGTGTGTACTACATTGTTTCAGACTCTATAACTGTTTAAATATTGTTCTCTGAATTTGTTTGCTATTTGAGTCGTGTGTTAAACATGGTGAAATGTACATAAATGATTTACTTTGGACAACTATGGATTTGGACATATAGTATAAACTATGTTTTTTGGTTGTTTTTTTATGTGCTTTTAAAGTGGTTTAAACTGCTTATAACCGTTTACACAGTACTGGAAAATTTAATAACAAAAATATCTACTAAAAAAAAGCAGTCTTGTGTATTGTGTACAAGAAGACAACTTTATTTGTATCTCTGAAATGTTGTTATTTGAATCATTTGTAAGTCGGGGGACTGTCTGTATTTGAAAGTTCTTACATTTGAAAACCGTTCTTCTATTCAAAAGGAAGACAGATGCGTTCATTTACAAAATACTCCAATAATAAAATATTGAATATGGTGATTTTTTGTTCTTATTTCAATGAAATGTTGATGATATACGGTTTTCAAGCAGGACTTTCGAAATTCTCAGAGACAGAATCAGAAATAATGATTTAGTGCCGTCTTTTCCATCTGCATGTGAAGGATCAAATAGTGCTTGATTACATATTAGCGGCTCCTAACATGATGTAGCATGTTTGCTGGCGCCCATCACTTGTAAATGGCTGGCACCTTGAGAGATTTAATGAAGCTCAAATGTCTGAGTAGTCTTTTGCATATTTAAGAGCAGTCTGATTAAAATAGCTCTCATCACGCCGCAAGCTCCCTCAGGTTGTTTCACAGAGAGTCGCACCATAATTAATCAAAAATCATATTCTTCACATAAAGGAACTCCACTTAGCACAATAGTGGATGCTCAGTGATCAGGCCCACCCTGCTGCATAAAACATCCCCTTTATCAGGAAATGAACCCTCTCTTTTAACCTGAGAATGTCCGGTTTCTTTATGTCATTCTGCCTTCTGCTCCAAGATACCTCATTTCTGAATGAGAGGACATTAATGTGAACCTAGATCAATGTAAAAAAACAAGTTTAAAGGACACCTGAGGCGAAAATAAACAAATGAAATAAACAATTGTATCTACCTTCCTTCTTCTAAAAAATGACTTTTTAAGATGTTGCACAGTTTTATTTTATGTTTAGATCTACTTTTTAACCTATTGGGGACTGCCGCAGGTTGAATCAACGTCCGGCAGGGGGTAGTACAGTTCAGACCGGACGTTGATTCAACGTCCGCGCTAAAGAACCGCTCCCGACGCGATCGTGCGCACCCGGAGGGGGAGAATAAGCTGTCATATGACAGCTGGCATCTCCCCTCAGTGATCAGCAGCCATCACGTATGGCTGCTGATCAAGTGATCACTACGATCGCCGTCGGATCGTAGTGATCACTTTGACAGCGGCGGCGGCAGGGGGGAAAAGAAGAGGATCCACTCACCTCCCTGCCGTTCCAGCGACGATCGGTGCCCCCTCTGCTCTGGCCGGCATCTCTGCTCCGTCTGACGTCAGGGCCGGGTCCCGGCTTGATGACGTCATCAAGCCGCGACCCGACCTGAGCGTCATTTGGAGCGGAGATGCCGGCCGGAGAAGAAGGGGGCTACTGAGGCTCATCGCTGGAGCCTGCAAGGTAAGTGATGGCTGCTGCGCACAGGGGGGAGACTTGGCCACACAGGGGGGAGACAGCCCAGCCAGCCACAGACGGGATCCGGCCGCCCGACCCCCCCAAACGCGCGCACCCCCCTCCACCGCAAAATGCCCTGGTCCCTAAGGGGGGTTAGGCGGCCGGTCCCAAAGTGGTTAAGTTTTAACAGTTTTATTGTTTTTGCTCAACGACACATTAATTGAAGTATGCAAGAGCTAAAATCTATGAACTATTGAACCTTTTATCTCTTTCCTGCTCTCAGAAGCCATTTTCTGCTAGGAAGATGTTTTATAGTTGGAATTTCTTATCAGTGAGGGTCACACTGTAGTCACTTCCTGTCTGAGTCAGGACTGAGTCAGCCAATTACATACCTGATATTTAATTATTTCAGGCAGAGAAAGAAAAAAAGGAACACAGCATAGATATTTGTGTGCTTGGCACTGTACATACACATGTCTACCTCATCATGTCACATGTCACCTCGGGTATCCTTTAACTTACCTGGGGCTTCTATCAGCCTCCTGCAGCTGTCCTGTGCCCACACCATCACTGAGCGATCCTCCAGTCCCCAGTAGCACCCCTCTATCTTTTGAATGCGCTGCCCCAGTCCACGTGCCTCTTGATCGCTTTCCCATGGATTGGAGCACTCTTCGCATGTGCAGTATGGGGAAATCTCTACTACGCATGCACAGAACACTCCCGGCAACCGGAGAGTGCTCGAGGATGCTCGCTGCTGCACATGTGCAGTGGCCGTCAACTCGCCGAGTCGCCCAGCCGAAAGAGGCGCACGTGTATGTACAGTGTAAACCGTACTAATAACCAGGCAGTTTTTCTTGTTTCATTTTGCTGCCTGAAAGAGTTAATTTTAAGGCATGCAAGTGACAGCTTCTGTCTTGTCAGTAGCTTGTTGGGAATATAGTAAGCCTCACTGATAAGCAAAATAAAGCCATAAAAGTTCTGAGGGCAGGGGTCAATAGTTCATGTATTTTAACTCTGGGGCACTTTACAGACTGTTGTTGTGCAGAGACAATAAAACATTCAACCTACTTTGTAAATGTTTAAATATAAAATGAAAACCATGAGATAGCTAATAAAAATGGGGGGGGGGGGGGGAGGGGGGGTATAGAAGGATAAATACAATTGTTTATCTCATTCGTTTATTCTCACCTAGGGTTCATTTTAAATATAGCTGCTCTCTTTTGGCATAAAGTTCTGCAGCGTTTGAGACACTGTCCATGGTGCTGAAGTCTGTATAATGAAAGTGTATGGATATGTTTCCTAAGGTTTTATACCCATCTTCTCCCCCTTGAACCTAGAAGTTAAACAGCTCACTTTTACAGAATAAATTATGCTCAGGCACAGATTTTCCTTTGGATCAGCTGACAGGAAGTGCTTCTGATTAGCTCCCCAGCCTTGTGTGCTGCTGTTTTATTACAATTATTTAGCTATTCCCGGGTGGTTGATGGGTGCTAAAGCCAACCAGGGCCGTTTTTTACCTATTTGTTGCCCAGGTAAGGCAGCCTGGGTCACCTTCACCCCACACACAAACATTTATAGGGGGAACTTATACCTAGAGTTGAACTTCATCCCAGTCAGCAGCTGATACCCCCTTTCCCTTGAGAATTTTTTACCTTTTCTCTAACAGATCATTGAGCGGATCTGTGTAGCTAATATTGGCCTCAATTCACTAAAATCATGCTGGAGATAATAATGCATGAGAAAACGTACCACCACACAGTAAGAGCGTCATCTTATCTCTTCATTCCTTAATTTACCTCCTCTGCAGTTAATTTACCTCCTCTGTAGATATTTTCACATGCAGTTAATAAACAGCCTGTCTTTAACTCTGGAGTTATTTTAAGGATTGAAGAGTTAACTTAAAGACAGAAGAGTTAACTTTAGGTTTGCCTGAGGTAAAATGTTTCCTGAATACGACATGCCTCATCACCATGGTGATAACTATAGAAATGTTATTAAAGACAGGAGATAAACTTAGTGAATTGAGGCCATTGTAGTGAAACCCCTTCCACATTGTGATGTCCTGACCACTGTCATTGTTATTATTAAGTATTTATATAGCGCCGACATCTTCTGCAGCGCTGTACAGAGTATATTGTCTGGTCACTTAACTGTCCCTCAGAGGGGCTCACAATCTAATGTATGTCTATGTAAGTATTGTGAAGTGTATGTATCGTAGTCTAGGGCCAATTTAGGGGGAAGCCAATTAAGTTATCTGACCCGAGGAAACCCACGCAGACACGGAGAGAATATACAAACTCTGTGCAGATAGTGCCCCGGCTGGGATTCGAACTGGGGACTCAGCGCTACAAGTTGAGAGCACTAACCACTACACGACCTTGCTGCCCCTACGCCACCGTGCTGCCATGTTTGTCATGGCTGTTTCCTGTCTGTGAACCTCATGCATTATGGGAAATGTAGGCTGTTTCCAACTGCCAAGCAAGCAGCATCTCCCGCTGTGCACATTGGTGATGGGTGTGGTTAAAGATAATGGCAGTTGCTTCTGTCTAGTTTTATTCTTGTCTGTCAGCAGTAAAGATGATGATCTGCAGGCTCATTAAACAACATAAGCAAATTTAATGGAAAATATCAATAATTTGATTTCTCTGCTATTTTTTAACTTCTCACTTTGCAGTGTTTTAGTTTATTTTTTTTCCTACTACTGTTTTTTTTTTTTTTTAGTAAAGCTTCTCTTTAATGGAGAAGGAGTGAACAAGGGATGCACTCTGCTGTTGGAACTACAATAGCATCAGCCAAGGATTACACTACAGGGGGTAATGGAATTCTGGAGTCCACCACAGAGGACACAGGGAAGCTGGAGTACATTATGGCGACATGGGAATAAATTGTGCCATGCAGATTGACTGAAACAGAATTTTGTTAATACAGAGTGTACATTATTGCATCCTGTATAATAGAGTGTTCCCCAGGCCCTTGCCTGGACAGCCTATGTCCAGAAACAGCCCTAATGCCAGTTTGCACTTGTCTCTTCACTAGGAGTGTATGTAAACAAAAAACACAGGGGCCCATATGCAATTCACTTTTTCACCTGAGTTTTCTCCTAGGTGATATTTTCATAGCTTTCTAAAGAAAATACATTTTAAATTCCCGGCAAGCAAGAAAGTACTCGAAATAATTGTGGCAGTATTTTTTTTAACTGCTTTTTGGTACTTTTTAAATTGATAAATGCTGAAAAGTAATTTTAAACACAAGATGAAAAATGATCTCCTAGGAGAAAATGGTATCTGCATATGGGCCAGGACCAATGAAGGCTCATGAGTCACCATGCACAGGTAAAGGTGGCCACTAACGGTCCAATTTCTGACAAATAATCGTTCGAGCAGTCAAAAATTCTGATCGGATTGGTTGTAAATAATCTCAGTTGATGGGTACAATCGATTACAAACGATTATAAATCGTCCGATTGGATTTTTGACAAACCAAAATTTGGATTTTCTTGTTGGTTGTGATGGATAGGAAACAAAGATTGGTTCGTTGATGGTGTAATGAACGATTTTTCTTCCAATCAGAATTTCTGGTCGCTCAAATGATTTTTCGCTAGAAATTGGACCGTTAGTGGCCACCTTAAGGTTGCTGTGCACAGACAGCAAACTGTGATTTTTACTAGTACTATCCCTGGGAGAGCACCACCCATTAACACAGGGTTACAACTGCATTGCTATGGTAACACGCATAGCGCTAATGGGTTCACAGGCATTGGTCTCTTGGCATTAGGCGTTAGTACCAATGAAATTGCTGTGCGCTGCCTGCGCATGGCGATCTTACCAGTTCATGGTGAATCAGGGCCAAAGACAGGTAGATCATGAGTTAAGGCAGTTAAGGAGAGAAAAATGATGACGTCAGTCAGATAAAGAGAGATAAATCATAAGGTAAACAGATAAGGACCTTGATTCATCCAACTCCTGCTGTGCGCATACAGCACTCAACAAGCACTTAACAACATCACTGATACTAATTCCAACAGAGAACCAGGCATTGTGCAATTAGCGTAACACATGGTAACGTGATCAGTGCTATAGCAACATACGGGGACACAGAGGTGTAGTGGTTAGCACTCTCGCTTTGCTGCACTGGGTCCCCAGTTTGTATCCCAGCCAGGGCACTATCTGCACGGAGTTTGTCTGTCCTCCCTGTGTCTGTGTGGGTTTCCTCCGGACTCTCTGGTTTCCCCCCACATCCCAAAAACATACAGATAAGTTCATTGGCTTCCCCCCAAATTGGCCATAGGCTCTGATACATACACTACAGGATACATACATAGACACATGACTATGGTAGGGACTAGATTGGGAGGGACAGTTAAGTGACAAGATTATATACTCTGTACAGCGTTGCAAAAGAGGTGAGTGCTATATAAAATCATGTATGAAATAGTAAATAATAATAACATACGTTAAAGTGACACTGAAGCGGGAAAAATTCATGATATAATGAAGTGGTTGTGTAATACGGATAATTCATAGAACATTAGTAGCACAGAAAATAGAGTCATATTTTTATTTTCAGATATATAGCTTTTTAACATTGCATTATTCTTAAAGTGGACCCAAATTAAAAATACAAGATTTCAGAAATAAAATCTATTTTCTAAATTATAATAATAAATAGCAGCCTTTTTTCAGCTGCATGATGACAAATATAAAATATTTTACATTTATCGGAGGAACCCCTCCCTTCCTTTCAAATTGCCGGGACAGAATCCGGCAAACTGGTGGAGTAGGAGGTGTCCAGCAAAGGAGGAATTGCAAATGGCTGCCCCCAGTATAACCCTAGTTATGAAAAGCAAAGGGTGAAAAGCATGCACTGAAATGCTCATAGGGTTGAAGGAGTGTTTAATTATCTTTGTATGTCAGAGTGGTGTAACTAAATATTTTGAATTAAAAAAAATGTTTGGTTTGGGTCCGCTTTAAATAATTGCATTTTCCACAATAAACTCAGCATTTTAAATGACTTCACAGAGCAGGCTAATGATCCTTTGAACTTTTCTCTGCAGAAAAAAACCATAAAGAAAGAAAAAACAAGGAGAGACAGTTGAGATAAGTTCTTCAAAAGACAGTGCTGTCCATTACACAGAGCTCAAAGAAGCTCTTTTGCATAGATAACAACTGAAGTTTCTTAAATCTTCCTGTACTGGGAACAATAGGAGACTCATATCTGTGCTAATAATGTTTTATTTCTTAGCAGTACTATACATAAAAATCATTATATCATAAGTGTATTATCACTTCAGATTACCAGTATCGAATTATAGATTGTAAAAATCTTACTGGAGTTTTAAGCCACTGCATTTCCTACCCCCGGCTTATATGCGAGTAAATAATTTTTCCCTGATTTCTGATGTAAAAGTTGGGTGGTCGGTTTATTAGCGGGTCGGCTTATATGCGAGTATATACAGTATCTTTAATATTGCATTGTTTGCATTGCCCATATACCGTGTATGATGCTAATTGTGCAATGTGCGGTACTCTTCTGGTGTTGGTACCAGTAATATTGCTAGTTATCGGTAATACGGCAGTTTACCAGAGCTACGTGAATCAAGGTCAAGGAGAGATAATTCACAAGAGACGTTTTGTTACTGAACCGCGTATGTATAGCTTAGCTTTTCACTTTCCAAGCAAAATAAAAATTTGAAATAGGTTTTACCTGATTATCTTGACTTCGATATTACTTTTCTTGCTGTATTTTTAGTACAGTTTTGCTTGTTGGGTGCTTAAAATGCTTTTTAAAGAAGAGTCAAGGTAAAGTCTTATGAATGACTCCCAATGTTTGCTGTGCATAGATTTGGGCTTTGAGTGTAGTGCTGTCGGCCGAAATAGCAGAATTGTTTTATATGGCCTTTTATACATCTTTGTATTGTGTTCCCGTTTAACTGCATTCACTCCTCTACTCCATTCTACCACTTAGTTCCCATTATTTGATTTTATAGTGTTTTCAGTTTTATTTTTCCCCCCCTATCTGACACATTAATGTGGCAGGTCTTGCAAATGTTATTCAGGAGGGTGTCCAAAAGACAAGGCTATCAATAATAAAACAACCTCAAATCTTTTATTATTACAGTGCACAATTATTTGCGTCTGTGCATTTGCTGAGCGGTAACATTAGTTTTGTTTTTATAGATAAGTACCTGGGAATGGTTCAGAATTTTGCTGTAAAAGAAAGAATTGGTTTACCGTAAATTAGCCGACTGAGTGATTTAGTGGAAGTGAATTGAAAGTTTACTATTCAGACAAAAAAACAAACAATTCACTAAAAAGTTCATTAAAGGGAACCAGTCGTGACTGGACCTATCAAATAATCTGAATGTTGTTTATTGAATTACTTGTACCAGCAATTGTATTAGTGGCAGACTATTTGCCCTTCTTATTTAGTTTTATATTTCAGGAAGTGCAAAAAGACTGCAGTCTAGGCATGCGGCTATAGTGGGGTTGCAAATATGTGCACAGTTGAGATCCAATACACCAGCAGTAGAAAAGAGTGGCACCGTGACAAAATAACACACCTTTATTGCAGTCGGGTACAAATAGCGTGGTAGACAGTGGGGGTGGGCAGATCCTGACAGCCGTTTTGTGGTCACCCATTTCCTCATAACCACTAATGAAGAGGGTACCCGCAAAACGGCTGTCGGCCCACCCCCACTGTCTTAAATGTTATCTGTACCCGGCTGTTTGCAATAAAGGTGCGTTATTGAGCTACAGTGCTACTCTTTTCTAATGCTAACGTTTTAAAAAATGAACACATCATAAAAACACAAACAACACTTAAACCAAGGCAGATGAAAACAAAAAAATTAGATACTTCTCTAGGTAGAGGGAAGTCTGGATGGTCCAGAGGCTTCCCGTGTCTTCCTTGCCCCCACCGTTGCCACACCTGGACTTTCTGTACATATCCGACAAGAGCTTGTTGGATAAGTTCTTGTGGCTGCGCTCCTCTATGTGTAGGAGCACGGCTGTACTGCTCCTGTGGGAGTACCGCCGCACCAGCACATTAAGCTGAAGCCGCTCATCCACAAGCAGCTCAGTGCTACTGCGCCGGTATGGTTGTACTCACAGGCGCAGTACAGCTGTGCTCATGTACAGAAGTGTCTAGTGTCCACATCTTCCATGTGTTCCACAGAAAGAAGCAAAGAGAGAAGATGGGTGTAGTCAGTCAGGTGATCGCTCCCCCGGGAAGAAAGAGAAATAAATTCCTATTCTGCTGGCAGTTATATATGCAAAAACCTTTGGATCACATGACTAACATTTCCAAAGGGGATTTCTCTGGAACTGTTGTGACAAATATGCGAGTGCCCTATTCACCTTTAGTAATAATGAGAAATTCTAGATGGTGAACTAGTGCTTTAGTGGTTTTCTAAAAAAAAGTTGAGGCCAAAAAGAGATAAGGGTCCCTATTCAATAAACCTTTCTCCTGAGTTTTCTCCCCCGGAATATTTTCATGTCTAATCACATATCAATAAAATACAATTTAAATTTCGAGGAAGCAAGAAAACACTCAAAATAAGTTTTATATTACTTTTTTACTCTACTTTTTAGTATTTTAGCATTTGTTAGGTACTAAACAGATATTTTTCAAGTAAGATGAGAAAGTATCTCCCCTAATCTTATCTACTAAACACCATTATAAAACAGGCACACTTGGTTTGGAAACATACCTGTAAACCATCACCTACGGAACTATGACCCACACACTTCACTTTGGGGCAACACCTTACTGCCAGAATTTACAAGTATACCTGACACAGCATTTGGCAACAGTCTGGGGTCCTTTTTCTGGGACAGGTAGTGGCGCAAGGGAAGTTAATATTCTTTACGTCAAGTAGTGCACAGCCTGACTACACACTTCAGTTATATGCAATTGGCACACAACTTCCTCAGTCAGTTTGTTGGAGGTTCTGTGTCAATTGTTGGCCACCCAGTGTTAGCTCTGCTGGAGAACAGTCCCATAAAACATTTAATAGGTGATATATACAAGGAACTGGTTGCTAATGGGGTCATGGAATGTACTCAGTGCTCGAGGGGCAAATGGTCAGAATTGGGTTTGTCACTTGTTGATGAGGATTTCGAAGACGCGGTTGAATCAGTTAGACAGGTGTCCTTGTGTGTCAAAGACTGTGCCACGCAACTGTTTATTATACACCAAGCCTACCTTACCCCATCCATAGTAGCTAAATATAAGCCAGGTGCCAGTAAGACCTGCCCCAAATGTGAATACATGCCCACTCTTTCTACAATTTGTTATGGTATTGTCCCCACAGTGGCAACCTTCTGGCTATAGCTAGTCAAATTCCTCCATGACCCGGTGACTCTGGACCCGCTTCTTTGCCTTTTAAAGTGGTCTGAAACTCTAACAAAACATTTAATAAAAATGTGTTTTTTCTACTTTTTATTATTCAGACAGTTATCATATTTGTTTTGTGCATGAGTAATATTGTCTGTCTACAAATTACAAGTTTCCAAAGTGTAGTTTTTCTTGCCCTGTACTACTACATTGCATTTTATTCTAACTGCTTATTACTATATACTAAAATCTTCTGAGTTGTTCCTGAGCTGTGTGTGTACCTGGAGCAAAGACAGCTTCTCAGAAAGTGTTTTTTACTTGTCACACACAATGGGACATATGCAATTCACTTTTTCACCTGAGTTTTCTCCTAGAAGATAATTTTTCATTTTCAATTTAAAATAACTTCCCAGCACTTTTCAACTAAAAAAGTACCAAAAAGTAGTTGGAAAGGTGCTATCAAAATTATTTTGAGTATTGTGTTGCTTCCTGGTGGTTTACAAGGCATTTTATTGATAAGTTTAAAAATATCAACTTGGAGAAAATGAAGGAGGAACAGTGAATTGCATATGGGCCCATGTATCTACATTGGAATGTAAACAAAAATACTGTTATCTCCAGTTTGGATGCGGATTTGAAGCTGAATAGCAGGACAAAGTGCTTTGTTTAACCATTTCAGTGATGTTCTGCTAAAAAAAAAATCTGAGATAGTAATTTTAAAACTGTGAGGAATGTTTTAGAGCTAAGTAGAAATGCTGACTTTCAGGATGAGGAACTGCACTCTCGTAACAAGACATTTATGCACAAATGCTTGTTTGCAGCACCCATGAGATTGCACTAAGATGGCTTACCCATAACCTGCTGTATGCTATGACCTTTTTGTACTTAATAAACTTTTCTCTGGTTAAAAAAAAGATGAGAAATTATCTCCTGGGAGAAAAGGTAAGTGAATAGAGGCCCTAATGAGGTACGTTTGTAAATTGGTTCCCAGTCTATCCCAGTCTCTCAGTCTTTCTATCTACTTATGTAATACATTCTAAAACTTTGATCTACCTACATAATACTTTGAACATTTATTTGTTTCGTTTGCTCCTTTGTCACTTGAAGTTCATGGCTGACTCACCATCTCCTGCCGCGTCTCACTGATCTATGTAGCCCATATGGTGGCTGGGTTGCGGTCCATTGCCTATAAGAGCATTAAATCTACTCTGTCACCATACAACGTGCTTTAAATCCAACCATTTAAAACTTTAATCTCGACTAATGTTTTTAAAGCTAATTTCTAGCTAAATTAAGTATAATCAAATAGGGTTTAAATTATGTAATGAGATATAAATTACTGTGCTTAACTGTTTTTGAAGCCAAGCTTAGTCAATGAGATATAATAGGATTCTAAAATGCCCCAGAGGCAAACATACCCGTGTCTATTAGCCAAAACATTTTCACTGCTGGAGCAGAAATAAGAAAAAGTTTGAAGGCAACCCCCATTTAAAGAATCCTATATACTGACAATGTATCGAGAATGAATAAAAGCAAAACTCCAATAAGCAACTGGAATATACGCTTTGTAGTTGAAAACAGACATTCAATACAGAAGAGAATCTTAACTGAGCTCTAAGCCAAAGTGGCCCCTTAAATCATATTTGGAATACAGTAATGACATACATTTACCCATTATCTAATGTCAATCAATAATGTTATTACTATCTACACAGATGTGCCATAATATTAACATCACCTGACTAATATTGTGTAGGCCCTCTACTCTCACTCAAGCAGCTCTGGCCCGTTGTGTCATGGAACTTATAAACCCTTTGATGTCAGGGCCATTTCTGGCCTATTTAAATGACAAGGCAAGGCATCCTAGGTCCCCCCCAACTACACACACAGAAGACATACACACAAACACAGGACAGACTGAGGGTGCCAAATATATGGTATAGCATAGAGTATGTAAACCTAGGCTGCATGTTGTCGGCACTGTAATAATATGCCACACCCCCTACCAATACATTCGTAGCCCACAAGCAAACATTAATGCCCCATGAATGCCCCTCATGCCACTTTGTCAGAAATGTATTTAATTTAAAAAGACTCTGAAGTCAAAATGTTTAAATGTTTTAATAATTTAATCCTCTCCAGCATTATAGCCTAAGTTAAACCGCTGCAATCCCGCCGCAAAACGAGGGTTCATTCATAGAGAAAACGACCTGCAAAGTTCCACGACTTTGCAGGTCTCAGATCGTGCTGCCCTGGAGAAGCAGAGCATTGAGCTGTAGCTCTGCCTCTCCGCAATCAATCTCCGCAGATCTCCGCCTCCTCTCCGCCTCTATCAGTGAAAAGAAGACTGAGAGGGGCAGGAGGAGGGGGCGATCGACAGAGATTGATTGCGGAGAGGCAGAGATACAGCTCAAAGCTCTGCCTCTTCAAGGAAGTAAAGCCCTGCGAGCCCAGGAGCTTTGCAGGGCTTTTTCTCTTTGAATAAACCCTTGTTTTGTGGCGAGATTGCAGCGGCTTAACTTAGGCTATAATGGTGAAGAGGATTAAATTATAAAAACGTGTAAAAAATGAGACTTCAGAGTCTCTTTAAGGAACATACCTACACTCCTCAAGTCTATCCTGACCTCTGCTGCTCAACTTATCCATCTCTCTTCTTACTCCTCATTTGCTTCCCCTTTATATCAGTCCCTCCAATAGTTTATCATTAAACAAAGCATATCGTTCAACCTCCTCCCCAAAAGCTGAAGGACATGTGCGCTGGATCCAGCATGGGAGGGCGAAGCATGCTCGTTGTCCCCTTGCTAGATACTGTTGCCATTCAGCAGTACTAAAGAATTACAAATTCACATTCTAGATTCATGATCTATCGAGTATGTGGCTTTATAGCTGCTGCATATTGAACCCTGAAACTTGTATACTGACAAAATTTGTTTTATATGTTTTAGGAATTTTTGTAGTACAGCTGAGTTATTCTTTAAAGTGAACCAAGCACCATTTTTAGCACCCAGGGCATCCCAACAGGACATTTAAAATGCATGCCAACAATGTGGCTCATTAATGAAAAAAAACTTAAAGTTTACCTCTTTTTACATTTAAAAGTTTAGCAGAGGCCTTTATTATCCTATATTCTCCTACTTCCGTGGCCTGCCAGACTGCAAAAGTTTCAGGTAGATCAGGAATGATGTAATTATTTTATTGCACACATTAGCAAATACCAAACAAAAAGCTTTTGATCAGCAGGGAAGCGGGTAGATGACGTTGTGCTTTAGTTTACAGACGTCATAGATGCTATCTTCACACCTTCTCCTGGATAACTAATGGGCGGCTAGAACGGGAGGGGGGAACATGGCAGGAGCTTTTAGAAACCAGGGGGAAAAAAAGTGGTGCTTGGTTCCATTTAAGTGTATTGTGATCACATCAGTAAATTCCAATAGCCGCTGCAGATGGCTAGACTTTGCAGATGGCTCTTTGCCTCATAAGCTAAGCAGGAATAATATTTTTCTTTTATATTTTTTTATTTATAAATTCAAAACACGACTGAAAGCTTAACATATGGAAGGTTACTGAGAGCAGTTAACATATTGCAATTACCGTCGTATAAATAACAACACCTCTTCAAAGCACAGCATTTGCTATGCTCTAAACAAGCTGAAATGGCTTTGATAACATTGATTAGCAGAGAGTGAGTTCATCAACCAACCTGAACAAATCAAAAGTAATAACCTGCAAAAAACACTATCCTGTTTCTGAGACACGATGTGAGCTGTATGCAGTGTTAAATCATTTGGGGGAGTCTATTTATAATGTACTGGGGAATCCAGGTAGATCTGCCAACTTGAATCCACAAGTATTTCAGGGCATCAATTTATCACAAGTACTGTGGCATGTGCTGGCCTGCCAGTGGGTGACAATGTACAAAGCAAAAAGTAGACATTGTTCTGGTGAACTTTTTGACACACAGGTAGAGATGGTCAATGAGATACAAATAATTCCAGTTTACATGCAAATTTCATGAAAATTGTTTGCAGCTTGAAATTGAACCAATAAATTTCACTTCCTGTTAATTTTGATTGGCCCAATTCCAAGCTTTATACATTTTGCATACACGCCAGAATTATTGGTCTCATTGGCCAGCTCTACAAACAGGCACCTTTGCTACATTATACTAACAACCAAAGTTTTGTTTGCTACATCAAGCTACAGGTAGTCGCCGACTTATGAACGCCCGATTTATGAATGACCTGCCGTTACGAACAGAATGAAAATGGGAACAAGTAAAAAAAAAATTTGTTGTGTTTTTCAAATAGACCTTATATAATCAATTAGCAGACTAACGCACAGCAATGCAAAGTCTGTGCGACATTCACAGTGCACACGTTGCGTTGTGTGTAACGTGTAGCAATATTTAGAAAGTGTTGCATGCATGCTGTGTTATGTGTGTTGCACATGTTCAGTAATATATATATATTTTTTTTTTAATGTTACGCATGCGCCGTTTTTGTTCCATCAGTATGCGACGAAAACAGAGCACCAAGAGACACATAACACAGTGCAAAATAACGTCCAATTTCATAACCTACATGCACTGCGTTAGGAGCACTTTTTGCGACTTTAACGTCGCGTCAAATGCAACGTCACACTGTGAAAGAGGCCTTAAACTCAGTAAAATTACATTTTGCTGTGGTACACTATACTATTACTATAGCATTATATACTATAGAATTCCAAGTTCTGCATACATGTTTTACACATTTGAAAGCAAACCTGTGATCCGGCCCCGGATGAAGGGGGACAGAAGGTCACAGAGAGACAGAGTAATGCAAGAAACCAAATGTATACAGTGGGTTTTTTTTAAATTGTAAATAAAGGACTGAATTAAGGGTTTTTTTTGTAATAAGTATTATGTTAACTTAATTTGACACATGTAATTGCTGCCTAAAATAAGTATTACGGTATATCAGCTCTTTAACTATCATAACTTATGAATTTTCAATTCACGACCCCTCCAGGTCAGCCTGCATCCCTAAGTATTTGGAAAATCAAAGTCTCACACACACATTCAAGGACTGTCGCCCACAAGGATTGGGACTCGATCTCTTGGGTGCCAGTTGGGGGCTGAGTCCTGTACTGTCGCATTGCTAGCTGACAGTTGCTATGGGACTATGGTGCAGTAAACCATGGATGAGGATAGTAAGAAGGAGAATCATACCCATGGCCGATGGTGGACGAGATGAGCCGACCGCCACAGATGAGAACCATCTACAGTATGTATGAAGCCTATTTCATAAATAACCTCACAACAGTTTAGGGATTATAAAATATTTATGCAATCACACATTCCATGTCCTGTTGTAATGAATGCATCTTAATCACACTTTATTTATATTCGCAAAAAACAATGTACTATCTACTGATCTTCAAATGTATGTGACCTGTAAAAAAGAGCTGTGCTTAGTTAATCAGTATATCAGATATATTGAAAATGACCTACATAATGGCTGATAACACCTATATAAAAACCGCCTCGTGTAAGAATCCAGAGTATGTATGAAGACCCCTGATGTCACCTAAAGATCCAGCGGCGTCCATTACCCAAGCAACCCCCAAATTCATTGTTCTGCCACTCACCCAACCCATGGGAATCGCCTTCCACATTTACCCAACGTAAGTCCTCCTGCTTTCTCCATAGCAACAGGCACATCAGTAGCCAGCAGACTAGCAACGCGTCTGTGCAGCCCCAAAGTCCCAAATCGAGTCACAATTTCAGCCAGGCGACAATCCTCATGCATGAGTATGAGGCTTTACTCTTTCAAAATGTTAAAGTTAGCTAGTAAATAGAATAGTCCTGATTTAAAAACTACTTTTGTTGCTATAACTGATGTAGATTGCTGCTGCTTGAATTGGAATCATTCATCTGATTCCATGTCCAGGTTTATGTTTTCATGTTATATTGGGCTTGATTCGCACTGCTAAAGCAGTGCAGCTTAATGTGCTGTAGTGCGCGCTATGCACGCCTTACATAGCAGCGCATAGTATAACAATGTAAATAAACACAGTAGCGGCCACAAGTGAAGCATCGCGGTACATGGCAGCGAGCACATAACAGCGCAGCTTGATGAATCAAGCTCATTGTGACATATGGTGTGTGTGTGTGTTTGTGCCGTCAAGTGCACATGTGTGTATATATGTGCATATGCATGCCTCCCAACTTTTTGCGGTAAGAAACAGGGACACTTAAAAGAAACCGTAACCAAGAATTGAATTTCATCCCAACCAGTAGCTGATACCCCCTTTCCCATGAGAAATCTTTTCCTTTTCTCAAACATCATCTGAGGCTATGGCTATCTATCATCATACGGCTTTGTATGACTGATTTTGTGGTGAAACCACTCCCACAGTGTGATGTCAGCGCCACAGCACTGAGGTACTGACATTACACTGTGGGAGCCTTGTTGCATTATGGGAAATAAAAGCTGTTTACAGATGTTTCCATCTGCCAAAAATGCAAGCAGCATCTCCTTCCACTGACATCACCTGCCAGCAGTATAAATGTCACCATGTGATAAATATCAGAATGTAAATCAGGGAGAGGAAAGATATTACAATGATCAAACACTGACTAAATCATATATACATAATTTTTGTAAAAATGAAGCACCTTTTTTATTAGATTGTTTTCACTGGCGTTCCTCTTTAAGCCATCCCCCTGTCAAACCCCTGATCACGCCCCCACAAATTCAAATTCAAAACACACTGGTCCTTTCTATCCTTATTTATTTTCTTTTATATTATCATTTGAAAATAATAAATATATCAATTTAAAAGAAGGAAAATAAAGTTTGCCGCAAATTAAAAATACACATATTTATATAGAGCTGGCAGAGAGACTGGGTTTCCAAAGAGGGTTCTAAAAGAGGGACAGTTAGGAGCTATGCATATATGTGTGGTGTCGCATGTGTGTGTGGAGTTGTGTGTGCATGTTTTTGAATTCTGTCATTGTGTGGGCGTGTGGAGTTTTGAGTGTTTGTGTGTATGAAGTATGTGCACGTTTGTGTGATATTGTGTGCACGCCTGTGTATTGTGTGTGTGTGTGTGTGTGTGTGTGTGTGTGTGTGTGTGTGTGTGTGTGTGTGTGTGTGTGTGTGTGTGTGTGTGTGTGTGTGTGTGTGTGTGTGTTGAGTTTGTGTGTGTGTGTGTGTGTGTGTTGAGTTTGTGTGTGTGTGTGTGTGTGTGTGTGTGTTGAGTTTGTGTGTGCATGTATGTGTGGCGTTGAGAGTATGTGTGATGTTGTGTGTAAAGGTGTATGTGTGTGTGCATGTTAACGGGGTTCTTTCACAAATAAGGAAAAAAATAAAAAGTGGTTTATGCATAAACTATTAAACATCCTTCTAAAATAGTGTAAAAAGTTTTTTTTTTTAATTAATGGTTTCATCAATACAACATGTAATGTAAACAGTGACGGATGACGGACTGGGAGGCTAATCCATTTGTTAGGGGTGTTTATTTTTACTTTCATTTCACAACCATAACTCCTGCCTACCTAGTTTTCGGTGGTAGAATCCACTTCTAGCAGGAATCGCCGTTATAACTATACCAGCTGAGCACCGTTGAGCTCCTCAATATGTGTTTACATTGTTGCTAGGCAACCAGACGGCCTGTGCAGGGAGTCGTTTGTGCAAAGAGTCATAAGCTGCTGGTAGAATCAGCCAGAATCAGTCCCATCTACACCATATGATTCTTTGTCAGATTCAATTTAGTTTGATTCCATTCATTGATTCGATTTGATTCAATCTGACATGTCCGATTCATGATTCAATTCAATTTGAATCGAATTGAATCGAATCATGAATTGGACATGTCAGATTGAATCAAATCGAATCAATGAATCGAATCAAATTGAATCGAATCTGACAAAGAATTATATGGTGTGGATGGGACTGATTCTGGCTTGATTCTCCCAGCAGCTTATGACTCTTTGCACAAATGACTCCCTGCACAGGCTGTCTGGTTGCCTAACAACAATGTAAACACATATTGAGGAGCTCAGCAGAGCTCAGCTGTTAGTTATAAGGGCAGCGATTCCTGCTGGCAGTGGATTATACCACTGAAAAATAGGCAGGCAGGAGTTATGGTTGTGAAATGAAAGTAAAATAAAACACCCCTAACAAATGGATTAGCCTCCCAGTCCGTCATCCATCACTGTTTACATTACATGTTGTATTGATGAAACCATTCATTTAAAAAAAAAACTTTTTACACTATTTTAGAAGGATGTTTAATAGTTTATGCATAAACCACTTTTTATTTTTTTCCTCATTCGCGAAAGAACCCCTTTAAGCTGAGATGATTTGATCATATATTTTATCACCCAGCACATGTGCTCATCCGGAATCGTGTATAATAACAGAACTAATCACAATGCTGACAAGTGCCGATTTTCAGTCTGAGAGAACAGTAGGCAGTCCGTGAATGACAATGTTTTTGCATCACCTGTCACTAGATGACACTCCATCACTTTTATGCCTATAACTCATTGCTAAAGTAATAGTTTCTATAAAAAGGCCCCTTTGTGAGGCTGTCTCTGTGTTTACTGACACTGGATGAGTTGTCAGTCACTGGCAAATCTATTAAAGTTATTGAATGTGCACCTGATTTTATTTGGTGACAAAGTGTCATTTTGCCTGGTTCCTCAGACTAAATCATTGCTTCGTAAACTTATATATAAGTGAGTATCCTCTTTGGGGATGGCAACACACAGTTAATATGTCACTTTCCTGTGTCAAGTAGCAAGCACCTTTGTTAGAAACCGCAGGTCTAATATTTTATTACTACTGAAAAAAAAATGCAACAAACACTACATAGTGTAAATCCAATAACATCAACAACATTGCATTTATTGCACAGAATCTTGCATTTTTTTGCTTAGGGAATATGCATGCAGCTAGGGGAATTTTTTTCGTGATTTCAGTTTTAAGTGCATTTTATAACTTTTTATGCGAATATTGGTCATTATAATTTCACCATGATAACCATAACCATAGGATTAATGTTAGTGATAGCTAGCATTATGGAGGAGTCTTAGACATTAGAATTAATCTATATAAACACTTAAGTGGAACGTTATATTATTTAATGAATAAAACTGCTTTTTTTTCTATAATATTAATTTATAAATTATTTAATCAGTGTTTACGATCATTAAAGTGTACCAGAGACAAACTAAACTAAAAGTTTTATACATACCTGGAGCTTCCTCCAGGCCCCTCTGCACTGATCGCTCCCACGCCATCTTCCTCTGCCTCTTCCCTTGCTCGGTAAAAGCCGAGTTAGTTTGGTATGCTGGGGCCAGTCGGCGCAGGTGCAGTTCGCTGTGCAATGCTAATTACAACAGAGAGAAAATGTGTGCATCAACCAAGTGAACCTGACAAATCTGGCTTTGCAAATTTGGCCTATTGGCTAATCACGAGACATTGCTCATGCAAATATGCATTTGCTTTCGCATGCCTAAATATTAGGGGTGGGACGACGAATCCGGCGAATCCACGAATCCCTCGAATATTGGGAAATATTCGAGATTCGTGGATTCGAATCCCGACGCCATTTTTCACTACACGAATCCGCCAAATCCCGACGCTGCATCGCCGCTCCCCGCCCCGCTCGCACTCGTCCTCCCCCGACCTCCTCCGACCCCCCCGCACCTCCTCCGTTCGCCAGCATCAACTCACCTGAGCGGAGTGCAGAGGGGCAGACCTCTCGCCGACTTCCTGGTTCCCCCTAGTGACCGGCTCTTACAATGATGTCATCAGTAAGAGCCGGTCCGGCCACTAGAGGGAACAGGGAAGTATCAAAGAGGTCTGCCGCTCTGCGCTCCACGGAAAGGTGAGTAGATACTCATGCAGGGGTGAGCGGAGGAGGCACGGGGGACGGAGGGGGCCGCGGGGGGGTTGGCGGTGAGCGGAGGAGGCACGAGGGGGAACGGAGGAGGCCGGGGAGGGGGGTTGGCGGTGAGCGGAGGAGGCATGGGGAAGGCCCCTATACCTACCTACAGGCCCCTATACCTACCTACCTAAAGGCCCGTATACCTACCTACCCATCTACCTACCTACAGGCCCCTATACCTACCTACCCACCTACAGGCCCCTATACCTACCTACCCACCTACAGGCCCCTATACCTACCTACCTACCTACCTAAAGGCCCCTATACCTACCTACCTACCTACCTAAAGGCCCCTATACCTACCTACCTACAGGCCCCTACACCTACCTACCCACCTACCTAAAGGCCCCTATACCTACCTACCTACATACCTACCTAAAGGCCCCTATACCTACCCACCCATCTACCTACCTAAAGGCCCCTATACCTACCTACCTAAAGGCCACTATACCTACCTACCTAAAGGCCCCTATACATACCTACCTACCTACCTAAAGGCCCCTACACCTACCTACCCACCTACCTAAAGGCCCCTACACCTACCTACCTAAAGGCCCCTACACCTACCTACCTAAAGGCCCCTATACCTACCTACCTACAGGCCCCTATACCTACCTACCTACAGGCCCCTACACCTACCTACCCACCTACCTAAAGGCCCCTATACCTACCTACCTACCTACCTAAAGGCCCCTATACCTACCCACCCATCTACCTACCTAAAGGCCCCTATACCTACCTACCTAAAGGCCACTATACCTACCTACCTAAAGGCCCCTATACATACCTACCTACCTACCTAAAGGCCCCTACACCTACCTACCCACCTACCTAAAGGCCCCTACACCTACCTACCTAAAGGCCCCTACACGTACCTACCTAAAGGCCCCTACACCTACCTACCTAAAGGCCCCTATACCTACCTACCTAAAGGCCCCTATACCTACCTACCTAAAGGCCCCTATACCTACCTACCTACAGGCCCCTATACCTACCTACCTACAGGCCCCTACACCTACCTACTAGTGTTGGGCGAACAGTGTTCGCCACTGTTCGGGTTCTGCAGAACATCACCCTGTTCGGGTGATGTTCGAGTTCGGCCGAACACCTGACGGTGCTCGGCCAAACCGTTCGGCCACATGGCCGAACTAAGAGCGCATGGCCGAACGTTCCCCGAACGTTCGGCTAGCGCTGTGATTGGCCGAACGGGTCACGTGGTTCGGGCCCGAACGCGCTCTGATTAGCCGAACGGTCACGTGGTTCGGGTAAATAAATACCCGAACCACGTCATATCTCCGCCATTTGTCTGTGGGTTTAGCTTTGGGTAGGCAGGCAGGGTAGTTCGCTCTCCAGCCACGCTAGCCAGGGTCCCCCCCAGTCATTGTGTGTCGCTGCTGGGAACAGTAGTACACCGCTCGCTCAGCCACACTATATATAGCATTGTTTACTGCCACTGTGTACCTCGCTCAGCCACGCTATATATATAGCATTGTGTTTTCTGACACTCTGTGTACACGGCTTAGCCTGGCTATATAGCATTGTGTGTACTGCCACTGTGCACCTCGCTCAGCCACGCTATATATAGCATTGTGTTTTCTGACACTCTGTGTACACGGCTTAGCCTGACTACATAGCATTGTGTGTACTGCCACTGTGTACCTCGCTCAGCCACGCTATATATAGCATTGTGTTTACTGCCACTCTGTGTACACGGCTCAGCCAGACTATATAGCATTGTGTGTACTGCCACTCTGTGTACACCGCTCAGCCAGACTATATAGCATTGTGTGTACTGCCACTCTGTGTACACGGCTCAGCCAGACTATATAGCATTGTGTGTACTGCCACTCTGTGTACACCGCTCAGCCAGACTATATAGCATTGCGTACTCTGCCAGTCAGTGTGTATATTGCTGGGATCAGTAATACTCCACTCACCGCCAACCACTATATGAGCTCACCATGAGTTCCTCAGAGACCTCCGCTGTGAGCAGCACTCCCAACAACAGCAACAGCCAACGCCCCACGCAAGCTATAACATCCACTACAGCAGCCAGTGGTCAGCAGCAGCCCTCTCCGGAGGAGAATGTTGTGTCCATCGGTCCGTCGCCAGAACGATTAATGAGGGCTGCCATTGAGGAGATGATGGGGCCTGATGTGGAGGAGGAGGTCGGGCTCAGGCCAGCATCCCAAGTTAATGTTGAGGACGATGAGGGGTCTGTGTCTGGGGATGTTGGGGTGGCAGAGGTGGTGGGTGGGTCAGACTCAGGAGAAGAGTTGTATGATGAGGATGATGATCGGGACCATCTGTATGTGCCTCAGAGTCCGACCCCGGAAAACATGTTGTATCGTGTGTTTAGGTACTAAAATCTGCGTTCCCACTTCCCAGTACTGCCTGCAGTGCCCGGGTCCACGGATCCATATAATTTTTTGGGCAGCACTATCAAACTGTGGTACTATGAGTGAGTTGCCATGGTCCTTCTGTGCTGCCTGTCACACTCACCGTCTGTCTGCAGATGGATTGTTCAACACAGCTACGCCATCTGACATGTAGTCCTGGACCTTGACTATCTTCTCTAGGCGATTGGTGTTGGAGGACGTGGAACTGCCCGATTGCTGTTCTGTGGGCTGCTGCATGGGTGTCAGAAAATGTTCCCACTCCAAGGACACTGCCAATACCATTCCCTTTTGGGCACTAGCAGCAGCTTGTGTTCTTTGCTGCCCTCCTGGTCCTCCTGGGTTTGCTGAAGTCAGTCTGTCGGCGTACAACTGGCTAGAGAAGGAGGAGGATGTCAATCTCCTCTCTAAAGTCTCCATCCTCAAGGGCCTGCTGGAATTGTTCCATTTTTGACCTGTCTGACACTTTCTTCAATCAGTTTTTTAACATTGTGTTTGTATAAACTGTGTATAAACCCAGTAATTGGTGTTGTCCAGATTCCAGAATAATGAATAATAATGAATAGTGAATAATGCGCGGGCCGCTTTCAATGCAGTCTAGCATGAATTGAGCCATGTGTGCCAGAGAGTCCTGCCAGACTCCTCTATCTTCATGTTCTTGTAAGCGTTGTGATTGTTGTGATGCACCATATTCGTCACCAGCATCACTTTCTTCCTCTTCTGCTGTCCTTTCCCGCTAAATTGTGGAAGTCCAACGTGCACCGCTCTGTCCCTCGGCAGTGGGGGCATCCAATTCCTGCTCCAACTCCAGCTGTTCCTCGTCCTGTTCTTTGTCATAGCTGGGACCAGCGTTTCCTGAGGCAGGTTGTCTGATGTTGGTATCATCACGCTGATCGTTTTCATCTTCAGAATCCCCCACTTGCATCATGCCAGCGGTTTCCATCTTCAACATTGATTTCTTCAGTAAACACAGCAGTGGTATTGTAATGCTGACTGTAGAGTTGTCACTGCTCAGTCACGCAACGTGGATTGCTCAAAATTTTGGAGGACTTGGCAGAGATCCAACATGGTGGCCCAATCAGATCCACAGAAGCTTGGTAGCTACTAGCTGCTGGAATGCGCCTCGGCACTGCGCAAAAGCGTGCTAGCATGTGCAGCGTAGAATTCCAGCGCGTAGGCAGGGACATCACCCAGCGAGCGATGGTGCGCTGGATTGAAGCGCTCCTGCATCTCTTGGTGAGTCCTTCAGAAGCGGTACTGGACTTTTAACAATGTTTTTTTTTTTTTCCTTTAACAGAAGATCTGCCACGTTGGAGTGAGGAGGACGCCGCCGACCCCGACACCAAGCTGAACCCCGGCGAACTCCAAGCAGAGGATCTTCAGGAACCCTCAAGGCTTTGAGCAAGCTGAGGAGGATCAGCAGTCCCGACGAGACCTCTCCTCATATGCGACTGAGTGCAGTGGAGCTCCCCAGAACAACCTCTCAGTTGTCACTTTGTCACTGGTCACTTTGTCACTTTGTCACTTTGTCATTTTGTTACTTTGTCAGTTGTCACTTTGTCACTGGTCACTTTGTCACTGGTCACTTTGTCACTTGTCACTTTGTCATTTTGTCACTTGTCACTTGTCACTTGTCACTTTGTCACTTGTCACTTTGTCATTTTGTCACTTGTCACTTTGTCATTTTGTCACTTGTCACTTGTCACTTGTCACTTTGTCACTTGTCACTTTGTCATTTTGTCACTTGTCACTTTGTCATTTTGTCACTTTGTCATTTTGTCACTTTGTCACTTTGTCACTAGTCACTTTGTCACTTGGTCACTTGTCCAGATGATCTCGGTACACCTCCTGAGATTCAAATTCCTGCACACATTGCTCTGGGATTTGGGTGTGATGAATGATGCATCTAACTGGCCACCGGAGGCAATTAAGGCCTTCAAAACATTGAAAGCAGCTTTCTGTTCCGCCCCCATTTTGCGTCATGTTGAGTTGTTGACGTCATGTTCATCCTCGGCCTCGCCTTGCATTTCAGTGCGAGGTGCATTTTCCACAGAAAAAGGTTGTGAATCCGGGCACAACATTTGTGGCTGTTCCATTGACCTTTCACAGGTAGAAGATTGTGGGGGTGGGAATAGCTCCTCCGAATAGCCCATTGTGTCCTGAAAACTACTCATTGCATTGCTTTGCGCACACATTTTTTTGTCCTCATGCAAGGCCTGAGTTGCACCTGAAAGCGTGGCCTTCTCCTCCTGCGCCTCCTACTGTTCCATCACGTCTGCTGCTGCTGGGTTAGCGTTGACGCCCGGTCCCTGTTTATTGAACCTCTTATCTTTATTACATTTATGACTGCATGGCGGTAAAAAGCATGCTATCCGCACGCTTCTTGTCCTCATGCAAGGCCTGGGTTGTTGTGTCTCAAAAAGCATGGCCTTCTCCTCCTGCGCCTGCTCCTGTTCCATCACGTGTGCTGCTGCTGCTGGGTTACCGTTACCGGTCCCTTTTCCTGGAACCTCTTCTCTGTATTACATTTATGACTGCATGGCGACAAAAAGCATGTTACCTGTGCAAAGAAACATGACATTTTCCACATTTAAAAGACAGTTTTTCCTTTGAAACTTTACAATCAATTTTCTCAAAAACTATAAGCTCTTTTTCAAATATTTTTTTTCCTCTTGTACCCACTCCCAAGGTGCACATACCCTGCTAATTTGGGGTATGTAGCATGTAAGGAAGCTTTACAAAGCACGAAAGTTCGGGTCCCCATTGACTTCCATTATGTTCGAAGTTCGAGTCGAACACCCGAACATCGCGGCCATGTTCGGCCTGTTCGGCCCGAACCCGAACATCTAGATGTTTGCCCAACACTACTACCTACCCACCTACCTAAAGGCCCCTATACCTACATACCTACCTAAAGGCCCCTATGCCTACCTACCTACATACCTACCTAAAGGCCCCTATACCTACCCACCCATCTACCTACCTACAGGCCTCCCTACCTACCTACCTACCTAAAGGCCCCTACACCTACCTACCTAAAGGCCCCTACACCTACCTACCTAAAGGCCCCTATACCTACCTACCTAAAGGCCCCTATACCTACTTACCTACAGGCCCCTATACCTACCTACCTACAGGCCCCTACACCTACCTACCCACCTACCTAAAGGCCCCTATACCTACATACCTACCTAAAGGCCTCTATACCTACCTACCTACATACCTACCTAAAGGCCCCTATACCTACCCACCCATCTACCTACCTACAGGCCTCCCTACCTACCTACCTACCTAAAGGCCCCTACACCTACCTACCTAAAGGCCCCTACACCTACCTACCTAAAGGCCCCTATACCTACCTACCTAAAGGCCCCTATACCTACCTACCTAAAGGCCCCTATACCTACCTACATACCTACCTATACTTAAGGCCCTATACCCTGGTACCTATACTGAAGGTCCCTTTACCTACCTACCTAAAGGCCCCTATACCTACCTACATACCTACCTATACTTAAGGCCCTATACCCTGCTACCTATACTGAAGGTCCCTCTACCTACCTATACTGAAGGCCCCTATACCTAGTTAACTACCAATACTGAAGGCCCATATACCCTGCTACCTTTAATGAAGGCCCATATACCCTGCTACCTATACTTAGGGCCCATATACCCTGCTACCTATACTTAGGGCCCCTATACCTTGCTACCTATACTGAAGGCCCCTATACCTTGCTACCTATACTGAAGGCCCCTATACCTTGCTACCTGTACTGAAAGCTACCCATATTGAAGGCACCCATACCTAGCTAGCTATACTGAAGGCACCTTTACCTCGCTACCTATGCCTGGGTACCTATACTGCGGGCAACTATTCCACGGATCGCACAATTCTTATGTGCAGGATTCGTTAGATTCGGGATTCGAAAGGTTCGAGATATTCGAGAACCTTTTTAGATTCGGATTCGGATTCGAAGAAATTGTGGATTCGTCCCATCCCTACTAAATATACAGGGTCACAAACCAAAACCGCAAAACAATCGCCCTGCGGGAATTAGTTCATGCTACATAGCACTATCCAGGGGCGCCACGAGGAGGCTTCCCATTGCCCCCATACAACCGGGGGGCCGCTGGGGCAGTTCGCTGTGCACGCAGCCCTGTCTCGCGCATGTGGCTGGGAGCATTCTGCACCTGCACAGTAGTACTGCGCAGGCGCAGAGCACTCTCAGCCACAGGAGTACGGCAGGGCAGGGTACGCCTCGACACGGCCAAGCTAATGGGGCTTCTACAAAGCAAATGAGGAGGCAGAGGAAGACAGCATGGGAGCGATCAGTGCGGAGGGGGCTGGAGGAAGCCCCAAGTATGTATAAAACTTTAAAGTAAACCTCCGGACTATAAATCTACTCAGCAGAACTGAAGAGGCTTGGTGTTTTTTTTAACAGTATTACAGCATCAGAACTTTGTTTTTCTTACCAAAGGATAATTTTTAGCTGCATTTTTAGCTAAGCTCCACCCATCAAAGAAAACTGCCTGGGCTTTTTTTCCCTGATGCTGTGCAAAGCATGATGCGATTTCCTATGTTGTTATTCACGTTGCCTAGCAACTGGGAGGGGTGATCAGCACACAGGACAGTTGGGACTGTGTCTCATGCTCCCTGTCACCTTCTTTCAACCAAAAAGATGGCTGCCGTCATGAATTCAAACATTTGCCTGTTCTTTTAAAACAGGGTGGGTAAGAGATTATATTACCTATCTATTTTAATTAACATAACTAATGTAACTTAATGACAGTATGTTTGTTTAGGCTGAAGTTCCTCTTTAAGTTGAGTTTGTCTCAGGTTTCCTTAAAACTCTTACCTAAGATATTTATAGTCTTAAATTTATAAGATTCAGGACATTCAGGACCTAGCCTTAGCCTGGTTCTCCTCCTACCTCTCCAACCGCTCCTTCACAACATTTTTCAATGGCTCCTCATCCACTCCTACACCCCTCTCAGTTGGTGTTCCTCAAGGGTGCGTCCTAGGATCACTACTGTTCTCACTCTATTTTGAGTTTAAATTGTGTATAGCGCTCCCACTTTGTAGCATAGATTGATAGACTCCCTGTATGATAAATAACCCTATAACGTCAGATAACTAATACACATAGATCTATTGCACAGTCCAAGAATTATTATAATATTCAATATATCGCTAGTACACAGTCCTGTTCATCTATATTAATAGTCCCCTCCGCATTCCATCTGAATTAAGCAGGAACAGTTTCCACAGATAATAATTATACTCTCACCGATATCCAGAGGCTGATATTGTATACATCAGCAAAAGCGCTTAATTGCTATTCCAAATAGCAGCTTTCCTCGCCGGCTTCACCCTATATGCAGCTCAGACAGACAAGGGGAAGGACATAGCGTAATCCTGTTTTATAAAGCTTTCCAAATAACTCCCTTCACCAGTGAAGTTTGAGATAACCAAAGACACCCTTCGTGTGTGTGCTATCAGCATGCACCCCACACCGAACGCTCACCAGATTGTCCGGCTGACCAATTACAGACCAGCAGCTTCGTTTAAGGTGTCATTCATCAATAGGTTTCCGCTATGCCAGCTGTCTCCTTAAAAGACTCAGAAAAGAAGTTCCATAGCGTAATACCGTTTATTATAAAATATAAAGCCATAAAATTGCACTCACAATTGTAAAAAAGATATGCGCATATCATATATGGACGTCCTCATCCGCTCTCTCGCATCTGGGTCTCTGCTGCCGTCGCGCCTGAGGCCACGCCCAGGCCTCAGGCGCGACGGCAGCAGAGACGCAGATGCGAGAGAGCGGATGAGGACGTCCATATATGATATGCGCATATCTTTTTTACAATTGTGAGTGCAATTTTATGGCTAGATCTATGTGTATTAGTTATCTGACGTTATAGGGTTATTTATCATATGTATCAGGAAGAAAAAGAGAAAGTTGAGTGGCACTCCCTATAGGATTGAGCTGGTGTATGTGAAATGAGAGCAAAAAACCTCACCGCATCATCCTGGTTACCTTGTGTCTTGTTGTCTGGACGTGTGCTCTACGGAGATACCTGAAAGCAGTACAACTGTGCAAAGGTATCACTGAAAGAAAAAGGAGGAAATCCGTGCACCTTCCGTCCAACTTCCGTCCAACTTCCGTTTATTGCAAGCCAAAACATCCATTGGTTACCACAACTATTAGTACCTCGTGTTGGTGGTCTGTAGAGTGATGATCGGTGGTGGTGTGGGAGCCAGGGCACTAAGTGGGTCCGGCGACGGCCGTTTCGCGTCTATGCAGACGCTTGGTCACGCTGCGTACCACTGTAAAGCCGATATATTGAATATTATAATAATTCTTGGACTGTGCAATAGATCTATGTGTATTAGTTATCTGACGTTATAGGGTTATTTATCATACAGGGAGTCTATCAATCTATGCTACAAAGTGGGAGCGCTATACACAATTTAAACTCAACTTAATTAAGGGAGGTGATACCTCCAGCGTGTGTAGCGATCCACTGAGGTGGTTCAATTGTTTGTGCTATATATATACCATTAACTGTACTGTGATAATATAATATTGGTTTAGTAAGAGAGGAGCGCCCATACCACTGAAATAATCTAACTGTTCTCACTCTATACTGCCTCAATTGGCAAAATGATCTCCTCCATGGGTTTCAATTACCACCTGTATGCCGATGACACCCAGATATATCTCCACACCCCAGATCTCTCCTCCTCTACCATGGACAAAGTCTCTGCCTGCCTCACATCCATTTCCTCCTGGATGGCTGCCAGGTACCTGAAGCTTAATTTGGACAAGACTGAGCTTCTAATATTCCCACCCCGCAGAGCTGCACCCCTCCCTGATCTGCACGTCACTATCGAAAATACTACCATCCGCCCTACCTCCCAAGCCCGCTGTCTAGGCGTTACTCTGGACTCTGAACTTTCCTTTAAACCCCACATCCAAGGTATTGCCAGATCCTGCAACTTCCACCTCCGCAACATCTCCAAGATCTGCTCCTACCTGTCCCCTGACACCACTAAACTCCTTTTCCACGCCCTTGTCATCTCCCGCCTAGACTACTGCAATTCTCTTTTGTCTGGCCTCCCCTCTAACCATACTGCCCCACTTCAATTGGTAATGAATGCGGCAGCCAGACTGATACATTCTTCTCACCGCAGCGCCTCTACAACTCCGCTCTGTAAAGCCCTACACTGGCTCCCCATCAGCTTTAGGATCAATTTCAAAATCCTGTGCTTGGCCTACAAATCAGTGCACAAGACCTTCCCGACCCACATCTCTGATCTGGTCCACAGGCACATACCAGCCCGCCCCCTCCGATCCTCCAATGACCTGCGCTTAGTCACACCACGCATAACTCAGTCACATGCACGATTGCAGGACTTCACCAGGGGCTACTCTCTGGAACTCACTCCCACCAGCCGTCAGACTCGCCCCCACCTTTAATACCTTCAAACAAGCTCTCAAGACTCACCTCTTCATGCTCGCATACCCCCCTGCACCAGCACCATAATATGTTCTGTTAGACACCCTCTCAAAAGATGCACCAATTGTCTCCACCCCACCTTTTAGATTGTAAGCCTCTGGCAGGGCCCTCCTCCCTAGTGTTTCCAGCTTGATTATGCAATCTTACTGACAATCACCCCTCTTGTGGACTAGAACAGTCTCTATTTTGACCTATGACACTGTATTGTTATCAAATCATTTGCATGATCTTGTTTTGTTGTGAGTTTCCGTATGTTCTACCTTGTATGTTAACCCTTTTATCTATTGTGCAGTGCTGCGTAATATGTTGGCGCTTTATAAATACAATAAATAATAATAATAAAAGATGCTAGCATATTTACTACTGGCAAAGTTAATCAATGTGGATTTTTTTTTATCTCTGTGAAGTGAACAGGAACATCACATGATCTCCCAGAATGCTCTTGGGGAAAAGGCTGCATGACATCATAAGTTAAGCATCACTAGAGGAGCGGGGTTACATACTAATATATTATTATTATTATTTATTTATTTATAAAGCGCCAACATATTCCGTGGCGCTGTACAATGTTAGAAAACAAACAAGGGATACATAATGATACAGACAATGATATACATCAAATATGAACACTGATACAAAATACAGAACTGCTGATTACAATTGCAAATTTAACATGATGACTGAAATGTATAAATGTCTCACAGAGTGCAAGCAATTGAATTAATAACATTCCATGACACATAAGGGTGAGATATAGTAGATATAATACATAGATATAAAAACAATTTCAGATGCTGAAACCAGGATAATGAAGGTAAAAGTGGGTATCCTGAATGATTAATTACATCCTATTTATATGTTCCCCTTCAAGGTTTTTTCTCAGCCAAAAAGATAATTTATGGTTGTTTCCGCCACACATTTTGTACAGCTATCCCCTGACATTGTGGGTCTTCCTTGTAGTAATCAGTGTGGTGGAATCCCTGTCCCCAGATACCTGTTGTTCGCTGAAGGAGTTTGGGTTATCCGTTTTGGGCAATATTAGCAGATCAGCTATTACTAGCCAGTCGGTTAATAATTTGGCAAGCACCTGTGGGTTATATTAACTGATCAGCTAACACTAGCAGCTAGTTAGTACTTCGGCTATTCGATCATTAAAAAGTAGCTGATTGCTAACAGTATCGTCTGTAAGCAGCCAATCAGCCACTATATTTAGAGGTTTGGGAGTAAGAGATCAGGGCTAGTGTTAGGCATTAGGGGAGGGTTAGTGTTAGGCATTAGGAGGTGTTAGTGTTAGGCTTTAGAAGGGGGGTTAGTGTTAGGCATTATAGGGGGGTTAGTGTTAGGCATTAGGAGGGGGTTAGTGTTTGGCTTTAGAAGGGGGAATTAGTGTTAGCCATTAAGAAGTAATTAGTGTTAGGCATTAGGAGGGGGGTTAGTGTTAGGCATTAAGAGGGGATTAGTGTTAGGCATTAGAAGGGAATTAGTGTTAGCCATTAAGAAGTAATTAGTGATAGGCATTAGGAGGGGGTTAGTGTTAGGCATTAAGAGGGGATTAGTGTTAGGCCTTAAGAGGCGATTAGTGTTAGGCTTTAGAAGGGGGGTTAGTGTTAGGCATTAGGAGGAGGGTTAGTGTTAGGCATTAAGGGCCCTTTTCCACTACAGCGTTTGCGATTGCTTAATCGCAAAACCGCAAACCGCTAGTGATTTTACAAATCGCTACAGTTTGCTTTTAACATAGGAATCGCGGTAGGTCATTTCCACTACCGCGATTCGTTTTTGACCTGATCGCGATCGCGCGGCGGAGCGATTATTGCCGCGATTTTGCTATGCAGTGCATAGCATAGCAAAATCGCGGCCGCAAACGTCGGGAAATCGCCGGTCATTTTTTACATTTTGCGATTCAGCAATCGCTAGCGTTCAGCGCGAACGCTAGCGACTGCTAATGGAAAAGGGCCCTAAGAGGGACTAGTGTTAGGCATTAGGAGGGGAGCTAGTGTTAGGCATTAAGAGGAGATTAGTGTTAGGCCTTAAGAGGGGATTAGTGTTAGGCTTTAGAAGGGGGGTTAGTGTTAGGCATTAGGAGGAGGGTTAGTGTTAGGCATTAAGAGGGACTAGTGTTAGGCATTAAGAGGGGATTAGTATTAGGCCTTAAGAGGGGATTAGTGTTAGGCTTTAGAAGGGGGGGGGTTAGTGTTAGGCATTAGGAGGAGGGTTAGTGTTAGGCATTAAGGAGGGAATTAAGGAGGAAAGGTTAGTGTTAGGCATTATATGGGGGTTAGTGTTAGGCATTAGGAGGGGATTAGTGTTAGGCATTAGGAGGGGATTAGTGTTAGCCATTAAGAAGTAATTAGTGTTAGGCATTAGGAGGGGGGTTAGTGTTAGGCATTAAGAGGGGATTAGTGTTAGGCATTAGAAGGGGATTAGTGTTAGCCATTAAGAAGTAATTAGTGTTAGGCATTAGGAGGGGGGTTAGTGTTAGGCATTAAGAGGGGATTAGTGTTAGGCCTTAAGAGGCGATTAGTGTTAGGCTTTAGAAGGGGGGTTAGTGTTAGGCATTAGGAGGAGGGTTAGTGTTAGGCATTAAGAGGGACTAGTGTTAGGCATTAAGAGGGGATTAGTGTTAGGCCTTAAGAGGGGATTAGTGTTAGGCTTTAGAAGGGGGGGTTAGTGTTAGGCATTAGGAGGAGGGTTAGTGTTAGGCATTAGGAGGGGAGTTAGTGTTAGGCATTAGGAGGGGATTAGTGTTAGGCATTAGGAGGGGAGTTAGTGTTAGGCATTAAGAGGAGATTAGTGTTAGGCATTAGGAGGGGATTAGTGTTAGGCATTAGGAGGGGAGTTAGTGTTAGGCATTAAGAGGAGATTAGTGTTAGGCATTAGGAGGGGGGTTAGTGCTAGGCATTAGGAGGGGTTTAGTGTTAGGCATTAGGAGGGAAGGTTAGTGTTAGGCATTAGGAGGGAGGATAGTGTTAGGCATTAGGAGGGAATTAGTGTTAAGCTATAGGAGGGGATCAGTATTGGGCTTAAGGAGGAAAGGTTAGTGTTAGGCATTATATGGGGGTTAGTGTTAGGCATTAGGAGGGGATTAGTGTTAGGCATTAGGAGGGGATTAGTGTTAGCCATTAAGAAGTAATTAGTGTTAGGCATTAGGAGGGGGGTTAGTGTTAGGCATTAAGAGGGGATTAGTGTTAGGCATTAGAAGGGGATTAGTGTTAGCCATTAAGAAGTAATTAGTGTTAGGCATTAGGAGGGGGGTTAGTGTTAGGCATTAAGAGGGGATTAGTGTTAGGCCTTAAGAGGGGATTAGTGTTAGGCTTTAGAAGGGGGGGTTAGTGTTAGGCATTAGGAGGAGGGTTAGTGTTAGGCATTAGGAGGGAAGGTTAGTGTTAGGCATTAGGAGGGAGGATAGTGTTAGGCATTAGGAGGGAATTAGTGTTAAGCTATAGGAGGGGATCAGTATTGGGCTTAAGGAGGAAAGGTTAGTGTTAGGCATTATATGGGGGTTAGTGTTAGGCATTAGGAGGGGATTAGTGTTAGCCATTAAGAAGTAATTAGTGTTAGGCATTAGGAGGAGGGTTAGTGTTAGGCATTAGGAGGGGAGTTAGTGTTAGGCATTAGGAGGGGATTAGTGTTAGGCATTAGGAGGGGAGTTAGTGTTAGGCATTAAGAGGAGATTAGTGTTAGACATTAGGAGGGGGGTTAGTGCTAGGCATTAGGAGGGGATTAGTGTTAGGCATTAGGAGGGAAGGTTAGTGTTAGGCATTAGGAGGGAGGATAGTGTTAGGCATTAGGAGGGAATTAGTGTTAAGCTATAGGAGGGGATCAGTATTGGGCTTAAGGAGGAAAGGTTAGTGTTAGGCATTATATGGGGGTTAGTGTTAGGCATTAGGAGGGGATTAGTGTTAGCCATTAAGAAGTAATTAGTGTTAGGCATTAGGAGGGGGGTTAGTGTTAGGCATTAAGAGGGGATTAGTGTTAGGCATTAGAAGGGGATTAGTGTTAGCCATTAAGAAGTAATTAGTGTTAGGCATTAGGAGGGGGGTTAGTGTTAGGCATTAAGAGGGGATTAGTGTTAGGCCTTAAGAGGCGATTAGTGTTAGGCTTTAGAAGGGGGGTTAGTGTTAGGCATTAGGAGGAGGGTTAGTGTTAGGCATTAAGAGGGACTAGTGTTAGGCATTAAGAGGGGATTAGTGTTAGGCCTTAAGAGGGGATTAGTGTTAGGCTTTAGAAGGAGGGGTTAGTGTTAGGCATTAGGAGGAGGGTTAGTGTTAGGCATTAAGAGGGACTAGTGTTAGGCATTAGGAGGGGAGTTAGTGTTAGGCATTAAGAGGGGATTAGTGTTAGGCTTTAGATGGGGGGTTAGTGTTAGGCATTAGGAGGAGGGTTAGTGTTAGGTATTAGGAGGAGGGTTAGTGTTAGGCATTAGGAGGAGGGTTAGTGTTAGGCATTAGGAGGGGAGTTAGTGTTAGGCATTAGGAGGGGATTAGTGTTAGGCATTAGGAGGGGAGTTAGTGTTAGGCATTAAGAGGAGATTAGTGTTAGGCATTAGGAGGGGGGTTAGTGCTAGGCATTAGGAGGGGATTAGTGTTAGGCATTAGGAGGGAAGGTTAGTGTTAGGCATTAGGAGGGAGGATAGTGTTAGGCATTATGAGGGAATTAGTGTTAAGCTATAGGAGGGGATCAGTATTGGGCTTAAGGAGGAAAGGTTAGTGTTAGGCATTATATGGGGGTTAGTGTTAGGCATTAGGAGGGGATTAGTGTTAGGCATTAGGAGGGGATTAGTGTTAGCCATTAAGAAGTAATTAGTGTTAGGCATTAGGAGGGGGGTTAGTGTTAGGCATTAAGAGGGGATTAGTGTTAGGCATTAGGAGGGGATTAGTGTTAGGCATTAGGAGGGGATTAGTGTTAGCCATTAAGAAGTAATTAGTGTTAGGCATTAGGAGGGGGGTTAGTGTTAGGCATTAAGAGAGGATTAGTGTTAGGCCTTAAGAGGGGATTAGTGTTACGCTTTAGAAGGGGGGTTAGTGTTAGGCATTAGGAGGAGGGTTAGTGTTAGGCATTAAGAGGGACTAGTGTTAGGCATTAGGAGGGGAGTTAGTGTTAGGCATTAAGAGGGGATTAGTGTTAGGCTTTAGATGGGGGTTAGTGTTAGGCATTAGGAGGAGGGTTAGTGTTAGGCATTAGGAGGAGGGTTAGTGTTAGACATTAGGAGGGGAGTTAGTGTTAGGCATTAGGAGGGGATTAGTGTTAGGCATTAGAAGGGGGGTTAGTGTTAGGCATTAGGAGGGGATTAGTGTTAAGCATTAGGAGGGAGGATAGTGTTAGGCATTAGGAGGGAATTAGTGTTAAGCATTAGGAGGGGATTAGTATTAGGCTTAAGGAGGAAAGGTTAGTGTTAGGCATTATAGGGGGGTTAGTGTTAGGCATTAGTAGGGAGGATAGTGTTAGGCGTTAGGAGGAGAATTACTGTTAGGCATTAGGAGGGAGGTTAGTGTTGCTAAAATAGAGATGTAAGACAAACAAAGTTAAAAAGTTTGCATTTTTACTGAACTTTACATTAATGTAAATTAATGAAATATTCTACTACTGTGAGAGTCAATTAAACATGTATAATTTTATTGATCTGCATTAGCGAAATGTGTGTGTTTCTGTGCGAGTGAGTGTGTGTGTCTATCTGTCTCTTTCCGTGTGCGGCAAAAACGAATACGAATCAGAATTAACATTGAAAATTGCTTCCATGCTCCAAGCAATCTTTGGATAATAATATAGTTCTTGTTGCAGATTTTAAGTTCTGGACTCTCTGCACCCCGTAGAGTAGAAAGTTTGTGCTTTTGCTTGTTGGGAATTTTGTACATTCTTATAGCCTGTGATAGACAAGTCATTGGGATTCAAGGCCTGATCATGTTGATCACTGTAATCAGGACCACTTTAATCCTGACATCGATTTAGGACTGTATTAAATCTAAAAACATTGCAATTACTCTTTGAAAGGCTTCACAGCAGGAGGCCCAAATCATTTGACTCACCCATTTTCCTAGTCACTGACTCTTTGTTTTAGCGCTCATATACTCCATGCCTTCATCGCCAAGGTCCTAAGCCATCTACAGTCTATTAAAATCTCGATATTTCCACAGCGAAATTTAAAAGCTTTCTGTATTTGATACTAAGTAAATATATTCAGCCTCGTTCAACACAGGCTTTCCGGAAAATCTTTAAATCCACTACGTTTAGCATATTCTAGAAACTTTGGGCATAATTCACTTAGAGCGAACCTTACATGTTTTCACAAGCAATGAATTAAACCCGGATTGCCAAAATTGGAGCTGTTTCTATGTCAAAATGCTAAAATGCTGCAGAGTTGCACTGATAACCAAAAGTGAAGATGAATGAAGTTTTCCAAGGCTATAGTGCTTTTCGGTCACTTACCATGTCAGAATCGGACCTTAAAGTGGACCTGAACATACAGATAAGTTAATTGGCTTCCCCCTAAATTGGCCCTGGACTACGATACATACACTACACAAAACATAGACATATGACTATGGTAGGGATTAGATTGTGAGCCCCTCTGAGGGACAGTTACTGTAAGTGACAAGACAATATACTCTACACAGCGCTGCAGAAGATGTGGGCTCTATATCAATACTAAATAATAATAGTAAAAACTCACTATAGCCACATAAAATGGCGAGGTGGGCCGTATTCAACCCAAGGGACTTGAGTTTGACACCAGCGCTATATATTATGAAAACGATGATGAAAATATTATGTGTATTAATTTATATACTAAACTCTGCTTCAATTTTGTTCCCAAACCTTTATCTTTGATCCCGTACAAATCAAAGCCTTATGCTGGGCATACATGGTGCGTTTCTGCGGCTCGATTATGCTGTCGGATCGACTTCCGCACGTCCCCGCTCGTCCCGGCGGGCGCTTCTCTTATCTTCTGCTCATTTTTCCCATTGTCCCGCCCGCGGTATCAAGCGCGGAATCGATCCGGCGGGTGATCGGACACGTCAGAAATTATCGATCGAGCCATCTAATGGCTCGATTCAGCCGCAGAAACGCACCATGTATGCCCAGCATTAAAGTAGAACTGTCCCCAAGGATTCAAATTTCATCCCAATCAGTAGCTGATACGTACCTTCCAATGAGAAATCTTTACCTTTCTTGAATAGATCATCGGGAGGGGGGGGGTCTGTATGGCTGATATTGTGGTGAAACCCCTCCCACAGTGTGATGTCAGCATCCATGTCCTGACATCGCACTGTGGGAAATAATGACTGTTTCCAGCTGACTAGCAACCAGTATCTCCCTCTGTCTATATGTACTGTATAGCTATAAAAAAAAACAAAAAAAACTTTTAGCCTATTGCATTGTTAAGGGATTTAGTTATAGATAATGGCAGTTGGTGGTGTCTGTTTTTTTAGGTTTTTTTGTCTGCCAGTAGTAAAGATGATGACGTGCAGGCTGATTGTGGATCAAATAATATGAACAAATTACATGGCGAATAGCAATCACTTCTTGATCTCTCTTCTATTTTTTTATCTTCTCACTTTGCAAGGATTGATTTATTCCCCCCCCCCCCTTTTTGCTACAGTTCCTCTTTAAAATATTCTGAACGGCTGGGCAAATATGTGTTTCATCAGAGGAGAAAAAATATGTTTCTTTAAAATTGGATTTATCTGATGCAATCCGTGCTTTCAGCCACATGAATAAAAAAAAGAAATCAGCCCTGATTTGCATGGTTGTAGGTGTGTTTGAGCTTAAAATATGCATCCCATTCCTGACAAAGAAAGAATGGAGAAAATGGATATTTCGCTCTCGCCTCTAGCGCACTGTTTTGCATCACAGATTAAAGGATTTTCAAAACTAACTGTGATTGTCTTGTCACGGTTGAGATACACATTAGTTGACTGAGCTGAGTATCAAATATGTGAAATTAGTTGCCATTAAAAGCTTGCTTTAGGCAGTTCATTTCTCATCAGCCAAGCTGCGAGAGCCTCCTGCTGTGGACAGTGAACATTTGCTTACTAAATATTGTTGCTAATCAAACTCTGCATTACAAATTGAGGCTTCTAAAAGTAGAGAGGTTAAAAAACAACGATGGAGAAAAGTTTGCTCGGGTGGATTGAGTTTAACTATTGAAGGTTACACTGACGATATTCCTACGGGTTTGCTTTAATGTGGAACAAAAATAATCAAAGAACAACACCAGGAAAAAATCATTTCAGGGGCGGACTGACAACTCATGGGGCCCCCGGGCAATAGGAGATCATGGGGCCCTGTACCAGTGTTGCCCGCCTTTCACGTTATTTTTTACAGACTAAGATATAATAATTTACTGACAACAGATATCCTGAGTGGAATATCCCGAGTGGATTTGGGGCCTCTGGGGGGCTTAATACATAACTGCAGAGTTGTCCCCAATTTTTTGCCTCATGAAGCAGGCTTGACCTGCGAAACGCGTTGCACTGTTGTTTGGGGTACCGTACAATAAATGCTTTCATTTATATGAAGACAGGATCTCTTGTTTGCATTTGGGAGGCAAGTCCACCACTTCCTCCAAGCAATTTTTAAAGATTTTATTAACTTTCATCCTGCTGGCGCCTCTGTTTCACATTTGAAAATACTGTGTCCACTCCTGGTGGAGGGGATTGTTACCCCCTTTCTCAATTCTTTATTACAGAGAGCGACTTCTTAGTCCTGAGTGAGGACAGGTCTAATCTCCTCACCTGCCGTTTTAGTGGTTGCCTGAATGGTAACCCATGTTTGTGAGTATAATTCTCTCACTTAACTATTTAACCAATTATTTGTAACATACTACACCATATTGGGCTCTCGGTTTTCTCTTTTAATAAGACCATACAGCTGTTTAACGAGACAGGTTCCACTCAGAAGAAGAGGCCTTGCCATGGTCAACCAAAGAAGTTGAGTGCATCAGATCTAGAGGTTGTTCTTTGCAAATAGACGTATGAGTGCTGACAGCATTACTACAGAGGATGAAGGGGTGGGGGATCACTCTGTCAGTAATTAACAAAAGGGGTACGGGATATCAACCCAAAATAGGCTCGTCTCACCCATAAAGGTAAGGATATCAAAATAATAAATGTATAGGGAGCACAGAGCTGGTGTATAAATGTATGAAATTTAATGGTATCAAAAGTCTTGCTTACAAATTCAAAAAGCCCAAATAGCCCATAGACAGACAACACTCAAACAACATATACCCTCCCATAAAACCAACTGGAACTACTAACTGCCGGCACAGTAAGCTTGTTTCCAGAGAAAATGACCAGGGACAACCAGGCAGGAATAACAGATGTAATGGCATCAACCCGTGTGTATATTAGCAGATACACGCCTCTATACCAATGTATATACGCTTCTCATTACTGACACTCATTAGTGTCAAACCTCAACCCCCATTTAACCGTCAGCATGGCCGCTCGTTTTGCCCTTACATTGTGTGGCGGCTGCTAGGTGAATACAAGCAAGTATGGATCTTTCTCACCACTCCACGGCTGTCATGGCGGAACCGTACATCACCTCTATTTTTGTTGCGTGTAGCGTTGCGGAGGGGGGGGGGAAGGAAGAGATGCGAAGGCACGGGTGAGCCGACCGTAGTCCACTTCCGGGTTGCGTAGGCGTATTACGTTATGCGTTTCGTCACGACACATGTGACTTCGTGTGCACCTCTCTGTGTCCTCTTCTGTCCCCCTTGTGTCCTCCTGTGCCCCCCAGGTGTCCGCCTCTATCCTCCTTATGTCCTCCTCTATGCCCCTTTGTGTCCCCCTGTGTCCTCCGTTTGTCCCCCTGTGTCCTACTCTGCATGGGCACAGTACAGGGAGTCCACGACATTGCGGTGGGTTGGAAGTCTGTATTGGCAGGTTTTCACAAGTCAGAAATAGAGATGTCGCGAATGGCTCAGTTCCAGGCGAACTTTAGGTGGTTCGTGTTTGCCGGCAAAGGCGAACTTTTGCGGAAGTTCGATTCGCCCCATAATGCTCCATTGAGCAGAACTTTGACCCTCTACATCAGTGTTTCTCAACATTTTATTAGTGTGTACCCCTTTTAAAACCCTGTACTCATCGAGTACCCCCTAGCATAGTAAACATGATCACAAGTACCCCTTGACAAATATATATTTAATCGTAGTACATGATAATTGGTTCTAAACAATGTGCAAGCATTTATTATTGCTTTTAATCAGCTAAAATACTAATTTGGTGTTGTTTAAATAAGAATTATAATTTTCTATATCTCTAAATTTGTTATTCTTGGTTAAGTATATCAAGCTCGAGTACCCCCTGGACCCATCAGAAGTACCCCCTGGGGTACGCGTACCGCATGTTGAGAACCTAGGCTCTACATCACAGTCAGCAGGCACATTGTCACCAATCAGACTACACTCTCTCCTGGAGCCCCACCCCCCTTATAAAAGGCAAGGTTCTTCTGTCGTTTTACTCACTTGTCTGTCTACAGTAATTAGTTAAGGGACAGCTGCTGACAGACTCTGCCAGGGAGAGTTTAATTAGACTCTTGTAGGGAGGAGGGTCTCATCTTCCAGGGAATTGTAGTATTTCAAAAACCAGCTTACATACCGTGGCTGTGTATTGAACCCAGGCTGGGCTGGGAATTGAACCCAGGTCTCAGTGTGTGGTAGGTAACTCACTTAACCACTATACCACCAACAACACTACATGCTGAAGCCAGCCTAGCATGTACCATTATGATCAATCCAAGCGAAAAATTAGCTTGCTTAAGGATTTGTAGCATGTCAAAAGCCAACTCACATTGGCTGGGAATTGAACCCAGGTCTCAGTGTGTGGTAGGTAACTCACTTAACCACTATACCACCAATTACACTACATGCTGAAGCCAGCCTAGCATGTACCATTATGATCAATCCAAGAGAAAAATTTGCTTGCTTAAGGATTTGTAGCATGTCAAAAGCCAACTCACATTGGCTGGGAATTGAAACCAGGTCTCAGTGTGTGGTAGGTAACTCACTTAACCACTATACCACCAACAACACTACATGCTGAAGCCAGCCTAGCATGTACCATTATGATCAATCCAAGAGAAAAATTAGCTTGCTTAAGGATTTGTAGCATGTCAAAAACCAACTCACATTGGCTTGGAATAGAACCCAGGCCTACCGCTCTGTAGGCTGCTATCCTAACCATTATACCACCAACACTACATGCTGAAACTTCTTGGAGCAGACTTACTTCCTCCCTTCAAAAGACACACTTACATCCCCATAAAATCATTCAACAGCAACTGCATGCACAGTCTTTGTGGTACACAGTCTGTGTGGCACAATTGGTTAGTGCGTTTGGCTGTTAACTGCAAGGTTGGTGGTTCAAGCCCACCCAGGCATGGCCTGGCCTATTCAACAGTTGTCCGAAGAGAACCCCAGATAGCCAGGTAGATTCATTTCTCTCTCTCTCTCTCTCTCTCTCTCTCTCTCTCTCTAGTAGGGATGGTCACCGCTTTCCGCGGAATTGTATTTTCTGCAATTTTAGGCAGAAATTGGTTGTTCCGTTTGGTCGGAACAGAATTGCTTTTTCAATCTGGCGGAATTCCGAAATTGCATGTGAAATTCTGCCGGTATCCGTTGATGGTTTTAAGCTGAAAATTTACTTCAATGGCATCAAGTCCTAGAGAGAGAGAGAGAGAGAGCTCATTTTACTCTTGGGTATATCACAATGGTACATGCTAGGCTGGCTTCAGCATGTAGCATTGTAGTGTGTTGTGTTGGTGGTATAATGGTTAGGATAGCAGCCTACAGAGTGGTAGGCCTGGGTTTGATTCCCAGCCAATGTGAGTTGGCTTTTGACATGCTACAAATCCTTAAGCAAGCTAATTTTTCTCTTGGATATATCATAATGGTACATGCTAGGCTGGCTTCAGCATGTAGTGTTGTTGGTGGTATAGTGGTTAAGTGAGTTACCTACCACACCCTGAGACCTGGGTTCAATTCCAAGCCAATGTGAGTTAGCTTTTGACATGCTACAAATCCTTAAGCAAGCTAATTTTTCTCTTGGATTGATCATAATGGTACATGCTAGGCTGGCTTCAGCATGTAGTGTTGTTGGTGGTATAGTGGTTAAGTGAGTTACCTACCACACACTCAGACCTGGTTTCAATTCCCAGCCAATGTGAGTTGGCTTTTGACATGCTACAAATCCTTAAGCAAGCAAATTTTTCTCTTGGATTGATCATAATGGTACATGCTAGGCTGGCTTCAGCATGTAGTGTTGTTGGTGGTATAGTGGTTAAGTGAGTTACCTACCACACACTGAGACCTGGGTTCAATTCCCAGCCCAGCCTGGGTTCAATTCACAGCTACGGTATGTAAGCTGGCTTTTGAAATACTACAATTCCCTGGAAGATGAGACTCTCTTCCCTCCGGGAGGAGGGAGGAGGAGTTCCTGGTGTCATAAAGCAGTGTAGGCCTGCAATTGAACATTCAATGAGATTTCTGACCTTAAAACACTGCTTTGTATTAAATCCAGATTTTTTTTCTGGGACTTTTGATGTGTATTTCACTCAACCATGTCTTCCTCCAGGTATTAGACCCCTTGAAACATTTTTTCTATAATTTTTCCAGTCAGCAGAAATTTTTCAAAAATTGAAGTCTATTGCGGTTCGCGAAAGTTCGCACGAACCGAACCTTCCGTGAAAGTTTGCGAATGTTGTTCGCGAACCGAAAATTGGTGGTTCGCGACATCTCTAGACAGAAACTCCCTGAATTTGGACTAAAAGATGCAGTGACTCTTTCCCTCCACATTTGGGGGAAAAAATTGAGTCTTATAATCCCAAGAATACAGTATGTACTGTATATATATATATATATATATATATATATATATATATATATATATATATATATATATATATATATATACTGCATGGGTGCAAATGTAGCACATGAAGGCAGTGATTAGATTGTTTGGTTGCGCTCCCATTTTACATTGTGCTCATTGTTGTTTGCTGCAAAAACTCGATGTGCACTTGTGCGCTACGCCAGCTGCAGGCTTTATCTCTGTGGTGTACCGAAGGGTCCCCTAGGTAAATCGCATTGCTCCCTGGTCTTCCAGGATCCCACCAATGACCTCTCATCAGCTTTCTGCTAGTCACACTGTAAAAACAACATGGACCAAACAGGCTTGTGTTCCTTTGGCAGCCCTCCAGTGCTCTCTTGACTGGGTGCTCAATGAAAGATGTAATTGGCCTGTTGTGATTTAGATCCTGCTACCAAATTAGTGATTTGCGATTCAATTCACTCATTTATAGTTGGCACTGTCTAAATGAAAGTTTTAAATCCTGAAATCATTACGCAACTCGCTTGGAAACTAACTACCGCCAACGGATATTGCAGGAAATATGGAATTATCGAATTAGGAGTTAAATTTAATTTGTTTTCGTTTTTTTGCTGTACAGGTAGTCCCCAACTTCTGAATGCTCAAACTATGAACGACCCACAGATACGAATCACAGGAAAATGTGAAATTGTAGTTTTTGAGAAAATCGGTTTTAAAAAATATGAATTTTTTTTTTAAACTCTGTAAAATGACATTTTGCTGTTGTACACTATAGTATATAGCAAGTTCTGGGTTCTGCATACATATTTTATACATTTTAAAGCCAACCTGTGATACATCGCTGGCACACTATGTAAGTTTGCGTTTATTATGTGAAATCAATTTCACAATCGTAATTACGTACTGTAGAATCGTAATTGCAAAATTTTATGTGAAATTTTGTGTAAGTGAAGTTATTATATTATGATCATCCCTATGACAGAAGGAGGCACAAACAGGGACAGGGGGGCAAAAGTGGCACAGAGAGGGACACTGAGGGAACAGGGCAACAGAGGTGACATGGGGGGTAGAAGTGGCACAGAGAGGGACACAGAGGAACATAGGTGACATAGGGAGGCAGAAGAGGCACGGAGAGGGACACTGAGGGACCAGGGGAACAGATGTGACAGGTGGGTAGAAGTGGCACAGAGAGGGACACTGAGGGAACAGGGGAACAGAGGTGACATAGGGGGGCAGAAGTGGCACAGAGAGGGACACTGAGGAAACAGGGCAACAGAGGTGACATAGGGGGGCAGAAGTGGCACAGAGAGGGACACTGAGGGAACAGGGGAACAGAGGTGACATAGGGGGGCAGAAGTGGCACAGAGAGGGACACTGAAAGAACAGGGGAACAGAGGTGATATAGGGGGCAGAAGTGGCACAGAGAGGGACACTGAGGGAACAGGGGAACAGAGGTGACATAGGGGGGCAGAAGTGGCACAGAGAGGGACACTGAGGGAACAGGGGAACAGAGGTGACATAGGGGGGCAGAAGTGGCACAGAGAGGGACACTGAGGGAACAGGGGAACAGAGGTGACATAGGGGGGCAGAAGTGGCACAGAGAGGGACACTGAGGGAACAGGGGAACAGAGGTGACATAGGGGGGCAGAAGTGGCACAGAGAGGGACACTGAGGGAACAGTCGAACAGAGGTGACATAGGGGGGCAGAAGTGGCACAGAGAGGGACACTGAGGGAACAGGGGAACAGAGGTGACATAGAGGGGCAGAAGAGGCACGGAGAGGGACACTGAGGGAACAGGGGAACAGAGGTGACATAGGGGGCAGAAGATGTACAGAGAAGTAGAGATGGCCTAAACAGTTCGCCGGCGGACAGTTCCAGATGAATTTTCGCTGTTCGCGTTCTCAGCGAACTGCGAACATGTGGCGTGATCATCCAGCCCCCTATACATCATCATGGAGCCAAACTTTGACCCCTTACCTCAAAGTCAGCAGACATGGCAGCCAATCAGCTAGAACCCCCTCCAGGACCCCCCACCCCCTATTAAAAAGCAGCTGCGCTGGCCATATTAGATTAATTCCCTGCTGGCTGCTGACTGTTAGTGAGAGCAGGGTCAGAATTGCTGCAGATAAGTAGGGACACTATTAGCTAGGCCTGTGTTCTTGTTCCTTACTTGCTGTGAAAACACCCCAAACAGCCCTTTTGTTGTTGCCTCATTAAGTTGCACACACAGAACCACTGCAGTACATTATTATGTCACTGTATTCTGATAGTACTATTGCATTTCTCTGTGTGAGACACTCCACAGCCCACTGACATCCAGCACTGTTCATAATGTGATTTCTGCCCTTTAGGGATTAAAGCCTGACTTTGTGTTAACTCCCTAATTTTTGGTGAGACTTTTGGCATGGATCCCCCTCTGGCATGCCACAGTCTAGGTGTTAGACCCCTTGAAAGCATTTTCCATCCCTTTTGTGGCCAGAAACAGTCTTTGTAGGTTTTAAAATTCACCTGCCCATTGAAGTCAATGGCGATTCGCATGTTCGCGAACATTTGCGGAAGTTTGCTTTCTATGTGCGCGACATCTCTACAGAGCAGGACACTAAAGGCATAAGGCAACAGAAGTGTGGGAGAGCTTTGAGAGATCTGGGTCTTCCTTTTCCTATGGAATGAGAATATGAGGGACACCAGGGGAAAAGGGTTGAGGAAAGTGCTGGTAGAGGACACACCCTTGATTTGGGGTGGTCTGGAAATGTCAGGGGGCACCCTGGGCTATGAGAGGAAATGTTTGATTTTTGAGATATTACCCTGTAAGGAGCTTATAAATGCTTTTTAGGATATTTTTGTGTTTTTTTGTTTGTTTGTCTGCGTGTATGAGTGTGTGTGTGTGAATATTTAGTTTTGGATGAGTCTGACTGGGTCCGGTGTGCCTGACCTATGTTGTTAAAGGATGATATGCAGTGTGGAGACTTAGGATTGATTTTTTGATAATTAAGACAAGTATGTAATTGGTATAAAAATCACTGATGTAATCAGTTTTAGATCAATTGTACTGCTGTTGTAATGAACATTTCCAAAAACCCCCCAAAAAAAAAAAAAAAAAAAAAGGAAGAAGTGACATAGAGAGGAACACTAGAGGCACGGCACAGAGGAGACACAGAGGAGGCACAGGGGGCAGAGATGGCAAAGTGTTCCGACTTAAGAACAGTTTCACATTGATACTTATCAGGCACATGAAGATCATCGAGAGCTGCGGAGGAACGTGTGCATCAAACTTTTTTAATTCTTGCATTCAAATTAAGAACAGATTCAGGTTAAGAATTAACCTACAGGCCCTATCTCATTTATTAACTGGGGACCAGGGGCATAACTATAAAGCATGAGGCCACCCAGAAAAACATTGGTGGGACCCGCCAATGTTCTCACCCTTTTCCTCGCCAAACCCCTTATGACCCTCACAGCCTTGGGGTCCCATCTTGTAAGGGTCATAAAACAAGTGTGGACAGCATAATCTTCACACCCATAACACGTGTAGCCACAAAAACACCTGATCTGAAGTATGGACCCTTTTATCAACGGGAGTGAAGAAGTATTTGCGGACCCCTTACAGCTCTGCGCCCCCCCCCCCCCCCCTTGTGGTCGCTGGGGCTGTTCCCCTGTAGTTACTCCCCTACCAGGGACTGTAGTGGTAGGTAGGCTTTAGTATGGACACATTGTCTGACCCCGCAAAAGACTTTATAACTTATACTATGGGTTTACCGATTACAAATCCACTTTACGCTATTAAAGACAGATTATGGTTGGTTAGAGTTACATTATTATCACGTTAGTGGTTTGCAGCCTCATTAGTGTGGAGTAATGTTGTCCCTATCCATTCTCGATGTCACTACTGCTGCCCTAATAAGATCTGAAGTTGGTGATGTGACAAGTAATCAATTTACAATGCATATTAGGTCTTCTCAGCCCGACTTCCTAATGTCTGCAACCCGAGCAGTGCCAGTGTGGAAGCTGATTAATAACCAGAGGAGTGACACTCTCAGCCATCAATAACCCGATTATAAATGGCTCAATTCATCATGTTTAAAGAAATTGTATTTGCAGTTTAAAGGAAGCCGAATAAGGAGATGTGGGAGGTTGAGAGGGCCCAGCAAAGGAAGATAGATGAGCACACAAAGAAGGCACACAGTTTATTGCTGTAATGCTTTCTGATGGGTAAGAGGATTACACTGCTTTGCAGAACAAGTGTGGTAAGTGCAGTAGGGACTATCTTGTTAAGCTTGACCGCAGGACCACAGTCCGGTGTATAAATCATTACAGAGATGAGTTTATTCTAAAGACATTCTCCTTAAAGGGAATGTTCAGGCTCCATAAAAAAATAACATCTGCTTACCCGGGGCATCCTCCAGTCCCTTGCAGCCGACATGTTGCACGCTGCAGCTCCACTCTCAGCCGCTGGCTCCCGGGGTCCCTGCCGGTGCAGAGGTCGACTGCGCCTGCGCGAGCGCCACTGTCACCCAAGTCCACATTGTCCGGAGTGTACTGCGCTTGCACAGCGGTGCTCCCGCAGGCGCAGTAGAGGACGGCCTCACGAGGTCGGCCTTTGCAGCGGAGAGGACCAGGTGCCAGCGGCTGAGAGCAGCATGGGACATGTCGGGCTTAAGGAAGCCCCAGGGAAGTAGATGTTTTTTTTATACGGGGCCTGGACATTCCCTTTAAGGAGTGATTGATTTCTAGCTACTTGCTGACCACTCCGGCGGCAGCCCCAGGACTGCTCCACAGCGATTGGCGTGACTGGCTTTCAATGGGGCTAGCAGGAGATCGCGCGTGCCGATGCACACACATCTCCGCTTGTGGAGGTCCGCCTTCAGTCTCCCAGCAGCGATCGCCGCTAGGAGACTGTTAGACGGCAAAACCGCAGTCTATTGTCTTAGTACAATGCTGCGATCTAAGGCAGCGCTGTACTGGGAAACAGGAGAGCGATCGGCTCTCATAGGCTGAAGCCTATGACAGCCGATCACCGTGTTTAGCTGGCTGGGGGGGGAGCTCTGTTGGTGGGGAGAAAGGGGGGGGGGATCACTTGTGTGCTGAGTTGTGCAGCCCTGCAGCAGTGCCCAATTTAAGAGAAATGGCCCGGTCTTTATGGGGGTTTAACAAGGCGGTCCTCAAGTGGCTAGGGATGGTCGGAAATGCTGATTTCATTCTGATACTGCGAAAATTTCAATTTTCCACCAATGCCAATTACAGATTCCGTGGATTTCTGATTTTCAAGGAGTCTGTTTTTTTTTCTGTGGTAATTTTTGCATTCTCTGATTGGCCAAATGCTTTGCTTCCGAATTTAATGGCTAAAATTACCAAGTTGTGGAAATGAGTGATTTTCGCAGAGATCCGATTTCCGTTTGCCAATTTCTGATTGGAAATGCAGAAATTTCATTTCCATCAGTAACTGATTTGTATGTCTGTGATGCGCTAGTAAAAATCAAGCAATCACTAAGGTCCTGTTTCCACTGCAGCCAAATTGCAGCTGTTTCTTGCAAGTGAATTCGGATGTGGAATCCCAACCTATTGAAATCAATAGGCTGCACCCAAATGGCATGCAGGGAAGAAAAATGCTGCCTGCTGCAGTTTTCAGCACAACGCATCCAAATCCCCATGAAGGCAGAAGTGTCAAGAAGATGGAGAGCAGCGAGCAGCTCATGGACATAGGTAGGTAACACTCTCTAAGCAAATAATTATTGGGGAGCCTATATTATCAGTATAAACAGCATTTTATTAATTAAATATACATAGATGCAAAAAATCCCTTTTCCCTCCCCTTTAAAACCCTAAAAAGGCTGTGCGCAGAGCAATACGTGGGCTGTTGTCATGTGACTGACTGATCTCCTGTGCCTCCACCCGCTCCCCGACCGAAAAGGACCGCAACGCAGCGCCTGAAATAATATCAGCAAGGGCACGCTGGGTACCCGGCATTGCTAATGGCCATAGCACCGGCAGTAATCGCCCAAAAAGCTACACGCCATAAATAGGAGGACACGTAAGTCCCGGTGAGCGCTGGTCCAGAGACTTGCATAGTTGGGTATGCTAATGGTCACACAAGCCTTGCATGCAATGAGGGGTTTTAGAGGCTTACCTTCCTGCTTCGCTACACGCTTTGCTAACCATTGCTTGACTGCTGAATCTGCTGACATGTAAAGGATGCATGGAGATACCGCCATTACCGCTTGACACACTGCATTGCAAGCATCAAATATATTTACAAGGGGGCCCCGAAGAACTTACTACATATATTAGTCATGGACATTACGAGTGTACTCCTTTTGTATAGGGCCCTACGTCTTGCTCTGCGCACAGCCTTTTTAGGGTTTTAAAGGGGAGGGAAAAGGGATTTTTTGCATCTATGTATATTTAATTAATAAAATGCTGTTTATACTGATAATAGAGGCTCCCCAATAATTATTTGCTTACTGTTTATACCCTTTTGGGTGAGACTTTATATAATTGTTAGGTAGATATCCCACAAAAAATACATGTTTTAGGTAACACTCTCTGTTGTGGCACATACCCACCAATATCAAGTTCAGTTTCGCCACAGGGAAAACGGAATTTCATACTCGTAGGCTCATTCCTGGCAATCACATCTAACTTCTGCCCCCTGTTTTAACCTATATAGGAAAATTAAATAGGACATGGGGCGACAAAGCATTATGCTGTAATACATAGAGTTAACCACATTTTTTGGTGCAAGTAAAATTGTATGAGCCTAAAGTCTTAACACTGGAAACTTTTGGCTCGATAACTATAGAACACATAAAATAATAGAAAGCAGATAACACATGAGCAGGCACAAATGTCTTAGCCTGTTATCTGCTAGTCGCCTCTTATTTTCAAGCCCTTGTCAATGAAGTTTGGATGGTCCCAGCTCTGGAACCGTAAGGTGGAGTGGGATGGGCTTCCCTCTACCAAGGTAAGTATCTAAATTGGGAACTATTTTCTCTACAGGTACATTTTAAGTTAACCACTTCAGCCTTCAGTCGTTTTTCACCTTATGCATCCGAGCAATTTACACCTCCCATTCATTCGCCAATAACTTTATCACTAGTTATCACAATTAGGTGATCCATATCTTGTTTTTTCCGCCACCAATTAGGCTTTCTTTGGGTGGTAAATTTTGCTAAGAATTATTTTTTTCTTAATGCATTTTCACAGGAATATTAAGACAAAAATGGAGAAAATTCATTATTTCTCAGGTTTCAGCCATTATAGCTTTAAAATAATACATGCTACCATAATTAAAACCTTCCTCTTTGCCCATTTGTCCCAGTTATTACACCATTTAAATTATGTCCCTACCACAATGTATGGTGCCAATATTTTATTTGGAAATAGAGGTGCATTTTTTTAGTTTTGCATCCATCACCATTTACAAGCTTATAATTTAAAAATATTAGTTGTATTCCCTCTTCACATGCATATTAAAAAAAAGTTCAGCCCCTTAGGTAACTATTTATGTTTTGTTTTTTTTATTGTAATTTTTTTTTTTAATTTTTTTTTTAGTTAAAAATTGTATTTGGGTATTTTTTGGGTGTGGGAGTTAAACAGTTAATTTTAAAATGTAATTTAAAGTGTCTTTTTGTATTAAATATGTATGTGCATGTAGTTTTACTGTTTGGCCACAAGATGGCCACAGTGAGTTTTTGTTTTTCTATCCTGTGAGCGAGCACGCTCGCTTACAGGAACTACAAGGAGGAGTTGAAATTTTTTTTTTCAGAAAGACCGTGGTCTCTGAAAAGAAGCCGTCGTTTTTTGTCCCGGGGACTTAGATCGATGAATGGGAACAATGTTCCCATTCATTGATCTCCGGGCTACCTGGGGGGGGGGGGGGACACGGGAGAGCGCTGACACAAGCACAATGCGAACATGCACGGCAGCCTTTTCGACGTGAAAGTCACATCCAAAAGGTGAAAATAGTTAAAATAGGTGTTCTATATGTCATTATGGTTTGTTATGGTTCCTTTTAAATTATTGGAGAGCTTCTCATGTTCTGTGTTGGCCAACCATCTCTTGGCTTGGCTTACAGCAGCTACTCACACGTTAAAACAGCGTTAAGTGTGTGTGTGGGGGAGGGGGGGAGAGAGAGTAGTGTATAAATTAAACCTGAAACAAGCATGCATTTAATCTTGTCAGATATTTGTCAGAAACACCTGATCTGCTGCATGCTTGTTCAGGGGCTGTGGTTAAAAGTATTAGAAGCAGAGGATCAGCAGGACAGCCAAGCAACTGGTATTGCTTAAAATTAATTAAATATGTCAGCCTCCATATCCCTCTTGCTTCAGGTTCCTTTTTTTAGTTGATGTGGTAGGCTTGACACAAAGCATTAGCGTTTAGTTTGTTTGCTGCCAATTTTAGGTGTGAATGAATCTTGAAACATCAAATTTTACATTTTTATTTTTTGCAAATTTGGCACACAAAGCAATGCAGAAAACCCAGATCACTTAACAGCCCTGTATTTCTTCTTCCTACGCTGCTAAAAGGCTTGCAATAGCTACATGGTGAAATGTGTCAGGCTGGCTGTCATGCTGGATATGCGGGCTTCTCCTCTTGCTGGTTGTTTATTGTTTCTATCCTAGTGGCGGTATAAAGGAGCTGGGAAAGTTGAGCAATCTGACAATATATCTGTATGCCTTACTAACAACTTTTTTTTAAAGAATAAGGGTCATCCATACTATACCAGGAAAAAAACAAATATATAAAAGACAAACACTTATATAGCGCCTTTCTCCTGGCGGACTTAAAGCGCCAGAGCTGCAGCCATTAGGACATGCTCTGTAGGCAGTAGCAGTGTTAGGGAGACTTCCCTAAGGTCTCCTACTGAATAGGTGCTGGCTTACTGAACAGGCAGAGCCAAGATTCGAAACCCTGGTCTCCCATGTCAGAGGCAGAACCCTTAACCATTACACTATCCAGCCACTCCTCTATAAGTAGATAAATACTTGTTCTACTTATATAACATATTTATTGCACTGTCCACATTTTGATTTCACTGAGTTTTATATAGTAAATAAAGAGCAACCTGTTCTAGGAATTTTCCGTCTTTACTGCCTGTGACTGAAGCCAATCCTGTTGTCAGTTGTTATTTCCTCCCTTACTCCTCTGCCTGAAATGGTGTATGCAGAACTGCACTGTCACATCTAGTTTGCTTTGTAAGCACATGTGAGCAGAACATAGATCAGATTGCAGCAGCTTCTGCAGAAGGGTGAGGTGGTTTAGCTTTCAGTTCATCGTCCTCATGTCACTCTGAACTGCTCTCAGCCAATCAGAAAGAAGCAGGAATGTAGAAGGGGAAGAAGGGAAGATAACAAGGCTTTTTTTTATCTTCCCTCTGGTTGGCAATGTACGAAAATAGAGCCAGGCTGACTGAGATAAGATTCATTACAGCAGACACATTTATGACTATATTGAAATGCTTACAATGCAAGGTCAGGAAGTAGACTTACATAATAAACACAGACCAGTGGGTAATAGGAATTTGATTGTATTGCTGACACAATCCCACTTTAAAACTAATTCAGAATTGTGGGCCAAGAGGAAATCATTGAGATACATGGGAGAAGGAGGAAATTATTTTAACTTTGGATAAAAGGTGTGCTTTTTGTGATACCATCGATATCATCTGCGATCCTCTTTAAACATATAACTGTATGATTGTAGGCAGATTCACATCCTTGGGCAGTTGAACACAAAGTGTATCCAACCTTATCGGTTTGCAGGGGTTATTTGGGTACCTGACACTTGGGTTATCAGCAGGCATCAGAACATTGCATTGAGGGAGTTGGTTTGGTCACCTGAAGCTGATGATGCTGAAGTTGTAGTAGAGGACAGGAGGTCAATATTAGTTTTAGTTAGGTTTAATTATGAGCATTATGGTGAGTGGGTAGGGTAGAGTGAGGTAGTTTAAGCTGCTAGGGCTGGAATGTTAAAGGAACACTATTAAGCAATGTGTTCTAAAATGACAATGTACAAATAATGTCTAAGTAGCTGTGTAAACATTTCCCTACTTTTCATGTTAAATATCAGAGGCAAAAGCTGTAATTCATTGTGTATAGATGTTGGCGACGTTTGGAATGTCTCATTTGCAGAGGTGAATCTCTGTAGTCTGACATGCTAAGAGCAGTGTAATATTGAAGCAGAGTTATATGAAATGCCTCTGGTGTCAGGTTTCACATACTATTACAAATGTTTATGTTGCACATAAGATACATTTCCTCTGCTCTACTGCAGAGAGCTCTCAGAGACAGACAGCTGAAGTGAGAGCTTTCTCTTACACACTGCCTTAACATGTAGTGTGAGGGAATCCCCCCTCCTCTTATGGTTCACTGGGCCGTCAGAATCAGCATCAGGGAAGTGTGAAATGAATATGATAACAGTGAACAAAGAGATTAGCAGTCAAATGTATACACCAGTACTTAAGAGCACTTCCCAAACAATTCCTATCTCAATTGAAAAAAAAAAACATGTTCATCGATAGTGTTCCAGTAATGTTAGGGTTAATGTTAGGGTGGAAGTTATCAGCAGGCGCTGGAATATTGGATTTTAAGAGTTGGTTTGGGAGTCTTAAGTAGATGGTGATTAGATAGACTGAGATAGATTACAGAAATTGAGTATTGCTTCGGGTTATCAGGTTGCCATCCAAGACACACTCTTAGATCCATCCCATATGGAGAAATGATCAGAGCAGCTAGGAATTGCTCAGATCCAGATAGAATTAAACAAGAACTGGATCTGGTACAATCCAGACTTAGGGATCGGGGATATCAAGATGACCTTATTCTGGAGGCCAAGGACCGGGTTCTACAAAAAACTAGGGCCGATCTACTGGTTTCCCGATCTGGTTGTGGGAACAGGCAACTAAATAAGGGTACTAACTTTGTTACTTCATACAGTCTGGAATACTCCCAGATTGTTAAAACTATTAAAAAATATTTGCCTGTCCTTCACTCAGATCCCAAATTACAAGCGGTATTGGCGGAGGGCTGTGGTTTCTCCTCACGACGGGCTCCTACCTTGGGTTCAAGGCTCTCCCCCAGTTTGTTCCAGAGTAGTGATAGACCCAGACCCACTTGGTTGAGATATCTGGGCTCGTATAAATGTGGTTACAGCACATGTAGGTTTTTCAGTGTCCATGAACAGACACGGGAGGCCATTTCACTTTCCAGACACACTAGCTATGAAATTAGAAAATATATTAATTGTCATACTTGCAATGTTGTGTATCTGGTTATTTGTGTGGAATGTGGGATTCAGTATGTGGGGTGCACACCCGCCCTCTCCGCCAGAGAATTTCCGAACACTATCATGGGGCGGGGAGATGTCTTAGGAACGCTGCATACATTTCCCGTGCCTCAAGCGTTTCCAAACATTTTTTTCATGTTCATTCGGGAAATATGACAAGCTTTAGATTTCATGGTATAGAAAGGGTATCATATTCCCTGAGGGGAGGAGATATTTATGGGAGGCTGTTAAAGCGTGAGGCTTTCTGGATCTGGAAACTGGGGACACGTTCCCCTATGGGACTAAATTCCAGATTAGATCTAAACACTTTTTACGATCAACGTTAATAAGTATGATCCAATACATATGATATTGCTGATAATTTAAATGCTGGACTGTTGTCTCGATAGGTTGCTGTGATGTCATGCTGTGTATATTTTTGTTTTTAAATGAGGATTTTATATATACATTACGATGTTATATATCACCTTTTAAAAGTATTGTGCTATGTATACCTTTAAGTCCAGGGCTTACACCCTTAGGGGTGTGGCCTAATGTACTATATAACCTGTGAACACATTCTTGTTAGTAAGCTATGATTAAGGAGCCATCCTATGCTCCGATACGCGTGAGCTTTTTTATTGCAACACTGATGATGGATTAAAGAGCTAATAAAGGATTTTTCTATTTTTACCCAACCAATTGGTGCAGCGGGATTTTCTTTTGATTACATAGTGTGAGGGAATCCCCCCTCCTCTTATGGTTCACTGGGCCGTCAGAATCAGCATCAGGGAAGTGTGAAATGAATATGATAACAGTGAACAAAGAGATTAGCAGTCAAATGTATACACCAGTACTTAAGAGCACTTCCCAAACAATTCCTATCTCAATTGAAAAAAAAAAACATGTTCATCGATAGTGTTCCAGTAATGTTAGGGTTAATGTTAGGGTGGAAGTTATCAGCAGGCGCTGGAATATTGGATTTTAAGAGTTGGTTTGGGAGTCTTAAGTAGATGGTGATTAGATAGACTGAGATAGATTACAGAAATTGAGTATTGCTTCGGGTTATCAGGGTTAGGTGTTTACTGCGTTACCGAGGTTAACAACATAAAAAAATAAATGGCTTACAGCAGGGAACTTCAGACTTGGAGAAGGACTTGTAAATACTGGTTGATAACAAGCTAAATACCCCTATTCAATGCCAAGCAGCAGCAGGTAAACTAAATACAATTCTGGGATGCATAACACAGAAAATAAAATCACAAAATGCTAGTATACTACTCCCTCTGTACAAATCACTGGCAGGCCACATCTGGAGTATGGAATACAGTTTTGGGCAACACACTATAGGAAGGACATTGATGTTCTAGAACAGGTACAGAGAGAAGCAACGAAATTAATCAAAGGGATGGAAGGTCTCACTTACCAAGAAAGGTGTAACGATCGGTGTCAGCACACAGAGAGAATCTGATCATTGATGATCTGCAGAATCATCAACATTACAGATGTATACTTGATTATGGATGATCTGCAGAATCACCAATAATACAAGTATTACTAACCTCTGGACACCTAATGAAGTGTAAGTGTTTGGTGTAACTGTAGGCTATCTCCCGTGAGGCGGGAGATACAGGCAGCTCGGCCAAGAACCACCTGAGGGGCAGGTGGCCCTGGGGTGTGGAGGAACTATCTCCCTGAAAGAGGGAACAGTGAGAACCTGGCAACCAGTGATACTTGGAGATCAGATAATAGACTTTACTGCAGCCAGGGGGCTCCAGGGGAAGAGGCCACTGGCTGCTAACAGGCCAGACTCTCTGAGGAGCGGGAGTCCTAGTTGCAACTGACACTTGGTGGAATTGTGTCACAGCTAGTACAGATAGACTGAGCACTCAAGGGGTGAGTGACAGCCTGGAAGGTCGGGCTGGCCAGGTCGGCAACACACGAGCAGATAAGGTACAGAGACAGAAGGCTGATTCGTAACCGGGTACAGACAGGGTTTGGCAACAGGTAGGCAGATATGCAGAGGTACCGATTTAGAAAGCAATAGAGAGGTCGACAGAGCAAATAGTCATAACAGAAATAAAGCAGAGTCCTAGTCTGAGGTGTAAGGTCCTTGGTCTCGACACCCAGGAACTAGTCTAGATAATAACTCAGCAATGACACAGTAATCCTAAGCTTGGGTGTGAGGTCCTTGGTCTCAACACCCCGGAACTGGTCTAAAGTATAACACAGCAATGACACAGTAATCCTAAACTTGGGTGTGAGGTCCTTGGTCTCAACACCCCGGAACTGGTCTAAAGTATAACACAAGCGTAATCTTGCTAATTGAGAATTCCCAGGTCCACCTGGTTCTAACACACTGTGGGATCAGACTGAGGTCTAAGTGCTCACACGTAAGTATTCGCAACGGCTGACAACCTGAGACTGACCAGCAAGATCTATATATACAGCAGCTCTCCTCAGCGCCGCCCAGCGCCACTCAGCCAATCAATAACTGTGCTGGGATCAGCTGATCGACCTGATCAGCTGATCCCTCTCCTACTGGCATAAAGGTCCTGCCTCCCAGCGCGCACGCGTAGCTCTCCATCTGTGTGCACTAGAAGGCCCAGACAAACCAGACACATGCCGCTGTGCGGAAACCGCCAGTCTGAACGCGGAGACAGCCGCCCAGCTGCCAGACCGCGCGGCGGCATCTCTGCAATCCATTACAGTAGGTTTATTCCGTTTGAAAAAAGACATCTAAGGGGCGACCTAATAAATGTGTATAAATAAATCAGAGGGCAATACAAAAGCTTGGTAGGTCAGATTTTTGGCATACATATGAATTGGCCGCCAGGAGACTTGGGCGCAGGATACAGCCGGTATATGGTTTATCCTGCTGCTGCACAAGTTCCTCGGCGGTGTGTAAGGCTTGGTGGTGTATTCTCCACAGTCAGCATGCAACGCATGAGCTGACGTGGAGGAGGTACACACACTAGCACAAGGAAACAGGCTATCCCTAGTATAGTGGAGGGGAGGACTGACTCCAACAGGAGATTGTGGCGCACAGAGCCGGTGCAGATCTGACAGCCACAAACAATGCTTTCGCTATAACGTCTCAGCGCAAAGTAGCGCTGAGCGCACAAACCAGAACTGAGGAGATCAGGACAGGTAAACGGAATGAACGCTTGCTAAACTAGCCACTACTTAGTGACAGCAAGCGTCCACAATAACACAGACTGGAATGAGGCAGCCAATGCGTTGCGGCGATGGCGTGCCTCACAAAGACAGGACAGGATAGTCAGGAAATAGCAGGATCAAGATAGATGAACGTAACACAGACAAATATACAATAAGTATGTATTCCTAGCGTATTACAATTACAGCTATCAATGAAACTATTTTTAACGTCTGACTAACATATGTATATATCGGCAATGAACCGATATATGACATAAGCAGGAACGCTGACTAGGACTGGAGAAATACAGGGAACAGGACTCAGAAGGATTCGCTATCTCTTCGCAGAGATGAACGCAATCCACAAACGGTAACAGAACAGGATTCAGAAGGATTCGTTATCTCTTCGCAGAGATGAACGCAATCCACAAACAGTAACAGAACAGGATTCAGAAGGATTCGTTATCTCTTCGCAGAGATGAACGCAATCCACAAACGGTAACAGGACAGGATTCAGAAGGATTCGTTATCTCCTCGCAGAGATGAACGCAATCCACGAACAGGACCAGGAGCAGGATACTAGCTCAGCACGGGTGCTCACGATACGCGAAAACTACCAAAACGTGCTGGAAAGCTGACTAACTGCACACAGGATATAAGCAGTTCGTATACGTATACATCAGCGACACTGATGTATCAACGTAACATGAATACAAGGAAAATAATAAACGTGCTGGTATGCATATATATGGGCAATGAACCAATATATGATGCAAAACCAGCAAAGTATCTTTTAGAACAAGAAACACGATCGGGGGCTGAAGCGACAGCAAGACAGGCTTAAACTGAAGCTATGAAAACCCGAGGAGTCCTGCAGGAAGCAGATCTTTATACTGAGGTCATCCAATGGGAGCAGACATGCAGATTCCCACACAGGTGAATGGTAATCAGTCACAAGCTGACAGCAGGGAAAGGCAGACAAAGCTATGCAGCTTGCATGGAAAGAGATCAGAACTGCCTGAGCTGCAGCACTACTACTTCCAGCAATATCTGCTGCAGCAGCGATCATTACAGTACCCCCGCCCTTAAAAGCGGATTCCAGACGCTTTTCAAAACTGAAATTCCCAACAAAACAGTCTGACTGATAATTCATGATGACCGGGACAGCCCGGCAAGACCAAATTCCAGAATCAGTCCCCACAAGACTGGACCCATCAGAACCAGAACCTACAGAACCATGCCCATCAGTACTACAAGCCCCAGTGTGACACCCATCAGAACCATGATTTCCAGAAGAAAGCCCTCCGAAACTCCCTGAGCGATACCCACCGCCTCCCAGGAACCGTTCAAAAACGCCAAAGCCTTTGCAATGCCCACCGGGACTGTCTTTACCAACACAAAACCCACTGTTGAACCAGTCCAAGGCACCAGGACAAGTTTTCTCAGAGACCTCCCAGAACATCTTGAAGCTCCAAAGAGATCCCCATAGGTCAGAACGCCCCTTAGGCTCACATGGAGAACTATCAAGAACCCCTATGGAACCTAGGGCAATTCCCGAGTCAGGGCCACAAGGACAAACATCAAGATCAGGGCTTTCAGGGACCAGAACCATCTCTGGGCATGCAGGCAGACTGGCAACATCAGAACATGTTCCCACTAAGGAAGCATCAGAGCACGCTAACACCTTAGACACACTTGGGCATTCTGGCACACAAAGAACATCTGGGCACACTGGCACAAGAGAAACCTCTGGGCATGTCAAGGAACTGTGAGCCTCAGGGTCAGCCAAGACAGGACCAAAACCAGGACTGGCCAAAAAAAAATCATCATGACTAGACTTCGCAACTACTGGACTTTTACACGAGAATGCAGGATCAGACTTAGATGTCGCTGATTCCAGCAAAGTCAGTAACAAATCAGATTCAGGGGCACTAACAAGACAGGACAAATCTTCTGATGTATGCACTGAACCAGATAGGGACTCCACAACTACCTCTGGACTGGACAGAGACTCATCTAATACACTGGATTGGAGCTCATGAGGCGCTGCAGAACAAGTCAGTATTGCAGCAGCCCCCACTGGACTAGGCAAAACTGAGGAATTCCCTGGACAGGAAGGGGACTCTGGAACCTCTGCCACAGCGGCCAGAGAACCAGAATCTTTCAGGATACAGGGCTGGGTTTCAGGAACACTCATCAGACCGGACTGAAATTCTGAGATTTCTATTATTTTGACCAGAGAATCAGAATTATCCATGTTACAGGGCAAGACTTCTGAAACATTCAGAGGACAGGGCTGGAGTTCCTCGGCTGTTACAACACTGGAGAGGGACTCAACAACATTGGTTAAATCAGACTGTGTACAGGGCAAGGTATCTAACACACTTGCTGACGAGGACAATATTTCAATGGCTTCTGCTTTGCTGGGCAGAAATTCATCAAGTTTTATTAGAGCAGACTGTAATTCCAAAACAGCTGCTAGACAAGTGAATATTACTGTAACACCAACTGAGGTAAGCAGTGCCTCAGACTCCTCTGCTAGAGGGTTTGAAGTATCCAAAGTACTGGGTGAGGCATAAGACTCTGCGACCACAGGTTCACTGGACAGGATCACTGAACAGTCCATATTGCAGGGCAAAACCATGGAAGCACCTGCTGGACAGCATAATGATTCTGTGACCTGAGTTTCATTGGAGAGATCTACTGCACAATTCATGGTACAGGGTACATTTACTGGAATATTTTCTGAACAAGGTAATAATTCTGCGATTTCAGGTTCACATAGCAGATGCTCTGAGCTATTCACGAAACTAGAGCGAGGTGTAGAAACAGGAAGATCAAGACACAATGTTTGCGCATCTGAATCACCATTCATTTGTAAAATTGGAAAATTCAGATGCTGGGGTTCTGAGGTTTCTAGACAGGATTGCTGGGACTCGGAAACTGATGTAGTGCATCTATTGGCATCTGCTGGATCAGACAGGAGTTGAACTTTATTAACACAGGTAATTTCTGCAGAAGTGTTTGCAGAGGCAGGCAAGATTTTTCTGGTGTCTGTTTCACTGAACAAAGAGTCATGAGTACTGGCTAGGCTGGACTCGGAAGTCAGCAGGACCTCTGGATTCTCTGCTGAGAAATTTGCGCAGGGCAAGGTTAAGAATGTATCAGTGGCTTCTGTTTTACTGGTAAGTAACACTGAGTTATCCATGGTACAGGGTGGAATTGCAGGAACTTCAATTTCACACAAAAAGAGCTCCGAATCACCTGCTGAATCAGCCAAAGGTGCTAAAGCAGGCGGGTCAGAACGCCAAATTTGCGAATTCGGAGTCACATAAAAATCATCCAAAATCAGTTCCCACACATCAATCAATGGAGCCACAAAGTCATACCCACACACACCAGTTTTTATTAGGTTATAGGCAGACTTAATGCATGCATTCAATACTAATTCACTTTTTGCACTGTAAAATTGACAAAATGAACTTGAATCATTCTTCCATTCATTGACCAGAGCTTCCATCTCTCCTTTCTCAAATGGAGGATTCCAAGCATACTTAACAGGCAGATCATGGTTTGCAGATATGATTGTAGCAGGGACATATATTGGGTTAATTAGCAGGTGATTGGCAGATTCCTTATTCCTAAGAATCTCCAATACCTGTAGCAAGTGCTGAACTGTAGTGTATGCAAACTTTCCTTGCTTCACAAATAAGTTGATTTGTTCAATACTCTGTAATATCTCCTCATAATCATACTCAGATAATTCTTTTAAACAAAAATCTTTATTTTCCCTAGCCAGGGAGGAAAGTTCATTAGTAGTTTCATAAGTCCATTTAACTCCCCTGAAAGACAATTGCATTTCATTATCTGTTAATGGCAGAATCTCATTATAGGTCTCAGTCGCTAAGGATAACGACTCTGCAGATCGGACACGTTTCTTAGAACGTTTGCGTTTTGCCTTAGACCCTGCTGTTTTTGGTGATTTATTCAAGGCTGCAGGAAAATTATCAGTAACACTTTCTGCTTGCTGAACATTTTTGCAAGCAATTGAAGGAGAAGCTGATTGGCCTGCTGCCAGGAGTTCATTAAGAGGAAAAGGCAATGGATCTATGTGCAACCAGTTATGGATCACAAACGCTAGAAATTCCAGCGGTCTCTCTTTCAAATCGGAATGATTGAGAACATCAAATGCCCACTGGAATAATTCCCCTTTAAACAAAATATAACTTAGTTGGAGTGCCCAGGTTGAAACAGGAGTCGCTTGGAGATCGGGATTGGCCAGGAACCTGGCACATTCAGAGAAAAACTCATTTTCTGTTTCAGAGTTAAGTTCTTCAAATTTCTTAAAGGAACAGGAACCATAATTAACAGTGTCATACTTTCTGGGAATCCCCCCCAAAATGGGGATTGGTAATGGGGTTTTCATAATGTAAGGCTTGGTGGTGTATTCTCCACAGTCAGCATGCAACGCATGAGCTGACGTGTAGGAGGTACACACACTAGCACAAGGAAACAGGCTATCCCTAGTATAGTGGAGGGGAGGACTGACTCCAACAGGAGATTGTGGCGCACAGAGCCGGTGCAGATCTGACAGCCACAAACAATGCTTTCGCTATAACGTCTCAGCGCAAAGTAGCGCTGAGCGCACAAACCAGAACTGAGGAGATCAGGACAGGTAAATGGAATGAACGCTTGCTAAACTAGCCACTACTTAGTGACAGCAAGCGTCCACAATAACACAGACTGGAATGAGGCAGCCAATGCGTTGCGGCGATGGCGTGCCTCACAAAGACAGGACAGGATAGTCAGGAAATAGCAGGATCAAGATAGATGAACGTAACACAGACAAATATACAATAAGTATGTATTCCTAGCGTATTACAATTACAGCTATCAATGAAACTATTTGTAACGTCTGACTAACATATGTATATATCGGCAATGAACCGATATATGACATAAGCAGGAACGCTGACTAGGACTGGAGAAATACAGGGAACAGGACTCAGAAGGATTCGCTATCTCTTCGCAGAGATGAACGCAATCCACAAACGGTAACAGAACAGGATTCAGAAGGATTCATTATCTCTTCGCAGAGATGAACGCAATCCACAAACAGTAACAGAACAGGATTCAGAAGGATTCGTTATCTCTTCGCAGAGATGAACGCAATCCACAAACGGTAACAGGACAGGATTCAGAAGGATTCGTTATCTCCTCGCAGAGATGAACGCAATCCACGAACAGGACCAGGAGCAGGATACTAGCTCAGCACGGGTGCTCACGATACGCGCAAACTACCAAAACGTGCTGGAAAGCTGACTAACTGCACACAGGATATAAACAGTTCGTGTACGTATACATCAGCGACACTGATGTATCAACGTAACACGAATACAAGGAAAATAATAAACGTGCTGGTATGCATATATATGGGCAATGAACCAATATATGATGCAAAACCAGCAAAGTATCTTTTAGAACAAGAAACACGATCGGGGGCTGAAGCGACAGCAAGACAGGCTTAAACTGAAGCTATGAAAACCCGAGGAGTCCTGCAGGAAGCAGATCTTTATACTGAGGTCATCCAATGGGAGCAGACATGCAGATTCCCACACAGGTGAATGGTAATCAGTCACAAGCTGACAGCAGGGAAAGGCAGACAAAGCTATGCAACTTGCATGGAAAGAGATCAGAACTGCCTGAGCTGCAGCACTACTACTTCCAGCAATATCTGCTGCAGCAGCGATCATTACACGGTGTTAAATAAATGTTGCAAATTACAGAGGCAGAAGAGTCTCAATCTTCTAACTGTAATATTAAATACTTAACGCAGGAAGAAGTGAAGGCAAGACTAAATAAATTAAAAAAAGACAAGGCACCTGGCCCGGATGGCATGCATCCTCGGGTCCTAAGGGAATTAAGTTCAGTTATAGATAAACCCCTTTATCTTATCTTTTGTGATTCTCTTGCAACTGGCAGAGTCCCAGTGGATTGGCGTACAGCCCACGTTTCCCCATTATTTAAGAAGGGCAAAAAATCAGATCCAGGAAATTATAGACCTGTAAGCTTAACATCAGTTGTATGCAAACTATTTGAGGGGTTACTAAGAGATACTATACATGACTTCATAGTAGAAAATAATCTTATTTCTCAGCATCAACATGGGTTTACTAAAGACAGGTCCTGTTTGACTAACATGCTCAGCTTTTATGAGGTAGTGAATGCTTATATGGATATTGGGAATGCTGTATATGTGATATACTTGGACTTTGCAAAGGCCTTCGACACTGTTCCCCACAAAAGTCTGGTGCAAAAGTTGAGGATGCAAGGACTGGGGAAGAGTCTGTGTGCATGGATAGGGAACTGGCTAATGGACAGAAAACAAAGAGTTGTGGTCAAAGGATCGTACTCAAAATGGGAGACTGTTAGCAGTGGGGTCCCACAGGGGTCTGTACTGGGTCCAGTGCTCTTCAATTTATTTATTAATGACCCAGTAGATGCAGTAGTGAGCAATGTTGCTATTTTTGCAGATGATACAAAATTGTGCAGAATCATCAACTCTCAGGAAGATAGTGTCATATTGCAACAGGATCTGGATAGGATGGCTATATGGGCACATACATGGCAGATGAAATTCAATGTTGAAAAATGTAAAGTCATGCATTTTGGTCGTACCAATGGTCTAGCACCATACAAAATAAATGGGATACAGTTGGGGACATCAAACTTGGAGAAGGACTTAAGAGTACTCATCGACAACAAGTTAAATAATCGTACTCAATGCCAAGCCGCTGCAGCTAAAGCTAACAAAATTTTGGGATGCATTAAAAGGGAAATAAAAACTCGAGATGCTAGCATAATATTGCCCCTGTTTAACTCTCTAGTAAGGCCACATCTGGAATATGGAATTCAGTTCTGGGCACCACATTACAAAAAAGATATTGCAGTTTTAGAGCAGGTGCAGAGACGAGCAACAAAATTGATACGTGGGATGGAAGGTCTCGCTTACCAAGAAAGGTTAGATAAACTGGGTTTATTTAGTCTAGAGAGAAGACGCCTTAGAGGGGATCTAATTAACATGTATAAATACATCAGAGGGCAATATAATAGCTTGGCGGATGAGCTTTTTGTTCCTAGGCCTTCTCAAAGGACTAGAGGACATGATCTGCGCATGGAGGAAAAACGTTTTAGCCATTTATTTAGGGAGGGGTTCTTTACAGTAAGAGTAATTAAGATGTGGAATGCATTGCCACAGGAAGTTTATGGCAAACTCTATACCTGCATTTAAAGGGGGCTTAGATGCTTTCCTTGCGTTGAAAGACATCCATGGCTACAATTACTAGGTAATGCCTAATGATGTTGATCCAGGGACTTTATCTGATTGCCATCTGGAGTCGGGAAGAAATTTTTCCCTTTTGGGGCTAATTGTACCATGCCTTGTAAGGGTTTTTTTTGCCTTCCTCTGGATCAACAGGGATATGTGAGGGAGCAGGCTGGAGTTGTACTTTGTACTGGTTGAACTCGATGGACGTATGTCTTTTTTCAACCAAAATAACTATGTAACTATGTAACTGTTACCTCTCTAGGTTCATGTGGATAGTGGGGAATAATCTAATTTAGCTTCCAGCTATTGTTGGAAGCCAAATTACAGTGTTTTAAGAGCAACTTCAGCTCCGTCTTCTGATGGCGCCGAAGTTACTGACTGTGCGCCGCTATATTCGTAATTCCTATTATGGCCTATGGTGGTGCCGGCTGTGCCCTAATCGAGATTTTTGTCCCTAGACTTGTACAGAGGACAAGCAGACATGATCTGCGTATGGAGGAAAAAAGGTGTTCTTTACAATAAGGGTGTTTAAAATGTGGAATATATTAAAGGAACACTATCAAACCAAGTGTTCTAAAATGACAATGTACAAAAAATGTCTAAGTAGCTGTGTAAAATGTTTCCTACTTTTCATGTTAAATATCAGAGGCAAAAGCTGTAATTCACTGGGATGTCTCATTTGCATAGGTGAATCTCTGCAATCTGACATGCTAAAAACAGTGTAATATTGAAGCAGAGTTATAGGAAATGCCTCTGGTGTCAGGTCATATACTATTACAAATGTTTATGTTGCACATAAGATACATTTCCTCTGCTTTCTGCAAACAGCTCTCAGAGATAGGCAGCTGCCAGTGAGAGCTTTCTCTCACACACAGGGTTAACAGATGTAGTGTGAGGGAATGCCCCTTCCTCTCATGGTTCACTCAGTCGTCAGATTTGGCGACACTGAAGTGTGAAAATAATTTGATAACAGTAAACAAAGAGAGCATTGAAATGTATACACCCATACTTAACAGAACTTCCCAAACTATTCCTATCTCAATTGAAAAATACATGTTAATCAATAGTGTTCCTTTACCACAGGAAGAAGTTATGACAAATTCTGTGAGTTAATTCCCAGCAGAGTTGATCCACAGGTTTTTCCTTTCCCTGGATCAACTGGGATTTTTTTTTCCTGGTCAGACTTCAAGGACGAACGTGTTTTTTGAACCAAGCTAACTATGTAACTATGTAAAGCTCCCTGTATGAAGGGGGTATTAATCATTGCTCTGTTCAATGGTTCTTGCAGGCAAAGCAGTTAATTTGGGTGCGGCCATAGGTGCCTATGTAAATAGTCACTAATTACAGGTAATTTATCTGCTAATATTGGCTATTAACATTGGTGCCTATAGCGGTGCCAAAATAATTGGTGGATAGGGTTCGGCATCAGTGGTGGGATCCTTAGGGTTAGGCATTGATGGGGGAGGGTTCTTATGGTTAGGCATTGGTGAGGGGCCTTAGGGTTGGGCATTAGCAAGGGGAGTTCCTTGGGGTTTGGAATAGGTGAGGCGTCCTTAGGGTTAGGTATCAGCAGGGGGGTTCTTAGGGTTACACAACGAGAGGGAGAGCTTGTGTGAGAGTAAGGTTAGTTTAGGCAATCTCACTAATATTATAAATGCGAAAGTTTGGATGTTTGTTATTCAATCACGCAACAATGGCTGAATGGTGTTGAATGAAATTTGGCACACACATAGTACATTACCTGGAATAACATATAGTATGGGAAGAGCTAAGGGAAGGAAGTGACCAGCAGCAGCAAGTGGAGACGTCACAGGTCTTTTAACTTTGATATGCATATTGTATCACATGTTTGATATGAAATAGGCCGAAGGCTCGGTGTAATCCAGAGGCAAGGACATACACTTAAGCCTGGACAGCTGTCTGTAAGGGTGGGCAGCGGCTGTAAAGGGTGAGCAGGAAAACGTGAGTGCAATACTGTGGTTGACCTAGCTTTGTGAGGTTTATCTGAACTATGATATTTTGATTCCCTTTCTTTGAGATAATGAATGTATGAAGGAAGATTGCTGGAGGAAAGTCCAGTCCATACCATTAAGGGCAGTTGCTGTCTGTGAGGTGGGGCAGCTTTGCAGCAAGGTAAGCATGCTATTTGATGGTCACCACACAGGGTGAAAGAGGTGACCCCGTAGCAGTACTATACATCACTGGGTTCCCATAGGGTGGTGGTTCGAACAGTGCACGGCACTGTTCGTTATTCCCCGAACATTAGCGTGTTCGGGTCGAGCACAGCTGAGCAACGCATGGTGCTCGGCCACACTGTTTAGTCTCCTCCCCTCACTTATTGGTGCCTTTGCAGGCAGCCAATAAGCGGCGACGATGCTTTTTCCACAGCTATGGTCACACAGCCTAGCTGGCTGTGACCATAGCTGTGATTGGCCGAGCGGGTCACGTGTTCGGGTATATAAATACCAGAACGCGCTGCTGACTCCGCCATTTGCATTGGGGTTTAGCTTGGGGTAGGTAGGAGAAAGAGCTAGCGGTTAGATGCCAGCACTGCCAGCCAGGCCAGCCACAGTGCCCCAGCCTCACCAGCAGCAGCCACAGTGCCCCAGCCTCACCACTGCCAGCAGCAGCCACAGAGCCCCTGCCTCACCACTGCCAGGCATTGGCACTAGCCAGCAGCCACGGTGCCCCAGCCTCACCACTGGCAGCAGCCACAGTGCCCCAGCCTCACCACTGCCAGCAGCCACTGTGCCCATTTTTTTGTTGCCTGGCCAGCCACAGTGCACCTGCCTCACCACTGCCAGCAGGCACTGCCAGCAGCCACAGTGCACCTGCCTTACCACTGCCAGCAGGCACTGCCAGCAGCCACTGTGCCCATCTTGTTTGTTGCCAGCCACAGTGCACCTGCCTCACCACTGCCAGCAGGCACTGCCAGCAGCCACCGTGCCCATCATATTTGGTCCCACCCAGGCCAACCACTGTCAGCGGGTTTATGCCAGGACACTGAGGGCAGCCTTTTTCCTGCTGCCAGCTGCAAAAACTTGGGCCCATCATAAAAAGCACAGTTTATTGCATTTACGGTTGCTTATTGTTGAAAACAATCCTGTGTGCTGGGTTAGCATTGCCGGTCCCAATGGTAGGACTGCTTTTCAGGAATATCTCATTTCTATTATATTTATCAATGCATGGCGAAAAATGCATGGCTTTAAGCATGCATTTTGTCCTCATGCAAGGCCTGGGTTGTGTCACAAAGCGTGGCCTTGTTCTCCTGTACCTCCTCTTCCATCATGTGTGCTGGGTTAGTGTTGCCGTTCCCATTGGTACTACGACAGCTTTTCAGGATCTCATTTGTATAAAATGTATAAATGCATGGCGATAAACTGCATTGGCTTTAAGCATGCAGTTTTTCCCCACACACGTATGCCTTTTTTGGGCAGTTTTATTTGTTTTATTGGCAGTCAAGTATAATTGGCGCACTGCTCTGCAAACATGAGTCCCTGCTTTTATTCTGAGCCTAAGAACTATGTGTAAATGCCCCCCCCCCCCCCACACACTATTTCCAACCCATTTTGCAGAAGTTTCCCTCATTTTGCAAGTCTTTTCAGGCCTGCAAAGCATGCATGCTTGGGTCCCCATTGACTTCAATTAGGCTCGGTGTTCGGCCGAATATCCCAAACATCTGGACCAAAGCTCACAAACTTAGTCATTGAGTAATTGCGTGTTAGGGTTAGAAAAAGTGGGCGCAGCCAACACAAGCCAACTACATACTCGGGCAACGCCGGGCAATCAGCTAAACATTGGTAAAGAATACAGATATTTTACTACCAGAAAATTCTCACTTACTTTATTCTACTTGCAGATATCTTGGGCCCTCAAATTCTCACGTTGCCCATTTTATATGTGCAGTGGGATGCGAAAGTTTGGGCAACCTTGTTAGTCGTAATGATTTTCCTGTATATATCGTTGGTTGTTACAATAAAAAATGTCAGTTAAATATATTATATAGGAGACACACACAGTAATATTTGAGAAGTGAAATGAAGTTTATTGGATTAACAGAAAGTATGCAATAATTGTTTAAACAAAATTAGGCAGGTGCATAAATTTGGGCACCACAAAAAATAAATGAAATCAATATTTAGTAGATCCTCCTTTTTCAGAAATTACAGCCTCTAAACGCTTCCTGTAGGTTCCAATGAGAGTCTGGATTCTGGTTGAAGGTGTTTTGGACCATTACTCTTTACAAAACCTCTCTAGTTCATTCAAGTTTGATTGCTTCCGAGCATGGACAGCTCTCTTTAATTCACACCACAGATTTTCAATTATATTCAGGTCTGGGGACTGAGATAGCCATTCCAGAATGGTGTAATTGTTCCTCTGCATGAATGCCTTAGTGGATTTTGAGCAGTGTTTAGGGTCGTTGTCTTATTGAAAGATCCAGCCCCGGCGCAGCTTCAGCTTTGTCACTGATTCCTGGACATTGGTCTCCAGAATCTGCTGATACTGAGTGAAATCCATGCGTCCCTCAACTTTGACAAGATTCCCAGTCCCTGCACTGACCTGTGTGGTGGCTCCATCATGCTGCGAGGCTGTGTGCCCCACAGCATGATGGAGCCACCACCATATTTTATTGTAGGTAGCAGGTGTTTTTTGGAATGCTGTGTTTTTCCTCCATGCATAATGCCCCTTGTTATGCCCAAATAACTAAATTTTAGTTTCATCAGTCCACAGCACCTTATTCCAAAATTAAGCTGGCTGGTCCAAATGTGCTTTAGCCAACCTCAAGCGGCTCTGTTTGTGCTGTAGGCAGAGAAAAGGCTTCCTCTGCATCACTCTTGCATACAGCATCTCCTTGTGTAAAGTGCGCCAAATGGTTGAACGATGCACAGTGACTCCATCTGCAGCAAGATGATGTTGTAGGTCTTTGGTGCTGGTTGCTGTGGGTTGACTCTGACTATTCTCAACATTCGTCACTTCTGTCTAACCGAGATTTTTCTTGGTCCGCCACTTCGAACCTTAACTTGAAATGAGCCTGTGGTCTTCCATTTCCTCAACGTGTTCATATTCCTAACTGTGGAAACAGAAAGCTGAAATCTCAGAGACAGCTTTCTGTATCCTTCCCCTAAACCAGAGGTCTCAAACTCAATTTACCTGGGGGCCACAGGAGGCAAAGTCAGGATGAGGCTGGACTGCATAAGGAATTTCACAATCAGCAGCAACCGCCATCCACCACCCCCCTGCCCCACCCCCATTGATTTTTATTTCAAAATCAAATTCACACTGAAGCGAACTATTTTACCTTATAGTTCGATTCAGTGCTCCCATTACAAGTAATTCGCCGTGTCCCCGCCGCAAAACGAGGGCTGCAGAGCCCCCAAATCGCCCAAGGGGCAATCTGCCAGCATTTCCTGGACTCCTGACGTCAATCGCGGTGCCGCCTCTGCCCGCCCCCTCACTCTTCCTTCACAGAGAGGGGCGGGGAGAGGTGACGATCCGTGCAGCGATTGACGTCAGGAGGGGCAGAGCTGAAGCTGAAAGCTCTGCCCCTTCCAGGAAATGCCGGATTGCCCCCTGGGCGATTTGGGGGCTCTGCAGCCCTCGTTTAGCGGCGGGGATGCGGCGGATTACTTGGGAACACTAAAGCGAACTATAAGGAAGCTTTTGCCGCCGCGGGCTCAAAATATTGTATCGAGGGCCGCAAATGGCCCACGGGCCGCGAGTTTGAGACCCCTGCCTTAAACCATGATGGTGAACAATCTTTGTCTTCAGGTCATTTGAGAGTTGTTTTGAGACCCCCATGTTGCTACTCTTCAGAGAAAATTAAAAGAGGAGAGAAACTTACAATTGACCCCCTTAAATACTCTTTCTCTTAATTGGATTCACCTGTGTATGGTCAGGGGTCCCTGCGCTTACCAAGCCAATTTGAGTTACAATAATTAGTTCTAAAGATTTTGGAATCAATAAAATGACACCTGCCTAGTTTTATTTAAACAATTATTGCGCACTTTCTGTAAATTCAATAAACTTCATTTCACTTCTGAAATATCACTGTGTGTGTCTCCTATATGATATATTTAGCTGACATTTTTTATGGTAACAATCAACGATTTATACAGGAAACTCATGATGATTAACAAGGTTGCCCAAACTTTCGCATCCCACTGTATACCTTGCAGGAGGTTTTAACTAAGCTAAGAAGACCGGAGGACACAATCACCTTTCCATTCACAAATGCCACTCAGAATTGAATTTTTAGCCCTAAATAGAGCTGCCCTTGAAGTAAAATAATAATTAACTATATTGTAGTTTCATTATGGTAAATATAACATTACATAGCAATTTCATGGTTTAGGTAGAATCAAAGCTGGTGCAGTCATACAAGAAAAATAATATGTATTTTTAAGGCTTTAAGTCTTTTTTTAATTATTCCTTTTTTTCAAAGACTCATTATAAATGATTCCTTTTGATCTTCCACGTCCGTGCAAGCAAGAATTGAAACCATTTCATCTTGGAAAGTTATTATTTGCTAATTTGCAGTGCTTGCAATCCAAGTCACACTATCCGTTATGTATCCTTCATTACAATTAGGGAGGAGAGAAAAAAAAACAAACAAAAAAAATAATAATCACTAAGAATCAGTTTTCTACAGATCTGCTGATGGATTCTGGGTAATGCTGCTGTTTGCCATCAAGAAAATAGCAGCATTTAACTGTGTTTCAGAACATTAAACTGCTTAGATAAAGGGAATGCATATTAAAAGGGACTGGCCATCTGGGTTTTTTTTTCCTTTTTCTAAAAAAAGGCAATAAAAAAACATGGCTGTAACACTGATAGTAGCACAAATTGTTATGTAACAGGTCAAAAACTCAACTAAACAAGTCTGTAGTAAATAGTCTCATAAAGAAAGTTTTTGAAGAAAGTTGAGTGAAGTTGAAGGCAAGGAATGACCTTTAATGATTCTTTAATGCTGTCACATTTCAGATAGGATTACGGAAGCCTATTCTCGGCTAGAGTTTGATAAATCAGACTGGTGACAGCCATTGAAATCTAAACAAAAAAATAACCATCCTGCTTCAGAAAAAAGCGGTTTATAGTTCTTCTTGAAGCAATTCAGCAGGTCGGTTCCATTTAACCAGCCCTGCAAGGAAGAAGACGAGATGCTTAAAAGATGCACAGGAACTTCCTCTCAGATGCACCGGACTGGCACAATGGTTGCCTTCAGAAAGTGACCTGCATGTTTATGACCCCTCCCACCCACCCCTCAGCCCAAAGAAACACATCAGCATGTCAGTGTGAAGCTTTTATAGGGCAGGACCTCATCACTCTATTAAAGAGTTTGGTGACCCCATTGATTTCGACTATTTAAAAAGCCAGGTGAAGTTCAAAGCCATTTCATTTTCCATACTATTACTCAGCCTACAAGTGCTTTAGCCCATTAAACACCTGCTGACAGTTCCTATCTAGCTGCCTCTGGAATCTGTCAGCTAGGAAAAGAGGACTTTTATTTGGGATAAATTGGATTATTTTCTCCTAATGTTGCTTTGCACATCTTCCTCCTCAGCTTACGTGGTGTCATCTGGATACTGAGAAATGGTTTATGGATTAACACCTTAAGAATTTCCTAGAAAGGAGCCCAAATTTTGTAAGTGAATCTTTAGCAAGTCCCATTGTGGTTATGTCTAAACAAAATCAACAAGCCAATTAAAGCCTAACTTAAAGGGAAAAAAATGTATTGTATTTGTGGAGAGGGGTTTGAGTCCATTTTTATTTATTTTATTTTTTTTTACCATTGCCTTTGTCTCTCCAATTGGGATGCTTTGTTTCACTTCCTGTCTCAGGACCGATCTTCTCCCTTCCTTGCTCAAAACTTCTTGCTTTTAATATTACATACTAACCTCACAGTCAGTTCCTCTCAGAAGCTCACCATTTATTCTTACAGTGACCCCTTTCAGTTCTGACAATATTTTGTCAGTGTAATGAACAGCGGAGATGCCGCTGCGTGGTCTAGTGACAGGGCGGCTATCTCCGCGTTCAGACCGGCGGTTTCCGCGCAGAGACACGCGTCTGGCTTGGCTGGACCTTCTAGTTCACACAGATGGAGAGGTACGCGTGCGCGCGCCAGGCGATAGGACATTTATACCAGCAGAAGGGGAATCAGCTGATCAGGCCGATCAGCTGATCCCAGCTGGACTCTGGATTGGCTGAGTGGTTCGGGCGGAGCTGCACAGCACTGCAAGTATATATAGATCTTACTTGTCAGTTGCTGGTTGCCTGCCGTTGCGAATACTTACGTGTGAGCACTCAGACCTCAGTCAGATCCTACAGTGTGTTAGAACCAGGTGGACCTGGGAATTCACACTTAGCCAGATTACGCTATTGTCATTACTGTGTTATGCTTTAGACCAGTTCCAGGGTGTTGTGAACTTGGGACCACGGACCTCACACCCAAGTTTAGGATTACTGTGTCATTACTGTGTTATACTTTAGACCAGTTCCAGGGTGTTGTGACCACGGACCTCACACCCAAGTTTAGGATTACTGTGTCATTACTGTGTTATACTTTAGACCAGTTCCAGGGTGTTGTGACCAAGGACCTCACACCCAAGCTTAGGATTACTGTGTCATTACTGTGTTATACTTTAGACCAGTTCCAGGGTGTTGTGACCAAGGATCTCACACCCAAGCTTAGGATTACTGTGTCATTACTGTGTTATACTTTAGACCAGTACCAGGGTGTTGTGACCAAGGACCTCACACCCAAGCTTAGGATTACTGTGTCACTACTGTGTTATACTTTAGACCAGTTCCAGGGTGTTGTGACCACAGACCTCACACCCAAGCTTAGGATTACTGTGTCATTACTGTGTTATGCTTTAGACCAGTTCCAGGGTGTTGTGGCCAAGGACCTCACACCCAAGCATAGGATACTGTGTTATTCTTTAGACTAGTTCCTGGGTGTCGAGAACAAGATCCTCACACCCCAGACTAGGATTGTGAATTATATCTGTTATGACCATTTGCTCGGGTGTTGCCGACCTGGCCTGCCCGACCCTCCTGGCTGTCACTAATCTCTTGAGTGTCCAGTCTGTCTGTACTACCCGTGACACTATTCCACCAAGTGTCAGTTAGCTGCAAGGACCTCTTGCTCATCAGAGAGTCCTTCCTGCAGTACAGCCAGTGGCCTCTCTCCCATTGGAGCCCCCTGGCTGCAGTACAGTCTGATTTCCAGTTACCAGGGAATCACTGGTTGCCAGATTATCTCAGTCTCCTCTCTCAAGGAGATAGTCACTGCACAGTCCAGGGCCACCTGCCCCTCAGGTGGTTCCTGACCGAGCTGCCCGTATCTCCCGCCTCTCGGGAGATAGCCTACAGTTACACTTAACACTTATACTTTATTAGGTGTCCAGAGGTTAGCCATACTTGTATTATTGGTGATTCTGCAGATCATCCATAATCAAGTATACATCTGTATTGTTGATGATTCAGCAGATCATCAATAATCAGATTCTCTCTGTGTGCTGACACCAATCGTTACAGTCAGAACTGAAATATACCAGTTGCTGTTAGTTATATATCAGCAGCTGTCAGTTACAACTGGATGTGAAAGGTAATGTCCATGTTTCCCTATGGCTCAAGTGGCGATATTACAGTTTAACAGTGTGCTGACCAGGAAGTTGTTATGGAGTAATGGCCATTTTTAAAATGGAGGACGGAGAATTCCATTGATCACAGTGGACAAATGGGATGCAGGAGAGGAGATAGAGATTGAGGAGTAGAATACACGGGAGGTAAGTATGATCTGTGTGTGGTTATTTGACTTTTTATTTTCAGATCAGGTTCTCTTTAAAATTAACTTCAGTTCAAGGATCTCCAGTTAAGATCCAGAAAACTATAGGGCACTATCTGCATGGAGTTTGTGTGTTCTTGAATGTTTGTGTGGCTTCTTTGTACATTCCAAAAACACACATATAAGTTAATTTGTTCCCCCCAATCTTGACGTTAAAGAGACTCCGTAACAAAAATTGCATCCTGTTTTTTATCATCCTACAAGTTCCAAAAGCTATTCTAATGTGTTCTGGCTTACTGCAGCACATTCTACTATCACCATCTCTGTAATAAATCAACTTATCTCTCTCTTGTCAGACTTGTCAGCCTGTGTCTGGAAGGCTGCCAAGTTCTTCAGTGTTGTGGTTCTGCTATGAACTCCCCCATCCAGGCCCCTCTATGCACACTGCCTGTGTATTATTTAGATTAGGACAGCTTCTCTCTTCTCTCTTATCTTTTACAAGCTGGATAAATCCTCCTCTGAGCTGGCTGGGCTTTCACATACTGAGGAATTACATACAGGCAGAGCTGTCTGCACTCTGCAGGAAGAAACAGCCTGACACTTCAGTGGATGATAGCTGCAGAGGGAAAGAAACACACAAATGATCTCTTGAGATTCAAAAGGAAGGCTGTATACAGCCTGCTTGTGTATGAATGTATTTTCTATGTGTGGACATACTGTACATCAACCTACTTCCTGTTTTGGTGGCCATTTTGTTTGTTTATAAACAAACTTTTTAAAACTGTTTTTAACCACTTTTAATGCGGCGAGGAGCGGCGAAATTGTGACAGAGGGTAATAGGAGATGTCCCCTAACGCACTGGTATGTTTACTTTTGTGCGATTTTAACAATACAGATTCTCTTTAAGGTGCCCATTAATGATATGATTTTTTTAAATGATCATATTTTCTTATGGTATGGAAACAGATCAGTTGGTGTGCTGAATCGATCCTACAGAATCACATTAATGATTGCTTCCTTAACTACCTTGGATTTCAGAACGTGAATTTTACTTCCTAATTGGCCCACCTGTACATTTTAGGATGTGAAATTCACATCCTGCATGCTGCCCTGGCACATGCACATGTTTAAAAGAGAATTGTAGCAAATAACAGCAATCATTCATGAAAACTTAGAAAAAAAAGTTGAACAGTTTTAAACAAAGTTTATTAAAGTGATAGTGTTACATTAAAAAATAAAGTGTTTTGTAGTTAAAGGGAACCTGTACTGGGTAAAATTATTTAAAATAAACACATGAGGTAACTTCAAATGAACATGACATAGTTACCTTGCCATCAGTCCCTCTCAGAAGCTCACCATTTTCTTCTGACAATGATCCCTTCCAGTTCTGACAACATTTTGTCAGAACTGAAATATATCAGTTGCTGTCAGTTATATATCAGTTGCTGTCAGTAACAGCTGAGAGGAGAACTAATGTGTCCATGTTTCCCTATGGCTCAAGTGGGCGATGTTACAGTTTAACAGTGTGCTGACCAGAAAGCTGTTATGGTGTAATGGCCATTTTCAAAATGGAGAACGGAAAATTAAATTGATTACAGTGGACAAACAGGACGCAGGAGAGGAAAAAGAGATTGAGGAGTAAACTACACAGGAGGTAAGTATGTATATTGTGTATGTTTATTTTGACTTTTAATTTTCAGTTCAGGTTTTCTTTAAGTGTTAACCCCTACCTAACTAATTAACCTCTAGTGTCACCTTTACTAGGCCTCAGGATTCGTGGACACGTGCAATGGTTGCCCCCCATGTGGGTGTGCAGGGATGAATCTATATGCGAACTCTATATAGATGCATCCCTGCGATGTTGGCTTGCAATGTATCTGTACAGCACTGGAGTTGCATCCAATCACTACAGAAGCACAGGCTGGCAATAATGCTACGCTTCTTGCCCAACTAGTGATGAAATATGGCATATATTGTATAATTTAAATCGGGATAAGCCAAATAATATCTTTTGAGGTATTTTATAACTGTGGCACTTGTGAAAATTAGGATGGGCAAAAAAATTAAAATAAATTTGCATTTTCAACATTTATGCCTAATTTTATAATTTTTACCCTGTAAAATGCCTATAAAATTAAACAATGCTTGGAAAAAACTATTAGCCAAGGAAAGCCTAGATTGTCCCGGGGAAACAATATATGTATCACTTTAATGGCATAACTAAGTAATAAAAATGTATTCACAATGTCGTCGAAATCCTGCGCCAACCATAAAAATTCAATGATGGGTGACTATTTTATGGGTGCGCACTTGAGCAAAGTTCCAGAGGGAAGTTCAGTATATAATAGGTACTCTTGCCCTCACCACAACAATGAAATCTAAAAAAAGGACACAAAAGCCTCCATAGCGTAATACTGTCAAACCAATCAATCTGCATCAGCAACTCAATAAATGCATCCGGAATCCTTAAATAAAAGGACAGCGGCTCACCGGATCGTTGCCATCTCAGAACCAGGTGGGTCTAGTGCTCCGGCTGTCCACCAGCCTCAGAATGGCACCCTCGAGTAGAATTCACAGGTCTTTATTCCAAAGTATCCATACACGTAATCCACAAGCAAAGGTATGCAGCAAGTCTTCTCTCCAGGGCACTAATAGTAGCATAACACCGTGGTGTCCCGCCTGTGGTATTTCCCCAGGATTCCTGAGAGGCACGCGTGTTCCGTGACGTCACCATGCACTGGCTCCGCCCTACTAGTTTCATCCAATAGGACTCATTAGGGGCTAGGGAGCCAGTGCGCAATAGGCTAATATATAGGCAAATCTGGGTGGAGAGCTCGCTCCTCCCCAACCAATTGCAGCACTCCAGCAGGAACAGCCCTATAGAGGCATGGCAGGCTGACGTATTGATATCGCTGTAGTCGAATACAAATTTTGTCACCCATCAAACTGCACTCGGCTTCAGGCTAATGCATATTACGGAAAGTTAATACAGTAAACAGTGTACATACAGGGACTTACACTGCACTAATATATGTGTCTCCTATAAAAGACAATTATACCCGGCCATGACCGCGGTGGCAGCCCCAGGATCACTCAACGACAATTGACGTGAAGTCCTGGGGCAGGGTTTTGCAGGTTTTACGGATGCTCTGCACCGTCATCAGTCTCCCAGAGGCTAGGAGACTGTTAGACAACGAAACCAGCATCTATTTACATTGTATAGAGCTGCGATCTGCGGCAGCACTGTACTGGGAACTGCCGTGATGCTTGGATGTCTTCCTGGGAGACTCAGGGAGCAATCGGCTCTTATAGGCTGATGTCTATGAGAGCCGATCGCTGTGATTGGCTAGTGGGGGGGAGGGAGGGGGTTAGTGAAAATTAAAAAATAAAATAATAGCAAATTTTATTTAACCACTTAAGTCTATCTGGATGGATATATCCGTCCAGATAGACTGTGCTGCTGCAGCGGCGCCGTGAGCGTGCTCCAGTGCGCGCTCCCGCTGCCTGCAGCTAGCCCTGAGATCAATGAATGGGAATATAGTTCCCATTCATTGATCTATGTCCCTGGCAGAAAAATCAATGGCGGTCTTTTTGTAGAAAAAAAAAGTTTCCCTCCTCCTAATGCTTCCTGGAAGCGAGATCATTCGCTTCCAGGACTTTTTAACTGTGGCCATCTTGTGGCCATATAGTAAAACTACACCCACATACATTTTTCATTAAATAAATACATTATATTACATTTAAAAAAAATTACAATTAAAAAACAACAACGACATAAATACTATACTTATTACCTAAGGGTCTGAACTTTTTGAATACACATGTCAAGAGAGTATACTACTATAATTTTTTAAATTATAAGCTTGTAAATAGTGATGGACGCAAATTGAAAAAATGCACCTTTATTTTCAAATAAAATAAAATATTGGCGCCATAAATTGTGATAGGGACATAATTTAAATGGTGTAATAGCCAGGACAAGTAGGCAAATAAAATACATGGGCTTTAATTACGATAGCATTTATTAATTTCAAACTATAATGGCCAAAAAAATTTAAATAACTATTTTTTTTCCATTTCTTTCTTTATCTTCCTGTTAAAATGGATTTAGGATAAAATAATTCTTAGGAAAATGTACCACCCAAAGAAAGCCTAAATGGAGGCGGAAAAAACAAGATATAGATAATTTCAGTGTGGTAAGTAGTGATAAAGTTATTGGCGAATGAATGGGAGGTGAAAATTGCTCAGCTGCAAAAGGTGAACAATACTTCAGGCTGAAGTGATTAAAATAAATAAATAAATAAATAATTAAATAAAATAAATGGGCTCTAATCACTGAAGCTCTATTGGTGGGCAGAAAAGGGGGGGGATTCATTTGTGTGCTAATACGTACGCAGTGAGCTCTGAAAGCTGCAATGGCCTAAATTGTCTGGTCACTAGGGGGGTGTAAGCCTACGGTCCTCAAGTGGTTAAAAGGAAATACATATAGTGGCCTCCACATCCCTCTCATGGGAGTTAAGTGGATCAGGCACGATATGTGGTAACACACAATATTTTTGAGAAATTATCTCTTATCCAATCTGGTGTTAGCAAATTGGAATTGGATTGGCTATTACGGGTTGCTTGAATTTTGCACATCGCCATATTTCTTCGCAGCTCTACCAAATAAGCTCATTAGTGTCAGAAGGGTTTTAATACTTCTCTCAAAACACATTCTTCAGAAATAATCCAGCGCATGACAAGGAATAATCACATCTGTCTCTATCTCAGTGTGAAGCTCTCTAGATAGACCTCAGATTTCATTACTGCATTATACACTAGGAGCAAAACAACACACTGTGTGCCATTATATCATCGCTCTGAACTATTTATACAAGTAAAATCTGAATTATTCAGGAGACAACAAACTTTAGGAGTTCAGGAAATAAGGCAATCACATTAATCATCATGTCAATGGAAGAACAATGGTTTCTGAATTACATAATCCACGAAAAATCTATCTAAGGTAACTTTCTCTGCAAAAGCTGTACAGACAGCAGAGAGAATCATTTCCTCCCAGATGTTATAATGATTATAAGTGGTGTTACCTTAAAGCATACATGTCAAACTCTAGCCCACGGGCCAAATCTGGCCCTCAGAGCCATAAAAATTTGGCCCTCAAGTGGTTTCTACACTCTCCATTATGTTTGGCCCACTGTAGACCACAAGGGAAGCCATATTGGAGGTGGATCCTTAGAACACCAGGGAAGCCATATGGGGGAGGTAGGGGAAAGCCCTAAACACTAAAGAACTGTATAGGGGAGGTTGGGGGCCTCTAAACACCAGGGAACTGTATAGGGGAAGGAGGACCACTAGACACAAGGAAACTGTATATGAGTTGGAGAGGGGCCATTAGACTCAATTGGGAACTTTACAAATGAGGAAGGTGGCCAGTAGACACTAAGGTTGGCCCGCGACTAGGTTCCAGCGTACAATTTCGGCCCACTGTGTATTTGAGATTGACCCTCCTGCTTTAAAGGGAATTAATCTAAAGAGTCGATAGATTATGTTTTTGTTTCAGTATTTTTATTGAAATTTTAAAGATTTTAGTTTACAAAGTGCACACTGTTAAATTCAAGAATAGCAATCAATTTTTCTGACTGAGGCTGGGTGCACACATAGCAAAAACGCTAGCGTAGCATAAAACGTTAGTCTATGGCACGCAGAAGAAGCTGCTTTGCACTGCGCTTTTACAGTGTGCGTTTTGCAAATGCTGGTAGTGTTACGTATTATGCAGGCTGCCAAAATGCACATAATAAAAGTCTATGGTAACACATATGCATAGCGTATTACAATGTGTTTTTAATTAAAAAATAAAGAAAAAATATAAAGATCTCTGATGTTTCTGCATAAAAAACGCAAATGCAAAACGCACCAAAAATGTAGTGAAAACACAATAGAAAATCACAGATGCATCATCCTAAAATGCTTTTTTTTTCACGCTTTGTCATATGTGTACCCAGTCTGATTGCAAGAATTCAAAAATCTGACCAATGTACCACACACCTATGTTCAATTTTACCCCAATCATGAATAAAATAATTGAAAGCTTAGAAAAAAAAATGATTGGAACTGTACATGAAGTAATTGACAATCCAACACACACACCATACAATTCTTGATAAAATTGGTCTGGAATTTCCAACATGTCCAATCTCCAAAAATCGAAAAAAAAAACAACGGGAAATTCGATCGGATTTATCGATCGAAAAAAAAGAAAATTTCTCGATTTTTGTGGGCAACCAATCGAAATGATCGAATTGGTGAAAAATTGGATCTTTTAATTGTATGGTGTGTGGCCACCTTTAGGGTTCTTTTACACTTAATTAGTTGCGGTCCGTTGTAACTAAAAGGACAACTGATGTGCAGTCCAGTGTTTATGTTTCCCTATGGCTTTTTCCACACCATACACTAAAAACCAACCAACGCATAGCAATGCATACCAACACATTAAGGGTAAAAGGGCCCTAAGGTGACTGCAGGTCAAAAGACACACGTGTGTACTAATGAACTCTGGATGATATATACATGCTAAAACATCGATATATATATAGGGGGCTTTAACTACCTAAAGACCACTACACGTCAATTGGCGTGGACGCGGCGGCAGCCCCAGGACGCCCTGGCATGCACTCCTGGGAGCGTGTTTTGCAGGAGATCGTGCGCACTGATGCGCCAATGCATCTCCGCTTAACTTCCTGGCCGGTTATCCCGAGCTCAGCTCGGGGTAACCTGCGCAGGAGGATTTCTCAGGCCCCACTAAGCCGATTTACATAATTTTTTTTTCCTACACGCAGCTAGCACTTTGCTAGCTGCGTGCAGTACGCGATCGCCGCTGCTCGCCGCCGATTCGCCGCTACCCACCGCGCCGAGCCGCCCCCCCTCCCCCCGCCGCAGACCCCTGCGCAGCCTGGCCAATCAGTGCCAGGCAGCACTGAGGGGCGGATTGGGATTACCTGTGATGTCCCGACGTCCATGATGTCGGTGACGTCATCCCGCCCCGTCGTCATGGCGACCGGGGAAGCCCTGCAGGAAATCCCGTTCTCAACGGGATTTCCTGCATACTCTGATCGCCGAAGGCGATCGGAGTGGGTGGGAGGATGCTGCCGCTCAGCGGCTATCATGTAGCGAGCCCTGGGCTCGCTACATGATTTAAAAAAAAAAAATTAAAAAAAAGTGCCGCGCTGCCTCCTTGCCGGATTTTTTAGACCGGCAAGGAGGTTAATTGATGGAGCTCTGCTAGGAGACTGTTAGATGGCGAAACTGCTGTCTATTTACATAGTACATCGGTGCATTCTACGGCAGCGCTGTACTGGGGACAGCCGTGTGACACGGCTGTTGCCCTGGGCAGCAGGGAAGTGATCCGCTGTCATAGGCTGAAGCCTATGACAGCTGATCGCGCTGATTGGCTGGCAAGAGGGAGGGATACATTTTTAAAAAGGCAAATTTATTATAAAATGAAAGAAATAAATATTTATTTAAAAAATGTATACATCCTGGAACCGATCATAGCCCACCAACAGAAAGCTTTGTTGGTGGGCAGAAAAGGGGGGGGGGGGGTTACTTTTGTGCTGAGTTGTGCGTCCCTGCAGTGAGCCCTTAAAGCTGCAGAGACCTTAATTGTAAAAAAATAGTCTGGTCCCTAGGGGGGTTTAAGACAGTGGTCCTTAAGTGGTTAAAGATTAGAATTGGGGAAGTTATTAAATTCTTGGAATTCTTCCTTGAATTAATGTATTGTAGCTCCAAACTGAAATTATTTATCGAGTCCCTGGGATGCTGCTTGTAGGTTTGCTGATTCATAAATCATTTACATTCTTGTTTTCTTACAATGCACTCCACCTATCCATAAATAAAAATATACTTGATTTTCATGAAAACATTGATTTTTTCAGCCTGCGAATCTCACTCTGGCAGACTCAGGCCACTAATTTTCAATTTGCATTTATGTATTTACTATTTGCCGTTTCCCTGGAAGGAACTTTAATGAGTAAAATTAATAGCTGACGCCTGAATTACTGAATTTAAATCCATTTGCTTCAGACTTTGGTTTACAAGCAATTCATTCTCTTATGTTGACGCATTTATACATTATCCAAATGATCTTAATTGGATGCCTTTAACAAAGCTAAAGAAAAACATCGGAAAAGGAAAAATAAAAAAACTAAAACTTTACTGCCGTTCTCAATTAATGGAACTTTGGCCACTGGTGATGGCTGCAACATCAGATTGACAAATCCAGTTATCATGCTCGGGTCCATTATATTGTATGAAAAGTCTATTGAAAAGCGGTGTCAGAGACCGTGTATAATACTGACAATCAAACACCATTAAGGGCAGCTTTCTTTGCATGCTGTATAGAAATGCAATGTGCTTCTGCCATCGCTATGTCTGGAATCTTAGAACTGTCTCCCTATTATAAAAACGTGATGCTTACTAACAAGATTAGTCAACAAGGATTAGTAACAGCATTTTTTGTGTATATTTTTTTTATTTGTTGGGCATTTGGTGCCATTCACATGATCTTTCGCAGGTGTCTTTTCAATAGCAAGATAATCAAGGCCTTTAAAGAGCAGCGTAACAAAGTGTCTGTAGAAGATCCTTTTTTTATGGGAATGATTGAGGCTGAATTAAAAGTAGATGAGAAAAGTTAATTTCTTGAAATTGAAAAGTCCCTTTTTGTCGGATTGAAACATGTGTTTCGTTAGAGGTTAATAAAGCAGATGATATTCAGTGAGCAGCTCAACATTACAAAAACAGAATGAGAAAGTGGGGAATATAAAATAAAAAAAATAATCATTGAAGTTTGGAACAGAAAGAAAGAGGATTAGTGAAGGCAGCATCATCACAAGCAATGAGGACCAATGAGGCCCTCAGAGAATTGAGGCCTTTCTCCTATAACCAGTGGCATAGCAAGGAGCTATAGGCCCCAGTGCAAGTTTTACATTGCCCCCCCCAAAGCACTCTAAACTTAACAATTGGTACAGCACACCAAATTCTGCTAAGGACAACTAAGATGTCAGAGGTACAAGAAGGGAATGGGGAGCAGTTTGTTAATGATAACTACTATCCAAAGAATCTACAGAAGTGATTATTACCTGCACAGGTCCAATAAAGAGCTAATACTGCTGTTGACGGAGGGCCACGCGGGGTCCCTCTGGCCTAAAGGCTCTGATGCGGTGGCAACCCCTGCACCCCCTATTGCTATGCCACTGTCTATAACCACATAAAACAAACATCAACTATTAGTTGAAGTCGAATGCACAGTAAACATAAATACGGCTATGTCGTACGGCAATGCTAGTGTCAAGCTAGCCTATCGAACAAAAATGGATTCTTTCCTTAGAACATTTCTTGAGACCATCGATCCAACACTGGGACCCTCTGGAAGTTCACAAATGTACTCCCGTCTGTGAACAAGCACATCCACACTGCAAGGGTGCAGGATGCCTCGCCCCTGTAACATAGCATGGAGATGCTGTGGCTCAGCTTTTTCTGTCAAGCCCGAAATGGCTCTGTGCTTTTGCGCAGATGTGAGCTGTCCTGCACCTTTGCAGTGCAGCCACACTTTTTGTAGATTGGAGTGTGGTCATGAAGTTCCACAGGGTCCCAGTGATGGATCAGTGGCTTCCCTCTATCAAGGTAAAGATGTGACTTTTTCTCTTCTTAAAGTCACAGATTTGCTTTCAAATGTATAAAATGTCTATGCAGAACTTGTAACGTGTTGTATATTAAAGAGTGTGACAGCAAAATGACATTTTACTGAGTTTAAATAACAATTTTCTTTGAATTTTTAAATTGATTTTCTTAAAAACTACAAGGTCTTTTTGAAAAAAAAAATATCGGACTTGTTTCCACTTGTTTCTCATTTTTTCACGTCAGAATTCTGTATAATTGTAATTGTAAAGTTTTACTGTGAAATTAGGCGCAAGGGAAATTAGCACATTATGATCGCCACTAAAACACATTAAAGGGGCACTGTGTCGAAAAATTGTAAAAATTTAAAATAAGTGCAAATATAAGCAGATAAGAAGTACATTTTTTCCAGAGTAAAATGAGTCATAAATTACTTTTCTCCTATGTTGCTGTCACTAACACTAGGTAGTAGAAATCTGACAGAAGTGACAGGTTTTGGACTAGTTCATCTCTTCATGGGGGGATTCTCAAGGATTTATTTATTTTCAAAAGCACTTAGTGAATGGCAGTTGCTCTGTCCAACTGCCAAAAAACTGTGTAGCTAGCAGGGAAGCTGGCCAACATCATTGGTTAAATCCTTTTTGGGGAACATCTTTATAAAGAATAAAAGCCTTGTTGAAAATCCCCTATACTGCTGTAAATGGTTCCCTTCTTATTACTTACTTACTTTCTAGCTTTTGCCGGTGATAGATCTCACTAGCTGCTGGTTTTCTCTCTCTGAATGAGCTGCCCAGATAATGTTGGGCTTTCAGGTATAGCTGAAGTGTCTAATGCTGGGAATACACTGGTCGATTCTGGCGCTCGATTCTGCGGCCAATCATTTTGTGCGCTCGATTCTCTTATCTTCCACTCATTTTTCTTATCTTTTTTCAATTCACTTCAATGATGAATCGAGCGGTAAAACGATCAAACAGTGATCGGACATGTCAGAAATTATCGAGCCATCTTAACCCTCTGGGCGATACAATTATATCGCCCAGGAGGTGGCGCAGCACTATTTTTTAAAATTTTTTATTTTTTAAATCATGTAGCGAGCTCAGGGCTCGCTACATGATAGCCGCAGCGCAGCGGCATCCCCCCACCCACTCCGATCGCCTTCGGCGATCAGAGCAAGCAGGAAATCCCGTTCAGAACGGGATTTCCTGCTGGGCTTCCCCGGTCGCCATGGCGACGGGGCGGGATGACGTCACCGACGTCATGGACGTCGTGACGTCGGAGGGAGTCCAGATCCACCCCTCAGCGCTGCCTGGCACTGATTGGCCAGGCTGCGCAAGGGGTCGGGGAGGGGGGGGACTGCACGGCACGGCGAGCGGCGGCGGATCGGCGGCGAGCGGCGGCGATCGGAAGTTACACGCAGCTAGCAAAGTGCTAGCTGCGTGTGACAAAAAAAAATTATGCAAATCGGCCCACCAGGGCCTGAGAAATCCTCCTGCGCGATATACCCCGAGCTCAGCTCGGGATTATCGCTCAGGAGGTTAATGGCTCAGAATCGAGCTGTGTATTATCATCATAATAGGAAAGAAATGTATGTCTTATCTGCTACATGGAGTAAAATATTCTGTACTAATTGGTTGTGAAACCTGACACCAAGGCAGGATTTTCACACAAGTTTTTTTTTTCATGAAAGAAATAGTCTCTAGTCTTCTGAGAGACGCAGAGACCAGTACTGGCTGTGATGTTGCATTTCAAATAAAATGTTTACTTTTCTGACTATGAAATGTTCTTTCTGCGCATGTGCGTGACGTCATGATTGACGTCACGATCATGCGCAGAGAGTGCCCGGCAACAGGTGCGCGTTCTAGGATGCGCACCGCCGGGCCAGCGCAGGCGTACTACTCCGGGTCATAGCGACCCGGAAGTAGTACAGGGCACATAGAGATTCGCCCGGCAAATGGTTCGGGCCATGTCTAACTAACAGTCAAACTCATACACAAGCTTCCACATGTTTTCAGGTTCAAATCATTCAAATACTAAATAATTTGAAGATGCTGGGAATACCACAGAAGATTGTAGATATGGATTGAGTCACGTTAAAAGGATCAGAGCACACCCAGATATCTCATGATGACCCAGAACTAGTGTTGTTCAATCGGCATATTCAATTTCTGAATTGTCCGGAATTTGAACCTGAATCTTCATGCATGAATACAAGGTAGTATATGAAAACTGTAATGCAATGCGGAGGGCACTGCACCCCTTAACACTCCTTGAAGCAGAGGGCATGTATGAAGATTTACATACAGATCAGAGGTTCCAAGGTTCCACATCTGAATAGGCTGAATACTCCAACACTACCCGGAACACTAATGAAGTATGAATGGCTTAAATAGACCAAAAAGCTCTCTTACTAAACAAATAGCTTGTTTTACACAAAAATTAGCTTTATTAAAACAGAAGGTATTTGCAATAATTCAGCTTTAAGTGAGCAAGATCTCCTATGATGGATCATCTCTGAATATGCAAATCATCTCTTTATGCCCTAAAAGCCAGGCCCACATCCATAACCGCTGGTGCATAGTGAGCCTGTAGCGTATACATTTTACAGAGCCACATCAATCCAACATGCAGACAGCCATTTCTGAGTTATATGTTTCAAAGGATCAAAACCAATGATTAAGGTTGATGGTAAAATGGCAGATCAATATGAAGTAAAGAAAGCATTAGGCAAGTCAGTGGATTATGATCAATGCTTTTCATCATGGTGTTAGAAGATACACTTAGGAAAGGTGATATGAATGGTGGTAAAATCACATCCCAAATGAGTCAGGTGGCAGCATAGGCTGATGATCTAGTGACTATTGCTCACAGTAAGAGATCAATGGCAGAAAAATATTTACAGGTGGAGGCTCAGATAACTTAAATGGAATTGGTAGTGAAGAATGAGAAAATGTATTTGAGTGTGAACACAAGTCTTCGGGAAAACAGAGTAATAGAAATCAATAGTTCATATATGAGAAAGTTAAAATATTCACTGAGATGAACAGTCAACAGCAATAATCGTGTTACTGAAACATTTAAGCCTGGGATTCCTGCTGCATGAAGGTGTTGCTATGTGTGCAAATACCTTCAAATACCTTCTCAGCTCCAGTTTTCTCTGCTTTGCAAAGACTTCAAGCTAAGAATAGACTAGACTTTGATCAGGCCTGTTGTAGGTTGTGGTTGAGAAACATGGACATTGACCCAGGAAGATGTGGGTTGAAAATCTTTGAAATGAAAGTGCAGATAGGAATTTATAACCTAATATTGGAAGATAAAGTTTGCAGGTGAAGAAAAATGTATTGATATATTAGGGATGAGAATATGGTAAGTTTTATAATGACCCATAGAATAAGATGATTTGGACATTCATCATTCATCTTTCTTCCCGCTCTTCCTCTGCTGCTCCTTTCTGTCAAGCTCTTAATTGGCTGCCAATTAACCTGATGAGCCATTTTAAACACTTAACGATAACCTACAAAGCTCTCCAATGTCTCTCTCCCCTGTACATCTCCTTACTAATTTCCTGTTACCAACCCAACTGCAATCTCAGATCTGCACATGACCTTCTTATTGCCTCCTGTGGAATCTCCTCCTCAAATTCACGTATTCAAGATTTCACATGTGCTTCACCTCTCCTCTGGTATCCCCTTCCACAACACATCCATCACTCTCCAACCTTTGAAATCTTTAAAGGATACCCGAGGTGACATGTGACATGATGAGATAGACATGTGTATGTACAGTGCATACCACACAAATGACTATGCTGTGTTCCTTTCTCTGCCTGAAGGAGTTAAATATCAGGTATGTAAGTGGCTGACTCAGTCCTGACTCAGACAGGAAGTGACTACAATGTGTCCCTCACTGATAAGAAAATTCCCCTTTTTACCTCTTTCTTGCTCTCAGAAGCCATTTTCTGCTAGGAAAGTGTTTTATAGTTGGAATTTCTTATCAGTGAGGGTCACACTGTAGTCACTTCCTGTCTGAGTCAGGACTGAGTCAGCCACTTACATACCTGATATTTAACTCTTTCAGGCAGAGAAAGAAAAAAAGGAACACAGCATAGTTATTTGTGTGCTAGGCACTGTACATACACATGTCTATCTCATCATGTCACATGTCACCTCGGGTATCCTTTAAACGCTCCCACAACACTCACTTTTTCCGACAAGCATACGCTCTAACTTAGGTCATACCCTCTTTAACATCTGGACAAGTTGTACTCCTTACTAGATAATCTAAAACATATTGCCTCTAGGTATGCATATTGTATACTTCCCCACCTCTTGTTATCCCCCTTTAGATCGTAAGCTAACAAGGACAGGGTTCTCTCACCCTTTTGTGTTTTGGAATTAGTTATTCATTTTGTGTCTTGTCATTTGTTATATATTTTAATCATCATGTTACATTTGTCACTGGCAGAATGCTCCTGGCCATGGGAGTGCAACTGTGAGCAGTTCGCGCTTATGCAGAAGCCACCAACCCAGCGACAGCCGCTACAGAGGGGACACCAGAAGAGTGACAGACGGCGGACCTGCGGTGAGGGACACAGAGGCTTCTAGGGGCTGGGGTAAACCTCAGGTAAGTAAATCAGCAGGGTTTTTTTCAGCTTATGGATCCTTTAATCTAGAACAGGTGGGGCCCTCTCTTTTATTGTATCTTTATATGACTGCATTAGCAACATTCCTGTATGTGTAGCAAAAAGTGTGCTGTACAACTTGGTATTATTGCCTTATTTAACCATGTTGCTTGTTTTTAAAATATTTATTGAACAGCATAACAGAAGATTTTGGCACTTTGTAATTCAGTAATCAAAATATTGCTAACTTATGATGAAGCTTTTATAAAATAATACACTTAACTTGTCACAATATATAAATAAAATATACAAATGTATATATAGGTCAATTAGTTAGATAGTACCATAAAATAAAAATATTTGGAGTCCTCTTTTTGGCACTTTTATTTTGACCTTTAAAAAAAAAAAAAAACATTTATTTTCCTCTCCTCAGAAGGTTGACTCCTCTGCTTGGCTGCGATATGTTACCCATTTAATGCCAACATTGGTATTGATGTGGCCGCTAGGATTGTAGAACGTCTTCCTTCTCTTTCTTGAAACAAATCCAATAATCCCCTGAAGGTTTGATTACGGAAATCATGACTGTGATCAATTACACCAGATGGTCCTCCTTAATTCAGTTAAGTAAAAGTTTATTAGAGTTATTTTATGGGAGCTTGGGTATAGAGTAGAACCTTATCTAAAGGGTAGCTGTGAGTGTAATAAGCAGATCTCTTCATGGTGCATACACTGCCTGTCTGGATTTGTAAATAAACAGGGAATATAGCAACTAATAAAATGGCTTATTCTAAGAGTACATTTTTGGGGGTTTCCATCAACACATCACATGCAGTACTATTCCAATAGGACGCTCATGTGTTTGAAGACCCTACACAGCCCAGATTTACATGTACAGGTAATAAGAGATGGGGCAACATTGTCATTGTATGCACCATGACGAGATCTGGCTATTACACTGTGTATGTGTAAGTTTATGAACATCTGAGTTCTTCATTTATAGAGTACAGAGTCCTGGACCCTTATTCTATTCATTTTTTTCTCTCCTAAGTTTTCTCCTAGGTGATATTTTCAAATCTTAAAAATAAACTGTAAATTAACAATAAAATGAAGCCACCAGCAAGCAAGAAATTACTCTGAATAGACTTTACCTTGCACATTCAGTTGTAACTGACAGCAGCTACTATATAACTGACAGGAACTGGTGTAAGAACTGGAAGGGATCACTGTAAGAAGAAAATGGTGAGCTTCTGAGGAACTGACGGTGAGGTAAGTATGTAATGTTCATTTACAGCTGCATCATGTGTTTATTTTAAATAATTTTACTCAGTTCAGGTTCCCTTTAAGGACGGAAAGGGGGAGAGGATGGGGAAGTTAAGGGTTAGGGTTAAGGTTAGGAGTTAAGGAGGTGGAAGGTGAAGGCTCAGGATTAAGGGTAGGGGTTAAGGGGGGAGGTTAAGGGCCCTTTTACACTGGTGCAGTGCGGTGCGTCATATTGATGCATTGCTACTGCAGCTTAATGTAACCCTTTGAGGAAGTTCATGCTTCCCACGTTGCGGTACACTGTGCCGGAAGTGCCTAATCTAACGCTAGCACAGAATCACCTTACCGTGCGTGACCCGTGGCGATCTGCGTCGTCCCTGAAGTCATGTTACTCTATGGCGATGCAGGGATTTTAAAATGGCGGCGTTGCAACGTCACGGTGCGGAAGCATATTTTTACAATACGCTTCCGCATACCTGAAGCAGGAAGTGACTGCAACGGTGCATCCTGCTTGGCTGTTGGCCAAACAGGGAACACTGTGTAATAACGCGGTATTCCATTAAGGCCTGTAATTGGTGGTGTGATGCGCACAGCAGTGCTACCACCAGTTTGCAGTGTGAAACCAGCCTAAGGCCTCTTGCACACTGCAAGTGATTCCGATTCAGATTCCTCTTTTTAATCAGTTTTTACATCCGATTCAGATTCCAATTTGCAGTTTGCTCCCTGCACACTAGTGTTGTCCGGATCATGAACGATTCGGATCTTTGATCCGAATCTATTTTGTGAGTCGAATCATCCGAATCATCAAAATAAGTGATTCGGATCGCAAAAGGGACGGGGCCAGTAGCGACACGCCCCCTCTCAGCGGGCAGCGGGGTCCTGGAAGCAGAGCTGAGATGGATCGCTCTGTTGGATGGTAGCCAGCCTTGCACAGGGACAGGTAGATGAGAGAGAGGGGACATGGGTGTCACTGCCAGATATGTGTAGAGTACACATACTGTCTATAACGTGCTGCTCTTTACAGGCTGTCTGCTCCGTAGTTGTGCACAGTGAACACATGGGAAGCTTTTGGCTCAGCTCAGCTCAGCACAGCTCATTAACTTTGCAGGCACTGTGATTGCAGGGCAATATGATCCTCCTGCACTGCTCTAAACAGCTGCACTTCACTTCTGGGAATGCTTTGGGGAATGCTTTATTTCACTGTGCGAGGTTTGCTTTCAAAGTATACAGATGAACATATAGGTGAAATATACATAAAGCATATGATTGCAGCATGTGGGTATTGTGTGCAAACATTTCTGCTCTCTGCTCGTCCCTCCTGCCTTCTCTGTCCACTCCCTGCCCTCTGTCCATCTTCTCCCCTTCTCTGTGTGTCCACCCCCCCTTCCCTTCTCCTGTCCTGCTAGTCATTTCACCCCCGAATGCTTCGGTAGTAAAATGATCCGAGATTCGGATCAAAGATCCGGATCTTTTCAATGATCCGATTCGAATCATCCGGATCATTTAAAGATCCGAACTTCCCATCTCTACTGCACACTGCAAATCGGAATCTGAATCGGATGTAAAAACTGATTAAAAAGCAGAATCTGAATCGGAATCACTTGCAGTGTGCAAGAGGCCTAAGAGTTACTAATTTTAGTAAACTATTTTTTTCCTGTTACTTTAGTTATGTACTGTCATTTATTATGTATGTAAATGTGTTCATTCTGCACAGGCACAGCACCTCCATTGAAAGAGATTCCAGGCTGTAATCTGAGACACTGACCCTGAAGGGATTGAAACATCAAAGCAAATCAAATCAAATCAAAGATAGCTTTATCGGCATGACCAAGAATGATTACAGGTATTGCCAAAGCAAGGGGAAACAGGGGGACATGGGAGGGGGTGGGGTAGGGGACAATGGCTAAGCAGTCTGTGGACATTTTTTTTTTTTTTTAGGTTTACAGTTCCGTTATGCTCCTCTCAGTCTGTGGCACACTGTGACATAGTGTGCAGCGATTGTCACTGTGGATTCCTCTTCTCCTAGTAGGATATATGTTTTTCTCTCGTCTTCTAGTGTGAGAAAGTCTGGGAATATATCCAACAATTTCTTAAAGTAAGTGTCCCTGGTTGCAGTATATTTGGGTCAGTGCAATAGGAAGTGGCTTTCATCCTCAAGGGTCTTATGCTCCCATAGTCTCTCCTCCCTGGGTTTGTACATCTGTCTGTGTCTCCCAGACTCTATTTCGAGGTTGTGAGCACTCAATCTGTAGACACTCAGGATTTTCCTCTCTTGAGAGTTTTGCAGCTTTTCCAGGTATGGGGCCATTTTATATTCTCTTTGTAGAGACTTTGTAACACTTGCTAACCCTGGGATTGAAACATTGTTACACGTGCTAATGCTGAAGAGATTGAAACATTGTAAACACTTTTCCTGAGCGTTTAACTGACTGGACGGCATACGTAAAGCTGGCCACTAACGGTCCAATTTCTAGCGAAAAATCGTTCGAGCGATCAGAAATTCTGATCGGATTGGTTGTAAATAATCTCCATTGGTGGACACAATAGATTATGAACGAGTGAAAAAAGTCGCCCGAATGAATTTTCGTCGAACGAAAATTTGGATTTTCTTGGCGGTCGTGATAGATAGGAAGCAATGATTGGTTAGTTGATGGTGTAGTGAACGATTTTTCGTCCGATCAGAATTTCTGATCGCTCGAACGATTTTTCGCTAGAAATTGGACCGTTAGTGGCCAGCTTAAGTACCGGTTTTTGCAACAATCCAGCTTTAAATGACCAGTACCCCTAAAGATTGTAAAATTTTAATTACATACATGTAAAATGTACATTTCTGCCAGAGTTCAATCTATATATATAAAATTGGATGTATGTGTGTGTGTATGTACAGTATGTGTGTGCGTGTGTATGTATGTATGTATGTGCCGCGATCACTCGAAAACGGCTTGACCGATTTGAACGAAACTTGGTACACAGATCCCTTACTACCTGGGATGATATGTTCTGGGGGTCTCGCGTCCCCCCTGCACACTTGGGCGGAGCTACAAACAGCCAATCAGATTTCACCCATTCAAGTCAATGGAAAAAATGTAAAAGGCTGCCATTCTCACAGTATTCAAGCCACAGTCCCCACACTTGGCACAGGTGGTCACTTCATGACCGAGGTTACAAATCCAGGAAAAGTGGGCGGAGAATAAAACAGCCAATCAAATTTCAGCAATTCATTTTAAATGGGAAAATGTAAACTGCAGCCATTCTTAGACTGTTAATGGCAGGGTTCTCAAACTTGCCACAGTTGGTCACTGGGTGAATGCGATTAAGATTCAAGAAAGTGGGTGGAGCCTACAACAGACAATCAAAATTCACCTATTGATTTTCAAGGGGAATATTTAAACTGCTGCTATTCTTACACTTTTAATGGCAGAGGCTTCAAACTTGCTACAGTCGGTCATTGGGTGACTGGGGCTCAAATTCACGAAAGGGGTAGGGCCACAAACAGCCAATCAAGACAAGACAAATAACATTTATATTGCGCTTTTCTCCTGGCAGACTCAAAGCGCCAGAGCAGCAGCCACTAGGGCGCGCTCTATAGGCAGTAGCAGTGTTAAGGAGACTTGCCAAAGGTCTCCTACTGAATAAGTGCCGGCTTACTGAACAGGCAGAGCCAAGATTCGAACCCTGGTCTCCTGTGTCAGAGGCAGAGCCCTTAACCATTACACCTCTCCAGCCAAATCAGACTTCCATGGATAAACTGCTTCCATTCACACATTTTTGATGCCAGGAACCTGAACGCTCACAAACTTGGTCATTGGGTGACTGTGTGTCAAGGTTACAAAAAGCCAAAAACAACTTTTACTGGGAAAAAATAAACTGCAGCCATTCTTACACCGTTAATGGCAGGGTTCTCAAACTTTGCACAGTTGGTCACTGGGTGAATGAGATTAAGATTTTGGAAGGTGGGTGGAGCCTACAACAGCAAATAAAAATTCATCTTTTGATTTTCAAATGGAATATTTAAGCTGCTACCATTCTCTTATACAGGGGCGTAACTAGAAATCACTGGGCCCCCCTGCGAATATTTGGATGGGCCCCCCCCCCCATAGGTGCCAAATAATCGTAATGGGGCAGCGTTTCACTGTAAATTAATTGTAAAGTGGGCAGCATTTTACCAGACAATCGTAATGTGGGCCAGAAAATCGTAATGTGGGCAGAGTTCACCAGAAAATCGTAATGTGGGCCTTTAGAAAATCATAATGTGGGCAGAGTTCACCAGAAAATCGTAATGTGGGCACCAGTCACCAGAAAATTGTAACGTGGACAGCATTCACCAGACAATCGTAATGTGGGCAGCGTTCACCAGAAAATCATAATGTGGGCAGAGTTCACCAGAAAATCATAATGTGGGCAGAGTTCACCAGAAAATCGTAACGTGAGCAGCAGTCACCAGAAAATTGTAACGTGGACAGCATTCACCAGACAATCGTAATGTGGGCAGCGTTCACCAGAATATCGTAATGTGGGACAGAAAATCGTAATGTGGGCAGAGTTCAACAGAAAATCGCAATGTGGGCAGCAGTCACCAGAAAATCGCCATGTGGGCAGCAGTCACCAGAAAATCGCAATGTGGGCATCAGTCACCAGAAAATCCTAATGTGGGCAGCAGTCACCAGAAAATCGCAATGTGGGCAGCAGTCACCAGAAAATCCTAATGTGGGCAGCATACACCAGAAAATCGTAATGTGGGCAGCAGACACCAGAAAATCGCAATGTGGGCAGCAGACACCTGAAAATCGTAATGTGGGCAGCAGACACCAGAAAATCGTAATGTGGGCAGCAGACACCTGAAAATCGTAATGTGGGCAGCAGACACCTGAAAATCGTAATGTGGGCAGCAGACACCTGAAAATCGTAATGTGGGCAGCAGACACCTGAAAATCGTAATGTGGGCAGCAGGCACCTGAAAATCGTAATGTGGGCAGCAGACACCTGAAAATCGCAATGTGGACAGCAGACACCTGAAAATCGTAATGTGGGCAGCAGACACCTGAAAATCGTAATGTGGGCAGCAGACACCTGAAAATCGCAATGTGGGCAGCAGTGACCAGAAAATCGCAATGTGGGCAGCAGTGACCAGAAAATCGTAATGTGGGCAGCAGACACCTGAAAATCGTAATGTGGGCAGCAGGCACCTGAAAATCGTAATGTGGGCAGCAGTCACCAGAAAATCGTAATGTGGGCAGCAGACACCTGAAAATCGTAATGTGGGCAGCAGACACCTGAAAATCGTAATGTGGGCAGCAGTGACCAGAAAATCGCAATGTGGGCAGCAGTGACCAGAAAATCGTAATGTGGGCAGCAGTCACCAGAAAATCGTAATGTGGGCAGCAGACACCTGAAAATCGTAATGTGGGCGGCAGACACCTAAAAATCGTAATGTGGGCAGCAGACACCTGAAAATCGTAATGTGGGCAGCAGGCACCTGAAAATCGTAATGTGGGCAGCAGTCACCAGAAAATCGTAATGTGGGCAGCAGACACCTGAAAATCGTAATGTGGGCAGCAGACACCTGAAAATCGTAATGTGGGCAGCAGACACCTGAAAATCGTAATGTGGGCAGCAGACACCTGAAAATCGTAATGTGGGCAGCAGACACCTGAAAATTCCCCTCCAGCTAGTCAATGTGTGTGGGCAGCGGGCAGCGGGAAGCAGCGGGATACATACCTTCTTCCTTGCGTTCCATCGCCGCCTTCTCGCTCTAGCGGCTGACGTCACTTCCGCTTCCGGAAGTGACGTCAGCCGCTAGAGCGAGAAGGCGGCGATGGAACGCAAGGAAGAAGGTATGTATCCCGCCGCCGCTGCCCGCTGCCCACACACATTGACTAGCTGGAGGGGAGCGCAGAGGGGAGAGTCGGGCCCCCCCGCGGGCGCAGGCGCTGCAGGGCCTATTGCTACGCCCCTGCTCTTATACTGTTAATAGCAGATGCCTCAAACATGGTACAATTGGTCACTGGGTGACTGGGGTTCAAATTCAGAAAGGGGGCGGAGCCACAAACAGCCAGATTTGTTTATTTTTCAATGGGAATATACAAAGTATTGAAACCAAGGACCCCAAAGCTGATAAACATGATAATTGAGTGACTGTATGTCAAGGTTAGAAAAAGTGGGCGGTGCCAATAACTAAATATTTAACATGGCAGGGTTCCCAAAATTTACACAGTTGGCCACTGGGTGACTGGGATGAATATTCAGAAATGTGGGTGGAGCCTACAACAGCCAATCAAAATGTACCCATTGATTTTCAAGGGGAACATTCACATTGCTACCATTATTACACATTTAATGGCAGAGGCCTCAAACCTGATACAGTCAGTCATTGGGTGACTGGGGTCCAAATTCACTAAAGGGGTGAAGCCACAAACAGCCAATCAGATTTGTTAGATTGATTTCAGCCAAATTCACTGGGAAAATGTAAACTGCAGCCATTCTTACACTGTTTATGGCAGGGTTCCCAAACTTTGCCCAGATTAATATTCAGGGTGGTGGGTGGAGCCTATAATAGCCAATCAAAATTCACCTGTTGATTTTCAAGTGGAATATTTAAATTGCTGCCATTTTTACACTGTTAATAGCAGATGCCTCAAACCTGCTACAGTTGGTCATTGGGTGACTGGGGTTCAAATGCTGGAGAGGGGGTGAAGCCACAAACATCCAATCTGATTTGTTTATTTTCTATTGAAATATACAAATTATTGATGCCAAGGACCCCAAAGCTCTCAAACTTGGTCATTGAGTGTTTGTGCGTTAGGGTTAGAAAGTGGGCGGAGCCAACACCAGTCAAATACATACCCGGGCAACGCCGGGTCATCAGTGGGTGGAGACAAATACAAATTTCACTGGGAAAATGTAAACTGCAGCCATTCTTACACTGTTAATGGCAGAGTTCTTAAACTTTGCACAGTTGGTCACTGGGTGACTGGGATTAATATTCAGAAAAGTGGGTGGAGCCTACAAAAGTGAATCAAACTTCACCTATTGCTTTTCAAGGGGAATATTTAATTGCTGCCATTCTTGAACTGGTAATGGCACAGGTCTCAAACCTGGTACAGTTGGTTATTGGGTGACTGGGGTTCAATTTCAGAAAAGGGGGTGGAGCCACAAACAGCCAATCAGATTTTTTTCATTTCAATGCAAATTATTAATACCAAAGACCGCAAAGCTCACAAACTTGGTCATTGAGTAATTGTGTGTTAGGGTTAGAAAAAGTATGCGGAGCCAACACCAGACAAATACATACCTGGGCAACGCCGGGCAATCAGCTAGTCCATAATATAACTTTTTGGCACTTGGGTGAAAACCTTATATCAAACTTATTTTGAGTATGTGCTTGCAGGGGGTTTAAAAGGTATTTTATTAATAAGGTGTAAAAAGCTATTTGACGGGAAAATGAAAGCATTAAGTTAACTGATTAGGTGCCCTTGTGTCGACATGTAAAGTTGGGAGTCATAGTTACAAGAAATAGGCGCTGAGCAGTTCCAAGACCTCAATTTGTAAGAATTTAGAGACAGAAGAGGTATTATATATCCATATCTATGCCTAGGTGCACAACAGCAGGCAAGCAGAGCTACACAATTGGTTCTTCAACTTGAAAAGTTCGATATCAAAGGTAATTCTTATACTTGACTAATCACCGTGATTGCTCTAAGAATTTTAGGCTTAGTTGGCTTAGCTTTAACAAAAGAGGAATAAATTATGATATTTATAAGTAACAATTTTAGATATTACATACAGCCGTAAAAAAAGTTTTTAAAAAGTGTAAGATGATATGCATTTAAGGTGTGATTGTGCTGTTATAAAGTGAATCGAATCTTTCATTTAATTAACTTTATAACAGCACAATTATGTCTAAAAAATGCAGAGGGTCGCTGCAGGGGACTGGAGGGAGACTTAGTGACAGCGTGGCGCAGGGGCGTACCTAGAAATCCCCGGGCCCCCTGCAAAAACAAAAATCCGCCCCCCCCCCCCCCCCCCAGGGCTCGCTCAGGGACTTTTGGGGGGCAGGAGGGGTCGCAGCATAAGAGGAGAGTGTGGCAGATCAGTGGGGAGGGGGAAATTCCCCTCCCTCCCTCACCTCGGGCTCTCCTCTCAGCGCTCCCCCTCCTGCATTCATTGGTGGCAGCGGGCAGGCAGCAGCAGCAGCGGCGGCAGGCTGAATACATTATCTCCTTCTCGCCAGAGCTCTTCCGTTCTCTAAGAGCAACTTCCTGTTTACACAGGAAGTTGCATTAAGCTCTTAGAGAACGGAAGAGCTCCGGCTAGAAGGAGGTAATGTATTCAGCCTGCCGCCGCCGCTGCTGCTTCCTGCCCGCTGCCACCAATGATTGCAGGAGGGGGAGCGCTGAGAGGAGAGCCCAAGGTGAGGGGGGGGAATTTCTCCCCTCCCCTCCGATCTGCCACACTCTGCTCTTATGCTGCGACCCCTCCTGCCCCCCAAAAGTCCCTGAGCGGGCCCTAGGGGGGCCCCAGGGCCCCCCCCCCCACGACGTCAGGGGTCGCATCCCCTATTGTTACGCCAGTGAGCGTGGGCACAGGGCGTCTGCAGGGGGCTGGTTGAAGCCCCAAGTAAGTTGAACTCTTTTTTTTTTTATCCAGTCAAGGTTCCCTTTAATATACATGGTCAGCTTAGCCAAGCCAAACTGCATGGCCATTTGCTGATCTCTAATGCTTTGCACAGCCACTGATTATCTCATGCCTGTAGCAAGCATAGGCAGCATTTTACATCATGAATGAAAAGTTCAGGCCACTCTGCATGTTCTATAAATAGAAGCCTAGCATGCTGTCACTTATCACTGCAAAGTCTGCACAGGAACACTCTGTGAGATGCACTGCTGGCAAAGTGCCTTATTTATTTATGCCACACAACTGTGTACTTGAAATACAGATAGGCGTCAATTTGCAACATTAATTAATTCTGACATCCTTTGAAATTTGCAGCACTGTGGAAAAAAACATTCCTCTCTCCCAATTCCTCTTTTCCGCAAGGTTGTCAGTTCAGGAATCATTCGTTTGCCACTAGACAGCAGCTGGTACGTTTCTGCCAGCTCAGCTCTTTCCAGACTGCAGACTCCAGAGACTGTTATAAGCTTGTCACCCTATTGAGGTTATAATGGCTTTGCTACTGTGTCTTCCTAAACTCAGCGTGCATGAGAAGTCATTACCAGCGACTGAAAGCAATTGCTTCATTATATGAGTTGCAACAAATGCTGGTACAGCAACCTTGACGGAAATTCATGGCATTCACTGCTGTTACTTCCCCCATTCCGAGTTCAGGACACAATCTGTGCCACGGTCACTGCCTGTTTTCTACGATGTGCTTTCGTGACAATTACTGGCTGGGTAACTTTATTTCACTCAAAAGAAGCATGGATGGGAATTGAATGGAACAGTCTAAGCTTTTACGCCCGTCCAAGCTCAATAATTGTCTCCAGAAGCAATCACCTAGTGATTATTTGGGGCAGAGCCGGATCATCCAGAGGCAAACCTAGGCAGTTGCCTAGGACCTGGAGAGAGTCTAGGGGCCTGGTGGATACTAGCCCCAACCAAATTTTACTAAAAAAAAAAAAAAAAAAGCCAGGTGATCATCAGCGGTCGGCAAAAACTGTTATCTTGCATAGGGCCCCATTTCACCCAAATCCTGTACTGATTTTGGGTGACCTCTGTACAGACACACTGCTTGTTGAGAAGCTTGGGCTGTTCCATGGAGGGGAGAGGAGGAAGGATGAGCGCCTCACTGAAGGGACTACAATAGCATTCAATAGCCCTTTCAGTGTGATTGGTCCTTCTCCATCCTCCTCTGCCTCCTGGATCCTCTGCTATAACTCCCAGTTATTTGGCCAGTTGGGGCCAGCTAGCGCAAGCATGGTCCAGCATAGTCCACGCGCATCTGGGCCATGCGTGTGCACTATGACCCGACTGGCCAGATTACCGGGAGCCGCAGCAGATGATTCAGGAATTGGAGGAGGATGGCAAGGGACTGATCAGCCTGTTGGGGCTGGGGGAAGCCCCAGGTATGTCTACATTTTTCCTTTTGGGCCATCTCGGGTTCATTTTAAGGTGAAAAGGGGACCAAGACAAAGTAGCAGTTTTGGCTCTACCTGTTTTAAACCCCAACCTTTCTGGTAAGCTGGGATAGGGCAGATACTTAGAGTAGATATCAGCTAGGCCAATCGACATTCATTGGCCTGCCTAGTTGCCTTGTGGATGCTGCTCTGTGGATGCTAATTGTCAATAATACTGAGCTGGATTATCCACAAGGCAACTAGGTGCCTGCCTAGTTGCCTTGTGGATAATCCAGCTCAGTATTATTGACAATTAGCAGTCCAGCACGATAGATTGCTAAATGATGTTAAATGATGTCGGGGCACAGCTGTACGGATATTAGATGGGCAGCACATGGCATTGTGGTTAGCGCTCTCGCCTTGCAGCGTTGGGTCCCCGGTTTGAATCCCAGCCAGGTCAACATCTTCAAGGAGTTTGTATGTTCTCCCTGTGTCTGTGTGGGTTTCCTCTGGGTACTCTGATTTCCTCCCACATCCCAAAAACATATAATTAATTAATTGGCTTCCCCCTAAATTGGCCCTAGACTACGATACATACATAGACATATGACTATGGTAGGGACTAGATTGTGAGCCCCTCTGAGGGACAGATAATGACAATACAATATACTCTGTACAGCGCTGCATAATATGTCTGAGCTATATAAATACTTAAAATAAATAAAATAAATTTGATTTTCTACAAAGAAAATAATGGGCAGTGGTCTTGGGCAATGTACAAACATTAAAGTCTTATTTTCATGATTGCGCGGCATGCCAGTGTTGGTGGCCATCGCAACGCATGCCACCACTGTGTTGCTACGTGATACTCTTGGATGTGTGATCTCATTAATTTACCGTATGTACTCACGTATAAGTCTAATTTTTCAGCACACTAATGTACTGAAAAGTCACCCTTTTGGCTTATACACAAGTCAGCAACTTGCTGTGTCTGTGTCCATTCCCACTTGTTCTTGTGCCCCAGAGTGATGAAAAGATCAGAGGGGAGTTTAGCAGTGATCCTCAGCCTGTGACTGGCATTCAGGATCGGAGCTGATGCCGGCACCTGTAAGATCGGCTGCTTGCCCTGTAGCGATATGCTTCTCTGCATGGCTGGAGTGCATAGAAGATCGGGCTGAAAGAGAGAACACAGCAGGAACGCTTGTCCATCTACATCACCTCACACTTCCCGCTGTATAGCTTCCCGGCACATGGATGGCTGGAGGGCATAGAGGATGGGACCAGAGCAGAGAGCGCACAGCTGGAGCACGCCTCCTCTCACGTCAGCGTGTGCTTCCTGCTGTATTTCTATATAGGAAGACCCAGCAGTTGGCTGACTGAACACCCATTGGCTGAGCGAAACAAGCAAGCAGGCCCCTGCAGTGTACCTAAAAAATACATTTTTTAGGCATATTTTCACTTAAAAACGCAAGCAAATTCAAGATTTATTATAATTAAATGGCATCAAAAGAAAGCCCCATCTGCCCTGAAAAAAAAACCAAACCAAGACAAAATGTGTTTGGGTAGACTAAAAATTGCTCGAGATCTTCCAGCTCAAGCAAAGGCATAGCAGAAGTGTGAAAATGAGTCTGGTCCTTGAGTGGAAAAGGCAGGAGGGAGAAAGGTAAAGGATATGGAAAGGATACAGTAGAAGGACTGCTTCATTTTATATAACATTGGTCACCAGATGCTGAGGTGTCCAGTCTCCCTAAATGCAGATTATCAGTAGATATTCATTTCCACCCAGGGGAATTGTGGATTATAATATGGTAAATAACCTGTATGCATTTGGCGGAGGGGCCTCTTGGCCACAGAGGAAAGAGCAATAAGCAGAAATAATTTTAGTAGCAATAATGGAAGCTTTTACCGACTAAATGGAAAATGTGCATGCAGAGTCCAGGTATGCTATAAATGTAAAATCTGCCTGAAATGTACCTTTAAAGTGACATTCCAGCCAAAATGAGCTATTTCCAGTCTCAACAGTTTTCTGAAATGGCTCGTCAGCAAAAGTTCCAGCCTGTAGTTTTCTGCTAAACAAAAATTCAGTAAAACAGAGGTGTTTTAAAGTCAGCAGGTCTTTGGAGAATGGTTCATCCGCGCTATATATATCTGCTGGAGACAGTTCATCAATGCGAGATCATCACCAGATAGAGAATAGCTTTCCCCATAAGGACATTAATCATTTTCACTGGACACAGGCAGAAAGACAATAGCATAATGGCACTTTTAACAAAGTATGATGCTCCTGAAATGTCCAATTATCAGAGTCTGGATGAGCCTCGGGAGAGGAGGTCTCAAAGACGGGACATAGCAAAAGGCGGTCACTGACAGTTAGTGCTAATGCTCATCTTACATACTTTCCGATTAAACAGCTTTGTCCTAATCAAACAAAACTACCGTATTTTCTGGACTATAAGACGCACTTTTTTCCCCCCAAAAGTTTGGTCAAAAGTCCCTGCATCTTATAGTCCGAATCATACATTTTTAGGAAGTATGTGAGCAAAAGCTGTAATCATGAAATTGTGTATTTGCTTTCACATCTAATAAGGTTGCCAAAAACAACTGTCTGTGACTGTTTTGGGCAGCCTTTCTCCATACAAATATGCTGCTCAGCCATGTGCCATGGGGGTGAGGAGGGGCGTATATTTAACCTCCCTGGCGGTAATCCCTAGTATAGCTCGGGCTTGCTGCCGGGAGCTCAATGCAGCGTATAGCGTGCAGTGGGCACTTTAACTCACCTCACGGGGATCCAGACATCAGTAGTCATTCTCCTTCCTGTTCTCCTAGGCTCTGAGTCACTCTGGTGAGATCGCCATCAGTGATCTCACTACAGAGTTACAGCGCCACCCAGAGGACAGAGGTAAAATTGCAGCGCTGGAGCCCAGGGAGATGAGTGAGAGCAGGGGCTGCTGCAGAGACTCTGGCGGCATGATTTCTTCATGATATTAGGGTCTGAAACATTTTAAAAAGAACCTAAAATCCAGAAATAATCATACCGCCAGGGGGTTAATAAGAGCGCCTGGTTATATGGGCATCACCTGTTGCTGATAGTTGGAATAGTGGTAATGTAATATTCCCAGTACTCTACTATTGGCTTCTGTTACATACAGCAAAGTCGCTGTTATCCGGAACGCATGCAACCGAAAGTCTCAACTAACCGGCATGCCTGAAGGACAACAGGGACTTTGTTTTGGGCTGTTTTTCAGGCTTGGAAAATAACTACATAGCCTCCAGCTATGTCTGGCAGCCTTCCTGCAGCACCCAGCGGGCTCCTAGTGGCGTCCGTGTATGGCTCCCTGAGTGTCATGTGACCTGATGTGGGTCAGGTGACACGTTGGCGTCCATGCATGGAGGAAGCCATAAAGCCGCCAGGAGCCAACTAGGTGCTGCAGGAATGCTACTAGACGTCACTGGAGGCTCGGTAAGTATTTAGGGGGGGAATTTTGTGCTTTTACAGCCAGTTGCTCAAGCAACTGGCAAACACATGTTTCTGGCATCAGGCGATCCCCACTGGTGCCAGATACTTGAGACTTTGTAGTTACAAAGTTGTATAGTTAGTTTGGTTGAAAAAAAGACATTCATCTATCAAGTCCAACCTATTCCTCAAACTAGCCCCCCCCCCCCCCTACGCCTAATAATACCCTTCCCACCACCACCACCACCTAGGCCAGGGGTCCCCAAACGTTTTGGGTCGAGGGCCGGGTCAACATACTTTAGACTGCTGGGGGGCCAGAGTATACATGAAATGATGTAGAAGTCTTTGCGGGCCAGACAGTGAAGCATACCCAGGTAACAACCTGCAGTCGAATTGGACAACAGTGTCACCAGATAAGGAATTTGATTGGAAACCAGCGAATTACTGCTTTCTGGCTTCATTCTATATGCAGACCACCAATATTTAAAGATGTAGCTGACTGCATCTATAATACATTTTGTTTGTGAGGGGCCGGTAAAAAAGCCTCAGGGGGCCACATTCGGCCCGCGGGCCTTAGTTTGAGGACCACTGACCTAGGCCAACACTAGCCAACCCTACCTATACCTAATACTAACCTGTATATCCCTGCACCATGCTACAGCCTATCTCGTATTCGGCTAAATGGTATTGGAACTCTGGCACCCGTTAATCATGTGATTGCCAATATATGGAATTAAGCTATATAATAGTCGAATCCTAGGCACTGATTATCCACCCCTGCCTAACATGACTTGCCAATATCCGGAGTTCGGCTATATAATAGCTGAAACGTGGACACCACTTATTCACTCCAGCTGGTGAATAAGGCAGAGAAGCATAGCACATTCTGATGAAGCACATTGTGTGTGGGTGTGTACCTCCTGCTATTCCTCACTTTTCACAGACAGTGGATGTTGCTATTGATTGATGTTGTTTTAAAGTTTTCGATTAAAGATTGGCTTTTATGTGCGCTGCCGCTCTGCCTTATTCACCAGTTTATCTCTTTTATTGGGCCAGCTGCACTCCTGGAGGCCACTGCCTTGATCCTATGTGCCTTTTTGTCACCAATCTTATCCACTCCCACTGCCTGCTGCGCTGTTATCCTGAGTTTAGCTATATTGTAGCCGAACCCAACTGCATTAACCGGAATTCGGTGAATCCCATCTATTCACTTTCTGCTTTTTGCCAATTTCCTGAAGAGACTTTCAAGCAAAATAGACTGCAGGCAACAAGAAAAGAGTTGGACTGTAAGCATCCCGGAGAGAACGCTTCAATCAACC